>NC_045609.1:2660400-2991234 GCF_009762305.2 Zalophus californianus | reverse complement strand
GGCTAGCAGGAGAAGCTCTCTACGTGTACTAGCAAGAAAAAGCCTGATACTTCTCCTGTGGTATCATCACAAGATGGACAGCCTGTAAGCTTTGCCACGTTCCATTGGTTATAAGGTACAAGTTCTCCCGCATTCAAGGAGAAGGGATGCTGCTTAATAGCAGGTGCAGAGACCATGGGGCCATCCTAGAATTCTGCCTACCACACTGGGTTGACTCCTACTGCACTTATCTTCAGGTAGACACACACTGCATCTATTTAGGCATAAATAGTAACTTAATAAAATAAAGTAATTGAGGGGCACCTGAGTGGCTCAGTCGGTGAAGCCTCTGCCTTTGGCTCAGGTCATGATCCCAGGGTCCTGGGATCGAGTCCCGAATTGGGCTCCCTGCTCAGTGGGGAGTCTGCTTCTCCTTTTCCCTCTGCCTGTTGCTCCCCCTGCTTGTGCTCTCTCTCTCTTTCTGACAAATAAATGAAAAATCTTAAAAAAAAAAAAAGTAATTGAAGACTCTGAACCATCAAAGCTTACTTTCAATATTTTTATAAACATCTTAGGACTTCAAATATGTAAAAGTATATGTTATTTTATCAGAAAAAAACAATATGATAAACTACTGAAATCCAAGCACTTTGATACTTACGTAGGTGAACTATTTAAGACCAGAGTTATTTAGGAAAATATTTCCAAAAAATAAACAGAAAAATTTAAAAGAATCTCATTGTAACATAAGCTACAGGCAATAGAGGGACTTAGGGGCCATATATTGTAGGGTAGGTAGTACCTACTATCAATTATACTTTTATATAATTTCCTGAGGACTCAGGAACTTTATTTTTCTTTTTTCGGTAGTAGGTAAAAATAAAACTTCAGTTAGTTTTGTTTTGTTTCCCCACCTTCCATAGAAAATCCGAGGATTAGCAAGGTATCCTCTTAGATTCTTTGAACCTAAAGCCTATTACTAAACACAGACTCTGTGTGTGCATGCGTGTGTGTGTGTGTGTGTGTGTGTGTGTGTGTGTGTGTGTGTGAGAGAGAGAGAGAGAGAGAGAGAGAGAAATACACATATAAACACACATGAAGCCATTCAGTGGGTACCGATGGATAGAATTATTTTGGTCATTTAAAGTGTCCTTGTTGGACTTTAGGTGACAGGGGAAGCAGTTTTACAAATCACCCTCATCACTCTGCTACCCTGGGGACTTAGGAAGAAATCCTCAGCATCATGTTTTGCTGACTTTGATGACGGTCTCAGTTTTCTTTCTAACTATAATTCTAAAGTTATCATTTTAAATTCATACACATTTTATAGTCCTTCAGGAGCCCGACTCAGCAAATATTAGTTCTTCCTTCCTTTTTCTTTTCTTTTCTTTCTTTCTTTCTTTTTCTTTCTTTCTTTCTTTTTCTTTCTTTCTCTTTCTTTCTTTCTTTCTTTCTTTCTTTCTTTCTTTCTTTCTTTCTTTCTTTCTTTCTTTTCTTTCTTCCTTTCTTTCTTTCCCCTTCCTTCCTTCCTTCCTTCCTTTTGTTTTTAGTTTTGTTTGTTTTGTTTTGTTTTTTAAGCTGGTACTTTCTATACCAGACCCAACATTAGATGTATTTGTATAAACATCATTTTTAGATGAACTCAGACAAACCCCTAAGGCTTCCTGTAAGTGAGGCTTATCTTACATTACTCTCTGACTCACACTGGTTTCTCCTTGACTCAGTAAGTGCTACTTTAGTCCACTTCAGAGAGGGGAATCTAGGGAGACAGACTTGTTCCCCAGGGTTTTCAGTGAGTCCATCCTGTCTTTCTGTCCACCCCTGACTCTTATCTCTCCTCCAAAAGCCGTCGCTGAGTGCGGTGTTGAAGGAAAGCTGCTGTCCTATCAGGGCAGCGGGCCCACCTGCCAGGCTTCCCCAAACAAACCTGCAGGCAGACGGGGCGCAGAAGCTGGTCATTCCCGAGGCCAGCGAGCTGCTTCTCCCCCACGGAGGCGCAGACTGAAGTGAGCACAGGGGTGTGGCTGGAGTACGGGCTCTCTCCTCGTTCCTGAAGCAAGTGGAGAGCCCACCAGTCTCCCTGGGAGCTCCCCCAGCCAACTTCCAGAGCCACCCCAGCACCCGGAGCCTAAGGGATTATGGAGAGTTGATTTATTTCTGGGCAATCACTCAGATCTCTCCAAAATGTATATTCTTGCCTCAAATCTATATCCCCCTGGACTGCTTTCTAGCTTCGTTTAAAAGGGCTTCATAATTTCCATAGCAACAGATTACCACGTGCCCTATTTTGGAACAAGGTCAGGTTTCACTCGAGACTCAAAGTGACATGACAGGATAATTCTGCAGTTAATGGAAACAGGTGGAAATATAGAAGCGGGGATACCTTCCAAGACACACAGACTTTTAATTACACTCATGTTCACTTCTATGTTGATTCAACTCTACAGAGAATTTAAATATTTGAAAAACAAACAGATTGCACGAAAGAGCCCTCCTAACACTGACAGCCTGAGAAACAATATTTTTCTTCCTCATCTAGATGATAAAAATATATAAGAATGGCCATAGTAAAAGAGTATAAACTACACCAGGGGATACTCTGCACATCGTTTAAGGTGTGAATATTGTTTCCCGGTTATTAGACCCACAGAGTCTCTTGTTCTAGCATGTTAGGTGAGCTGTTAGATTCTAGATTTGCCAGAGATTACTGCAATCTTAATCACGCTCTTGTCAACATTCTCTCTTAGTAGCATTTTCCTAGATGTGGCTTTCCTTAAATTTATAGGTGAAAATAAAGGAAACATAAACTCCAGTGTATTGGTATCACTGGTTCCCTCTGTCATTCTCACACAGTCCAGAGTGAGTCAAGGAAAGCTCATTCTGGAGGAGTTCATAAAGGACGTCCCGGCCAGCAATGAAAATAGGGCAAACCTGTAATTCTTAGCCACGCAATGTTAAATGTCAACACCATCAATAAGAAATCATAAGCTCTGTGAACATATTTCAATGAAACGATAGTGAAATCCAGCATCCTGGGTAGAGGTAGGTTCATCACACGCATATTTGCATGGTATCATCACCACATTTTCCAGACCCTCATCTGCTCTTAATGCACACCTACTCTATCGGAAGAAGCAATGCTGCACGTCTGTTCTCTTGATACCGAGGGCTAATGACGTGCTGGGGAAGGTGTGGGGACCAGCAACAGGGTAGTAATAGGGCAGGTGAGGACAAGCAGGTAAGAGAGCAGGTGTTCCTCAAAATGAGTCTGGATCATAGAAAGAGGGCAAGGCAGGAAAGCAGGTGGTGGACAGAGGCATGGGTGCTGCGGTCAGGTTACTCAAGCCAGGAAACACCCCCGGCCTCGAACAGTGCAAACAAATGTGCGTATGTTTCCATCTGTCGCTTCTGCTATTTAGAGGCTATGTTAACTCCAACCATTAGTGGTTGTAGCAGTTTACAAATACAGTTTGTGGGAAACGACTCTTATATCCAGAGCAAATACCTCTCTGCTTTGATCTGATCAAACATCTAATATACTTTCTACTGTTTCTTGAATGTGTTCTCAAACTGTATGCTTTTATTTTTTTATATTTTAAGGTTTTTATTTATTTATTCGAGAGAGAGAGAATGAGAGATAGAGAGCACGAGAGGGAAGAGGGTCAGAGGGAGAAGCAGACTCCCCCCTGAGCCAGGAGCCTGATGTGGGACTCGATCCCGGGACTCCAGGACCATGACCTGAGCCGAAGGCAGTCGCCTAACCAACTGAGCCACCCAGGCGCCCAAACTGTATGCTTTTAAAGAGTCCCCAAATACTCCCCCAAAAAATAAGAACTCAGGAAGTTTTAGTCAATTTTCCAAAAATCAATGATAAACAGAGCTCTGGATTTCCTTCATCGTCACCCTCAGGAACCCGAGACAGGAAGATCTGTGTAATATTGAGGCACAGTATGTCTCAGATTCTCCTTCATCTCAGAAGCATTGTTGGTGGTGTTTTTTTTTTTCTTTCACCCTACATATACCCAAGAATAATTCCAATTATTTATCCTAACTCTGCTACATGATTTAGAATTCTCTTTACTGTACCTGTGGAATGCCGCTGATGTACTCTCCTAAACTTATCTTAAGAAGTGCATGCCTGGGTTAGCCTGGTGATGGGTATTGAGGAGGGCACGTTCTGCATGGAGCACTGGGTGTTATGAGCAAACAATGAATCATGGAACACTGCACCAAAAACTAATGATGTAATATATGGTGATTAACATAACAATAAAAAATTAAAAAAAAAAAAGAAGTGCATGCCTTCTGCATCACCATGTTTTGGTGGTTTGGCAGGATTCTACCAGAGATGGACAGTATATATCAGCTGAGACATAATATTTTATTGACTTGCAATCCATATACTTGCTAAAAAATTATGTGATCAACATCTATCATTATTAGAAGGGGTTTATTAATAAGTATTCAATCAATTCCCCTTTCTGAAGGCACGAACACACATTTATGTTACATGATTCATATATCAAAATATGTTACAGGAATATATAAATATGTTAAATCATATAATTTTGTTGGTACCCAATATAATTTAATCTAGATTTAACCCTAAAACAAGTCAAACATAAAGGAAAATACTCAAGTTAACCCCCAGAATGACAGTGAATATATTCTGCCAACCTGTATTAATTAGGGGCCCTAATGTGAAAATATGCATGGAAACTGACCTTTATGCAATGGTAACAGAAATTAGAATAGTAATAGCAGAACTAGAATTTGAACTTGCAACCTAACAGAATCCTAAATAAAATGTTATTTATTCAAAATACAAGCCAATTAGTCAGCAAATAGATCTGATTAAAGCAAGCTGTTGGTGATCTTCTATTTCAACAATACTTTAAACCTCTGGGTAATATAAGAAGAGCCTGGACATAATAAGATTATAACTTTGCAGTGCATGGTGATAGGAAGAGAAGAGCAAAAATATCTGCAGTAAGAGGACTCCACTATGCTTCTATGGTTGCAAGTTTGAAGACTATTTTTGTATAAAATTTTCCTTATAGTTGTCCCATTTCTTTTATATAAATGAGTTTCTGAAATATATTGGAACTATTCTACATAAAATATATAACGAATAAGTGCCCACTGGTCTCTGGAGGGGAGGTGGGTGGGGGGATGGGGTAACTGGCTGATGGGCATTAAGGAGGGCACGTGATGGAATGAGCACCGGGTGTTATATGCACCTGATGAATCACTAAGTTCTACCCCTGAAACTAATAATACACTATATGTTAACTAACTTGAATTTAAGTAAAATTAAAAAAAATGCAACATAATCTTTGGCATAATAAAGAAATCTGAACATTTTCTTCAGGCATTTGTTTCTAATAGCGTTTTCATGTTATTAAGTGGAATATTTTTACCTGAGAAAAACTTCTGAGGGAAGAAACACGGGTTGTCCAGGGGTCCAACACTGACCACTCTGCATTGATTGGGGTGTGTGTATGATTTAGTTAATGTCAGGGAATATTCTACTTCTCAGTCCCTTTCCCTGTGCTGTTCTAACACCCACTAGGTTGCCAATTTCTAAGAAATGGTGCATTCAGCAGTAATTCAGTGATAGCTACATGATTGACATTTTAAAATTCATTGGTACTCTTAGAATTGTCTCAGTAAAAAAGGAACTAACTTGATTGTCATCGGAGTCGAAAGAGTTGAATGAGATCACTTGTTCTCAAAACAGTACATACAAAAACCATGCTTTCTTCAGAACAGGTTTTTTTTTTTTCCATTTTTTTCAAAACCTCACCTCCAATCCGATCCAGCGTTAATAGACGCACTACAACAGATTTCAAATTGCTAAGGAAGCACAACTGTTAAGTCCTTCTCCAAGATAAGTGCATCTCCATATCTCTTAATTCATCAAGGCGGTAAGATTGGTCACTAACAGAAGTGATGAAATATTAGGAGACTATCAGCTACAAAATGTCTTCACACCATAATCTCAAATATCAAAAATTTACCCAATCAAGAAGAATAAGGTTTCTCTCTCACATTGTCCAATTCTCTCCCAAACCAACGCACAGGACAAACCAACTGAAATTTACAGAAAAATAAATAAGTAAATAAAGTCACTGGCTCTTCCCAGCTCTTCCACTCTCTCCTTCTCACTTAAATACAAGACTCTTTTCAAGAAGATCATCTGTACCTCCCACTTCCGCTCTGACGCTTCAGTGCGGATTCTACTACCTACCGAACATCTCACTGCTTCCCATCCAGGTCCTATGATCCTCAATCTTCTCTTCCCTTCCCCTTTCAGGACTTTGTGGAACCTCTGAGGTAGTCCTACTAGCATATCTTGCATTGGCAGAAACCACGCGCTCCTGGAGTTCTCCTGAGCCTCCACCTCTCCTTTTCAGTGTCTTGTTAGTGGCTCTTTTTCTCCACCTTCAAATTAAAACAAACAAACAAACAAACAAACAAACAAAACAAAAAAAAACCACTCAGATTCTAGCTTAGGCTCTCTTCTCAATGATGAACCCCATCTCCCCCCGTAGCCCTCTGTCCACTCCAACCCATGGATCTGCCGGTGGAGCAGACAACTCCCAAGCTTGGATGGGAGTTGGATGGAGCACATCTCCATCCCCATTCATTTCTGCTTACTAGACATCTCTATTTGGATGTGCCAAAAACTTAACAAGAGATGTGAGATCCCTCCATCAACTCCACTGTCCCCCATGGTGTGCATGTAGCCAGGGTCCCCTGTCCACAAAAGACAGTCCTATCTGTACAGTCGTCTGAGTCGGAAATCTGGGAGTCACTTCAGATCCTTCACATTCTCTCACTTCCCCTCCAATCAAGGACACATTGGTGTTGTTATCCATACCTCCTGAACATATCTCAAATATATTCTTTATTCTCCAAACCCTGGGCACCACGACTGTTGATCCTCAAAATAGACAAGAGACTCTGAACTCTCCATAACTGTTCCTGCCTCTCTTCAATCTATTCTGCATATCACAAAGGGTTGTCTGAAAAGTCTTTCTGATTAAGTCACTTTTTAGTGACATTTCTGATTTAGGTCACCATTTAGAATCCATTCATGTTCTCTGCAATCTCTTAAAATCTGGCCTCATTCTTCTTTACAGAATTCCTTCATCATTCTCCGTCCTTGACTACCTACATATCAGTGACTCTGAACACTATTCATGTAGTGCTCACAAATGCTATTTTTTTCTGCTGGAAAAAAAACTAATTTTTATCTCCAGCCCACACTCTGTACACATACTACACGCCCAATGGATTTTTACGTTTTCTTGAAATCTTAAATATTTCCAGCTCCTGAACATTTAAACTAGGTTATTCTCTAAGCTAATGTATATGCCTCCATAATATAGCATTGCATATTTTGTTATTTATTCCTGTATTTCTTGGTCAGTGTTGATCTTGTCCACAGGGTCATATGTGTGATAAAACCAAGAAACAGGTCTCCCTCGTAATCCTAGCATCTAACATAATGACTGGAAGTAGCGGTTTATTTGAATTTATTTTAAAATAATAGTTTTACTTGATGGAGAAAGTATGGAAATCTCAACCCGGAAAAAATTAAACATGTATATGTAACATGTAAGACTTTCGGCAAAAATATCTGTGTATGATTTTTATGTAATTCTCACAATAATTTCTCAAAATAATTGTCTTAGTCAGTTTGGGTGGCTCTCACAAAAATACCACATACTGAGTGGCTGGAATAACAAACATTTTTTTCTCATAGATCTTGAGGCATGGTTGGGTTTTTAGTGGAGGCACTTTTCCTGACGCATAGATGGCCACCTTCTTGGGGCATCCTCAGGGAAGGGAGGAAAAAAGGGGGAAGAAGGCAGAGGGAGGGAGAGATTGAGCACACACGGGTGAGTGAGGGTATGCTCTGGTCCCTTCCTCCGCTCTTTGGGATACCAATCCCAAGCAGTCCCAACACGGGGGCTCTACTCTCATGACCTCATTCATGTAAACCTAATTACCTCTCAAAAGCCCCACCTCCAAATACCATCATATTGGGAATTGGGGCTTCACCATATGGATTTTGGGGGGAGTCAAACATTCAGTCCATGACAGCAGTCATCATTATCTCCATGATTAGAGAAGAGAAACCTGAGGTTAGAGAAAAATGATATTGCAATGCCTTGCAGATAGTAAATGCTGAAGTCCTTCTAATAGCACGATAGGTCTTCTCTGATCCAGCCACTGTGTTCTGTAGCAGAAAAAAGCTCTTGTTCCCTTCCCATTCTGTACATCAGCTCTAGTACATTATTGCTGTACCCCCACTAAATATGCACCTGCTTCTGGGTCTGTCTACTTGCTTCCACATTTGCCTGCAACACTTTTTCTCTCTTGCTCTTCACTCCAACTCCTAGACATGGGACATCTTGTTCACACCTTTGGGTCTTCTACATCTCAGCTAGAATCCACAGTGTGACAGCTTCTTTATCACCCAATTCTTAGTCAAATGCCCTTCCTGTACACCATTAGAATATCTGGAACATATATCCTACACGGTAAATGTTTATTTGTCTCCTCCATGCACTGCAATCTCCTATGTGTTCCTCAGCATCATATTCCTGGAACTTAAGAGAGTGCCTGATAATTGGAAAATGCTTAACATATATTTACATAGTATTAAATAAACGGATACAAAAATCCATATT
This sequence comes from Zalophus californianus, assembly GCF_009762305.2. Taxonomy (NCBI): domain Eukaryota; kingdom Metazoa; phylum Chordata; class Mammalia; order Carnivora; family Otariidae; genus Zalophus; species Zalophus californianus. Next base: position 2,982,553 of record NC_045609.1, on the reverse strand, counting down.
TAAACTCAGGTCTGTCTCTTTCACAGCTCAAGACTTTGCAGTGCATGCAGAATAACTGGTAATGGATGTAACTAAAATCTAGTGGATCATTTGAGGTTCTACAAGATGCTGAGTGAGAAAGACATAATTATTAAGTTAGAATCATTTCAAGGCATTTTATTAGTTGTTTAGGAAACAACTATCTCAAAGAACCAGAAGGTGAGCATAAATCACTGTATCAAAACACCAGCCATTCCTGTGGACATAAAGTTTTACCAAAGAGAAATGAGAAACTAAGACTTTTTTATGCCCTTTGATTTATGTGGGCAGGGGAAAAAAATGTTCTCAACTCAACAATCTATTTGGTAATTCCTGAGAGAATAAACAAAAGCCATAGAAATGTACTTTTATTAGACCAAAAGTAATGAAATAAAAATAATATATAAAATTAACAGTAAAGTAAATGTGAATACTTCCCCACGGGGTACACTTAAACAGATCTGCTATAGGACCAAGCTGTGATTAAAAATTAAAAAAAAAAAGAATACAAATATATAACAAAGAAATATTCCCTATATGGTTACAGGATAGATTCTTTTTTTAAAGATTTTATTTATTTATTTTAGAGAGGGAGAGAGAGAGAGAGAGAGAGTGAGTGGGGAGGGGCAGAGGGAGAGGGAGAGTGACTCTCAAGCCGACTCCACGCTGAGAGAGGAGCCCAGTGTGGGGCTCCATCCCAGGAACTTGAGATCGCGACCTGAGCTGAAATCAAGAGTCAGACGCGTAACTGACTGAGCCACGCAGGCGCCCCATACAGGATAAATTCTTGAGTAACGATGCCCCTCTCCTACCATGGCTTTATATTTTAATGTTATAAAATGTGGTAATTTGACAGTTCAAAGCTACACTGACCTTACAGTTTCTTCCTCTTATTTTATGGGCTACAGTGCTACCCAACAGAAGCTCATACATTTACTTTTATCTTCATAAAAGTAAGCCTACACTTCTGCGTATTCTTTCAATTAACTTATTAGCTTCTTTGTACTTAATTAAAGTGAAAGCAACCTAAACCTTTACCATCATTCATGCAAATCTCTGAACAAGGACCAGATTTTGTGATCTATCTCATAAAAATACTATTTAATATACTGAGGAATTGTATTATAGTTCTAACACTAATGTGCAGAGTATATTAAAAGAAATGTCCTGAAAAATCAATCTGAGAGTATAATGTAATAAGACCTTTCTGTGTGAAAGCCTTCATAGTATACTACACTTGAGGAATAGTCTTAGAAGCTATAATAATAATAGAGGCACCTTGTATAGAACAATCACCATGAATCTTTTAAAGTCAATGTTATCATCTCCAACAGAAGAATGGGGAAATATAGGCTTAAGGTTACTAAATTAACTTCCTGGAATGAAACAGGCACTAAAAAGCAGAGCAAGATAATCAATCTGCCCGTCTCTAAAACCTACATTCTTAGTCATCTCTATCAACTGCCTCAAAGTTAAAGAAATCCAAAGTGAGTATTAATTTGTCAAAAAGGAAAGATTCATCCTGTGGCCCAGCACATCACTTCAATATCGCTGCCCAGGGTCTTTACCAAAGAGATCATTCTATTTGTAAAATTGTAAGTGAAATAGTAGCAAGATGAGAAACTGATGGTCATTTTCAATCAAGTCTTCGCACTGAACTTATCTTCTAATGAATTACACACTATGCCTTTGGGGTTACAGTGAGGCCCACAAATGTCCTTAATACAATGTATTCTTGGAAACCCTGTTCATCATCCCATTTCCATACGTGAAATGCTAGAGTTACCAAGAATGTTAAAACACTCATACAGTAACACAGACACCAGGAAGGTCTTATCTGTATCTGTTATGACTATTACAATCCACTTTGTATACATACATATGTTAAAAGCATACAATTCGTTCTCTCCTGAACTATAATTATTTATGTGCCTAAATACCTCAGAGGATAGGAAACTACATTAAGGCAGGGACAATGTTTCATTCTTATTTATATCTTCCGGGCTCTTCCCATACAACTTAATACAAAGTTTCTACTCCAAAGTCTGGTGTATCAAAATCTATAATTCTTTATTTCACCTTCTTCATTTTTCATCATCTGTGTAGTCTAGATTATTTTTGGTTAGTTTGATCTACCTATCCATCATAATGCATTGATTAATATCTAGCTTAAAATGTTCTTCTGGCAAGTCTCCATTTAGAATGGGACATTTTTAAAGAAAAGGTTTTTATTTATTGGGAAGAGAATCAAATTGACTGATTCATTATGAGGGTCTGTTCAGTTAAACTATTAAGTGATTACTAATTGTGGCAAACTGTGCCTTCCAGAGACGCTCACCCCCGTATCTCTCTTCACAAATGTAGCCATGTAGTACATATTCACTTAAATTCTAATGGTCTTGTAGGTCTATGATCTAAATCAAAGTCACGATGCTATTTTTGACCCCAGGAACAGATATGTAATAGGTATCCTCAAACACTGCTTTGCAGATGGAAGTGACAAGTGTTCAGAAAAAGAACATTTTCTTATTCATGGCCTGTTTCTAAAATTGATGAGGACAGGGTGCCTGGGTGGCTCAGTTGGTTAAAATTGATGAGGACAGAATTTTGTCTTTCATATTTACCAAGGTGTCCCTGCATCTTGTCTATCACATAGCAGACAATCAATAAATACTTATCAGTTGAAAAAAAAAAAAAAGAGAGAGAGAGAGAGAGAGAGCCCATGGTCTCTCCTCTTGAACCTATGCAGAAATGTCATTCTGACTGCAGTGCAAGTGACACTATGTAACTTCTGAAACTGGGTGATCAAGGCTTTCCAGGTTCCATCCAGATCTCTTGAGAGGATAACTTGACATCCTGACTTGTGATGAGACCAGGCAGACAGACTACAGGAAGAGTCTGTGGGATTCCTCGACGAACAAGACAGGCCTGGACAGCTGTCTTAGTTCCTGCCCCTCCTCTGCCCCCAATTTGAGCACCATTTACCATCTGACGCAACTTTGAGACCCTGACCCAGAACTGCTAGCTAAGAACTTCCCAAATGCTTCGACTCACTGAACTACAAGGAATCATAAATTTTTTATCGTTGCTTCAAGGTATTTGTTATACAGCAAGAGTAACTAGAACATTGATTTTTCTTAGAACATAAATTCTTTCAGAACAGCATCTGGGGACTCAGTTAATTACCTGCAAGTCCTAAAAAATAAAATTAAATATTTGCTGATGGTTTGATCAGGTTCATTTCATTGAGGACATGCAAGGTCTTAAATATTACATTTTAAAAATTCATGATAACTAATATAAAGGACATAGCAACTCTCATAATCTTATATATTAAAAAAATAACATTCAATTAGTGTAGCTTATCTCCATTGCACATATTTTGGGTCTTTAACTCATAATGCTTGTTTATATTCAATCGTGTGATTAGTTGAAATCTAAAAACCTGAAATTCTTTGCCACTCTTACAAGTGATAACTGACTTTCATTTAGCATTATTTATTGAGAAAAAAAATTAAACTTATAGAATTTCCTCTTTTAAAAAAGATTTCTAGGTATTACAATGTCCATGATTTTAGAGGATATTTTCTCATTAAGGCTCAGTAATAATAAATAACACATTAGGTAATGTGTTTTAACATTTCTTAGTTTCACTAATGTTTCTATGTAATATTTACTCATAGTATAGGTAGCATCCAACAAAATGCAAAAAAAGACATAGGTATTAGGACTATATACTACAGGGGCACCTGGGTGGATCAGTTGGTTAAGCAACTGCCTTCGGCTCAGGTCATGATCCCGGGGTCCTGGGATCGAGTCCCGCATTGGGCTCCCTGCTCGGGGGGGAGTCTGCTTCTCCCTCTGACCCTCCCCCCTCTCATGTGCTCTCTGTCTCATTCTTTCTCTCTCAAATAAATAAAATCTTTTAAAAAAAGACTATATACAATAAATCTATATTAACTATGGAAATCACCTCCCTCTATTGTGTGACTTATATGTGCCCTTAGGAAGTAATAAGTTCAATATATTTAAATGTCAAACCTGTCATATGACTAAGGTCAATTATAATTTCTCTCCATACAGAAGGAAATGCTATAGATTCTTCTAGAATGCTTTTTCTATCCCCCATTTGTTTTATAATGCAGATGGAGATCTGGTAACCTTGTGAGAAAGTATACTTTGACTGACAGTATCCACTGCTGCCATCACCAGTTTTCTGAAAAAAAATTCAAGTGGTGACCAAGAAATTATTATCAAGGGCTATACATGTGCCAAATATGTGAAGTTCTGCTACCTCCCCTACAGAAATCCTTCCAACAGTGACAAGGGACATCATCTTAGCAGGGCAAGAGGAATTTACTCAAGTTCCTCTGATGCGATGAGAGGTTTGGAGAACCCAAGGTAGACAGGAGCCCGAACACACACTCACATTCTGAGACTCAGCACCTCGGCTCCCCCTCAGTTCTCTGCCTCCCATCACCACACTCTATGTAAAGTAACCCACTCATGGCATGAAGAGACGTTCTGTTTCTGAGAGTACTCGGGCATTCCTCTTGCTGCCCACTTTACCACATATCAGTACCCACACTCAGTCTTCTTGGATGCAAGAAACTAACATTCCATCACTCTTTTCCAGTTCTTTCTGTTGTAAGAATTGTTCTAACGTGGAAAGAAATCATGTGGATCAAAACTGGTCCTGCCTGGTTCCATCCCTTTTACAAGTTTTCAAGGGGTGCCTTGGGGGCACTGTTGGTTGAGTGTCAGACTCTTGGTTTCAGCTCAGGTCATGATCTCAGGGTCATGGGATCGAGCCCCACATCAGGCTGCACGCTGAGCACGGAGTCTGCTTAAGTTTCTCTCTCCCTCTCCCTCCACTGGTAGGAAAAGTGGCAACTCCCTTTGTGTAAGGCCTAAAACTTAGAAAATTTTCTTTCTTTAAAAAAAAAATACAAATTTACAAATGTAAAATTAAGAGCAAAAGTGAACATTTATTTAACATGAGAAAATAAATCACGGCTATCTACATTTTTTAAATAGTTGGCCTATGCCACGAGCATCACAATATCCAGATTTTTTTTTTCCAAAATAAATGAGTACATGTGATACAAATCGCTAGTACTTTTTTTTCTTACATGTTTTGGCCTCATCATCTTTGATTGTTTCTTGAGAGACAGCAATTTTGTTATACTGATATCTCTACTGATAATTGAAAGATAATTTGTTCTTCTAGTTACTGTGATTTATCTTCTTGTTTTTGATACCTCAGAGATTCTCCATCAACCACTTTGCTGCAGTCCTGGGAAGGGCTCATGAGATCAGGGCTAGTGAGTGAGGCACTAACCCTGTGTACACGTGGGAGCTCGCTAATCAAGACAAATAACAAGATAATATTTTAATGCAATGTTTTGGGGGGGAAAAAAACCCACCAGCAGATACAGGCACACCCACACACACGCACACACACCTGCAAGTACACATTTTCATCTTGCCTTAGAGTCCAGCATGGTTCAGCATGTCACTGCGGAAGAGTAAGATGTTCTGAGTCTCCCCCTTAGGTGACTGCGTGGTCAACCAGCCTCCAGAGGAATGAGATCACCAGGCAAATTTTACCACTAAGGACACAGACTCAGAGTGTCTGCTTAGCTACTGCAGAAGGCTAAGAGTAACATCCCAGCTCTGCTCTAAGCACTTCATGGCAGTTTCATACCTACTTCCAACAACCCCATGAAGTATGTACATTTTATATTATTTTTGTTCATGCTAAATTAAATGAAACACAGAGGGGGTTGAGTAATTATAGGTAGGTTATAGATAGGAAGCAACAAAATTGAATCCCGATTTTTTTTTTTATCTTAAAACCAGAGCTACTAATGGTTATGGTATCCTGTTGTAATAATCTGTTTTGTCAGTGAAAAATAAGCCACAAGATAACAAATCTTGTACCAAATTGTTCTATTCTGCCTAATTTTATGCAATGGAAGCTCATTTCTGCACACAATTTTGATATTAAAAAACTTGGCACCAGGGTGGCTCAGTAGTTAAGCGTCTGCCTTTGGCTCAGGTCATGATCTCAGGGTCCTGGAATGGAGCCCCATGTTGGGCTCCCTGCTCAGTGGGGAGACTGCTTCTCCCTCTCCTGCTCCCTCTGCTTGTGCTCTCTCTCTCTCTCTAATAAAAAAAATACTCCCAAAAAACCTATATTAATGTCTTACAGGATATTCTAATGTATATGGATGAAATCCTTCTGAAATCTAAAGGTCATGAATGCGGTGGGTGATAAATGGACTTAAATCATTGTAATGGTCTACATTTTTTTATATTCAGTCAAGCAACATTCACTCTAAATAAATTGAAAATCTAAGAATGTACATTGTAAAAAAAATTAAGGATGATTTTAAGCATGTCAAGACACATCTTTTAAAAAATCCACATAAAAATATGAGTGAGGCTTTAAAAGGTCCTCACTTTCCCTATCTGCTAAATCATAAAAGATAGGACAGTCTAGGGGCGCCTGGGTGACTCAGTCGGTTAAGCATCTGCCTTCAGCTCAGGTCATGATCTCAGGGTCCTAGGATCGAGTCCTACATTGGGTTTGCTGCTCAGTGGGGAGTCTGCTTCTCCCACTCCCTCTGCTGCTTCCCCTGCTTGTGCTCTCTCTCTCTGACAAATAAATAAATAAAATCTTTAAAAAAAAAGATAAGATAATATCTACCAGGGAAGGCAGATACAAAGGAAGTATATGAGCATCTCCCCTCCCTAGAAAATGTAATAATGCTAGCATTCTTTTCTACTGAACTTGGAAGCCAACTCAGGATTTTAGACACAGCGCTCTATAGAACCATAAGCAATCACTAGGAGTTGTCTCTTGAGATGAAAGCTATTTGCCTTTCCTACTAAAAACATGAAGAAGACTCAAATTGGACTTGTGATCATGCCAGGAACCACGTTCCAAGTACACATACGGGAATACGTGTGTCGTAGGGAATGGAAGCCAGGACATGTCTTACGGTAGCAGATGGCCAGACGACCAGCTCACCTCTGGCTGACAGTGGCTGTGGAGCTGGACAGGGACGTCCTCATGGGAATGTCGATGTCATTGACATGGCTCAAGTGCTTTCTTAAGGAGCAGCTACTCAGTATCAAAGTGCTACCCTCTCTATTCAGGCTACGAGGCAGAATACAAATATTTATAATGGTTTTCAAATGTTTGTTCAAGAAACACTGGAGTGAATGCTTCCTTTTTCATAAACTGTCAAACAAACAACAGATGGCAACATCCACTAATCCCAAAAGGGGCAATGTTGGAACCAGTAAGTCGAAGATGACCCAGTAAAAATCATGTATTAGCTTCCTGAGTCTTGCTCTTCAAAGTGTCTTCATTCTGCTAAGTTTGCAATATCGTATTTTTTAGTGTTATTTTTTTTTCCTGAAGTCTGCAAGATAGTGAGAGAAAAAGCAATTTTCAGTACATAGTCATTTAAATCAAATACATTTCATTCCTTTTCTCTCCATTGGGAGCAGAGTCCTGATTTTTACCACAGAAGACCTGGCAGAAAGCAACAGCTTCTTACAAATTGCCTGCTGGGCTTACTGAAACCTTTAAAATTATTATAGAGCTAATCACCACTCTCATTTGGTTGGTGAAGGCAACAGATATTTATTGTATCTACCATGTTCTGAGTTCTCGGAACATGATGCTTGACAATGTAGGTGCAAAGCAGATTTTCAATATGGCTGATGAGGGATGGGGCTCCAACAGTTCTGTTCCAGGTGATGTAAGGAGCTTTTTGATGAATCAATCACACTCCCCCCAAATCAGCGGCTGTTTAAGAATACACACACACATACACACACACACACACACACACACACACTCACACATTTGTAAAACTGAAGAGCTTATTTGGAAAACTAACTTTTCTTTTCCTCCGGATATTTCATAAATGCTGTGGCTTATGTGATCAACTACCATAAGCACTGATGTTTTGGACTGAATATCAACTAGTGTTCAGGGAAGCACAAGTTTTAGATACAGTTTTCAGTAAAATGGTTAGTACATCAGAAGCATTAAAATATCTTGGCTTGGACCCATGTTACCTATTCATGGAGCATGGGGGAGATCATAAAATCCAATCAAAGGATTGTGCCGCTGATAAGCCTTGGGAAAAGAGGACAAAGCCTTCTGAGGGGCACTAAAAACAAGTAAAGGCAGATCCAGAACAAGAATTTAGGATCTTGATAATCTGTACAGCCAGGTTTATAAGTTCATTATAATTCACCTTATGAGTTCCATAGATTTTATTGCACTTGACTTACATTCTGACATTTAGCAATAGACTTAACTTCTACTCACTTAATACTTAGAGATTCTAGTTGGAAAAAAAAAATTGCTTTCAAGTTGGAACGTAACTATTCCATCAAACCTTCTTACTGATGTTACTTAAAATCGATGTGTGAGTGTGCGTGTGCGTGTGCGCGTGTGTGTGCGCGTGCGTGTGTGTGTGTGCGTGTGCGCGTGCGTGTGTGTGTGTGTGTGTGTATCCCACCACCCTGAGAAAACAATCTAGATTTTAATGAGACTGTGGGTGATAATGTATTTTCTCTTTTTCTTCTGTTTGTTGAAACATGAGTTATCCTAAACAAGTATTCTTTCAATTATTTCATTCATTGTTCACTCTGGCATTCATTTAAATAAATAATCCTTTTTAGTAGCTCCTCTATACCAGATGCAGTTCTGGGCATGAATATTACACCACGTGACATACGGAAACTTACAGTAGAGACAGAAGACAGGCACATGATACTGGGGAGAGGCCCATGCTACAAAGAAAAATAAAGTCAGGTAAATAAACAAAGAGGGATGGGAAGTGGTAAGCTTGGAAGGCCTTTCTCAGATGGGGATTCACGCAGAGGCCTGAAAGGCGTAACCGTGATGAAGAGAGTGCCTGTCTGGAAGAACTTGAAATGCAAAGGCCACAGAGTTCTGTGAGCTTAGAATGTTCTAAAATACGGCAGGAACACAGGGTATTTCATTCAGGCTTGAGCACTGGGAAGAGGGACAGAAGATGAAATTTTCAGAGCTGGTGTCCATAACCAGCAATAAAGACTTAGATTTCACTCCAGGTATGATGGATAGGCCTTGGAAGGCCTTAGAAAACTCCTCTGCCTGATTTGTAGTGAAGAGAACGTACTCATGAACAATGCTGGGAAAGCAATAGTGGAAAGAGTGAAAACAAAATTGTTAAGAGGTTAGTTGGGAGCCTAGATTCTCATTTTAAAGCTCTAATTAGAGAACTGTGATCAATAATGATAATGATAATAATAACAATAACAATAATAATAAAAATAGTACCCCAGGAAAGTATCCTGGTAGAAGTAAATGTTGATTGAGTCACTGGTGCTTTGCATTCTCCTAAACGCCGTAAGCATAAAATGTTATGAAATTACCCAGTGATACCAGGAAACAGGTACTATTGTCAGGCACATTATTTAGTGGGAAGTTGGAAGTGCGCAGACACATAATATGTTGCCCAAAGCTGAACATCTAGCAAGTGGTGGGGCCGGAAATGGAGTTCACTCCATCCAAATTAGACTTTTGTGCTCAATTCAAAAGGCCTGGACTGAAATCTTGCTTACTTTATGGCAGAAAACTGGCATCTATGCATCTCATCATGGGGCTTCGGAGCTGTCGAGAGCGGAGAGGACAATGTGGACCACCTGGGCAGCATTGGTTCCTTCTGTTTGTTAATAAAGCCCTCCCTTTCTCCTCAGAAGTATCCAGCTTGGTCCCAAGTCATATGCCCTTTGTATCTGAAGCCCCCAGGGGCTCTTCTGTAGTGGTTGTTGGTTGCGTACAGTCCTAGCAAAGGATGGGGTACAGCCCTCTCCTTCTGCAAGTGGAGAAATCTGCCCATTTGTCAGCAAACATCTCTTGGTTCCTTTGCTCCAGGACCAGTGGTGCCTCATAGATAGAGGCTTGCAGGGAGAGTGTTTTATCAGTTTTATTCAGATCACCTAATTCCGTTATCTCAACACTGAAACATTGTAATCTGTTTTACTTCTAAATTATAGTAATGCTTCTTACCTCAGAAAAAAATGTTCAAAGCAAACAGCAAGCTCTGACATGTATCTCAACACACACATAAAAATATTCTCTAATAATGGGGGGGGGGAGAAACCAGCACATAGATTGTCTGCTTTTCCTCAACTTCTAGAAATTCACAAAATGAACAGGCAAGGGTTGAGTAATAGAGAAGCTACCAACAAAATCGTAACAATTACGCACAAATATGAACTGATCTGTATACCTTAGCAGAGGGTGATTGTCCTTATGGAAAGTTAATTTATCCTGGGAACAAGTAGGTTATCACTGTGCATATGTACCCGGTGCTTAATTCAATTCTAGTAAATAAAATCACCCACAGAAGCACTTTTATTTGAATTCCTGAAAATAGAAATTTAGGATAAAAGATAAATCAAATGTGTTTTTTCATTCTTAATATAAACAAACAAACAAAAAATCTATGTTGACTTTTTTCATGCTCTCAAGATTTCATTTTTTCTATGTGTGATACTTAATGGGAACGTAAAATAAAAGGACGAGTTTATTGACAGTAAAAACATTTTCAATGGTTGAAATAATTCATGCAGTTAAAATATTACATACATTTCAAAAGAAATGCCAACATCTTGATAGTATCAATAAAGATTAGTACTGGATGATTTTTAAAGTCACATTTTTCCCCATTTTATTGGTTCTTCCAAATGGGCTGTCAGCTAACCTGTGGGAGTACATTTACAGCTTGTTTTGAGTGGAGATCTGGTTGACTCACAACTTGAGTTCTCAATGCTTGTGTGAAGCACATATTGTAGCTTTAGAAACACAACTGCTGGATCAGAAACAAACTAGCATTCTATGAACAGAGCATCATCACCAAGAGCTCAATCACACAGGAGAGAAATGAGCTAGAACTCCACATGTCGATGGGTAATGTTTTCACTTCCGGGCACAAATCACGTTTGAAAGAAATGTGTAATTAAATGCTCTGCAGTTTGACGAAATTAGGGGTTCTATCATCATAAAACATTTAGTTTATTAAGTGGCCAACTGGGGAGAGGATTTCACTAGACCCTATTCACAGAGAGGAGACACAGTCTGAGGACTTTCATAGGCAGCTTCCAGGGTAAGACGTATACATTGACTTATGTTGGCTGGAGAAAAACAAAACCCCAAAACCAGTTGCCTAGTGCACAAACTGAAGAGGAGATATCTGTATGGTCATTTAGCTGTCTTTTCCTTGGATATAAATATTCTTAATTCAGGAAATATGAACTTTTTATTTTTACAGATTTTTTTAGGGCCATTGAAGCATCAACATATCTAAAGCTTCTTTTATGTTTCTATTCTCTAACTTGATGCCAAAGTGGGCTCATGAAAAAGCTTTTCAGACAGCTGATGTCCCTGCTGGCTGTGAACATAAAGAGACTGCTTTGGAACAGGCTGAGGAACCCCAGGAGAAGCTTTGGCAATGCTATTCCATTACTGCCCATCTGAATCCGTCACAGACATCCACTCGGACCTGAATTAACTCTGACGCACAAATAATCAATGCTAGATGTAAACCAGGCATTGGCTGACATTTTTTTGGTAACATGTCTATTTTAAATGCCAATTTTATTTAGATGCAAAAATAGGGAAAGATGGTGGGGATACATTTTAGCCAGCTAAATAAAAATGCTAGAAGTGGTAAACAATTGCATTTGCAGTTTAATCCTGTTACAAAATGCTTAGCTTCCTTTCTCAGTGTTCATGCATTTCCTTGCACAGGTACATCTCACCCTGAGAGCTAATATGTCAGTCCTAATCCTGGCCACTAGGTTGGCATTGAAATAATAAAAAAAAAAAATCGTGTTCCCTAGGTACTGACCTCATTTCCCACAAATGTACGACTTTGGTCACCAGGGCAACCAGACAGGGGAGTGTGGATGGTCCAGTTTGAAACTATTCCCACTGATAGAAAAATGAGGACCATCTTTTGCCTGATCATCACTGATCACTACCATATGATGACAACATCCTTTCTGTCAATAGATAAATATAGAGGGCGCCTGGGTGTCTCCGTTGGTTGAGCGACTGCCTTCGGCTCAGGTCATGATCCTGGAGTCCCGGGATCGAGTCCCACATCGGGCTCCCTGCTCGGCAGGGAGTCTGCTTCTCCCTCTCCCTCTGCCCCTCTGCCAGCCTGTGCTCTCCATCTCTCTCTAATAAATAAATTTTAAAGATAAAATAAAAAAATAAAGTAGAAAGTAGCATCTTCCTCCTCTACCTATTCAGCCCTAGTAACCTGGTCTTTGGAGTTTAAAATTTCACCCACTTAGGGCGCCTGGGTGGCTCAGTTGGTTAAGCGACTGCCTTCGGCTCAGGTCATGGTCCTGGAGTCCTGGGATCGAGTCCCGCATCGGGCTCCCTGCTCGGCAGGGAGTCTGCTTCTCCCTCTGACCCTGCCCTCTCTCACGTGCTCTCTCTCTTTCTCATTCTCTCTCTCAAATAAATAAATAAAATCTTTAAAAAAATAGATAAATATAGAGATCACTCCGGAGTTTTATGAATCCTGACATTAAGCAAATGTCACTGAAGGTGACATTACACACTGATGACGCATTCCGGCCAGATGAGAACTCAAGGACTTCTACTCCCATATGCTGCATTTTACAGGTGAGGACACTGACGGCTAATAAGGGAGAAATTACTAGGATTGCAGAGCTAATGAGGGGCAGGTCTATATTCATCCAAGAAAACAAGAATAAGAAATATACTCTATTCATATACTATACATACATGTATATGTTAGCTATATATGCCTATATATAGCATACGTAGTACACGTGACTCATGTACTAATGTCTCATTAGCTACATGTTACTGATAAAAAATAGGGTCTCAAAAAAGATAAATAACTGTCTTAAGATTGCATCATTAGTAAGATACAGATATTTATAAGGATTATCATTCATTTTATGTATTCATTTGACTGGGCAATGCTGATGAGTTGTTTGGACAGACATTACTCTAGATGTTGCCATGAGTGCATTTTTTTACAGGTGATTAGTATTTATAATCAGTAGGTTGAGTAAAGCAGATTACCCTCTACAATTTGAGTGGCCTCATCCAATCTGTTAATGGCCTTAAGAACACAGACTGGAGTCTCCTGAAAAAGAAATTCTCCCTTAAGACTGTAGCAGAGACATTCTGAGTTTCTAACCTGCTGGCCCTCATTGTGGTTTTCAGATGCAAGTCTGCAAACAACTCCTACCTGAGTTTCCAACCTGACTTGTAGTCTTTTGATTTGCCAGTCCCCACGATTATGTAAACTCAATATACCTCTCCCCCACCTCTGTCTCTCTACCCCACCCCCAACATTCCACCCTACTGGCCCTTCCTCTCTGGAGAAGCCTAAATAATACACAAGAGCAATACAAATTTGTTAGCAATCAATATATTCTGAGCACCTACTGATCAGAATGGACTCCAGCCTCAGTTCATGGGACTCTAGAAGACTTTCTTTCATACCAGACCTTTCAGTGATTGATTGTGGATAGATTGGGGTCCTGAAAAATTGAGTATTTGTTAATTAGTACTGAAATCTTTTAATAATCTATATGACCAAATTGTTAGAACCTTTGGCTCTAGAATGAGGAAAAAACAAAACAGAACAAAACAAAACTGCTTTGACTCTTCAGATGCCACTTACTGGCCAGGTAACTTCACCTCTCAGTCTTAATTTCGTCTTCATTTATAAATTGGAACTAGTAACAGCACTCTTATATCAAATACTGTAATGGATACTTGGTGTCTAACACAATGCGTATCATCAATCTAAAATAGAAATATTCCCAGTGTTTTTATTACTGGGATTTAAACTCAGATTCTTAACAATCCCCCAAACTCATATTCTTCACAATATGCAAGATAACTCCCAGGAGCAGGGAGAGAGAGAGAGATGGGGAGAGGAATAGAGGGAGGAAGGAAGGAAGGAAGGAAGGAAGGAAGGAAGGAAGGAAGGAAAGGGAAGGGAAGGGAAGGGAAGGGAAGAAGGGAGGAAGGGAGGAAGGAAGGAAGGAAGGAAGGAAAGGGAAGGGAAGGGAAGAAGGAAGGAAGGAAGGAAGGAAGGAAGAAAGGAAGGAAGGAAAGGGAAGGGAAGGGAAGGGAAGACGGGAAGAAGGGAAGAAGGGAGGAAGGGAGGAAAAAAGGAAAAAGTTAGTTTAGGAAAAATCTGAACACTAAGCTGAATTTTCTGCCCTTATGTGTTCTTGGAGAGAGAATGTTTAGCATTTTAAGGTGTAATGTTGGAACAAACGCTATACACTGCGGTTTGCAAGCATGTATAAAATGCCCTAGCTCATATGGCGTGTACGGGTAGTATTTTAGCGATTAATAATATGGATGAAACACTGAACATACGCTACCACTGCTTTTGTCCTTCCTACTGGTGCAAATGAACTTCTTGAAGCTACAATGTTGCTTCTACAAGTGTCTATTTTTTCTATCCTAACATGTACTGTGTTAACCTCTGACCACTTTAGGTTCATGCTGATGCAGCACCCATTGTATTTTCAACTTTTAAAAAATCTGCTGAGGACCTTTACTTCAGGCAGCGCAGGAAGTGAGAGGTAAGGTCAATTAACTGCATCGTTCAAGGCTGGCGGTTTCTTACCGAGAATATACTAAGATACAACGGGAGTGAATAACTCTGGGTGAAGCTCAGTGGTATTACAGTCTACAGAGCAGAAAGGATGATAGCTTAGGCAGCTACTAAATTATAACATTATGTTTAACAGAGACAATAGCTCAATTAAGAATTTCAAAGAACACTGTCAGTTGAGCTACCCTGAAGAAGGCAGACAAGGACATCCACATGATCACAGTCAAGGAGTCTAGAGCCTTGTTGAAAGAGTCAACATTTATCTTTAAACCTAGAAATACATCATTTATGACATGACATTTACCTCTCAACTTTCTATTGGTTTTGCTAATATTAGGAGCTTCCATTCACACAGAAATGTTCTCTCTCTCTCTAACCCCTCCCTCCTCACACACACACACCCTTCCATAGACACACCCCCACATATGCATTTGTACCTAAAGTCCTGTGAAAATACATGTATTCTTCCACACAAATAGGTACTATCCCACATATGAATACACACAACCTCATGACACACACATCTTTACCAACATGCACCCCCCCCACATGCCCATACCCCCATGGTCACATAGTCCCCACTCACTACAAAGCAGAAAGAATTATAAAGAAATCACATTTTAGCATTCACACAAAAGTCATCCAGTCTCAAAGACACTTTTATCATAAAATTCTACATGAAAATCACATGTCTATTTTAAAATCACCTGGAAGGAAATTGAATAAAATGTTTGAATTTAAGGAGGCCAAAGAATCATCTTCCCCTATACATGGTGAATAAAGAGAATAAAGAAAAATAAAAGAAGAAAAATACCGTTAAAAATAAATAAAAGAAGTTAAATGAACACCACTTAAAAATCAGGAATGGCCCACAAACATAAGATTACAAACAGACATAAACTCTTCAAAGAAACAGAGGAATTTACTGGTACAAGCAGCTGAAGATTTTATTGGAACACAACAAGCTCCTAATTCCATCCCCACTTCTGAGAAATAATCCTGGTTCAAAAACTTCTGAGATTCATCACCAATGTCTTTGAATCTGGAAAGAAAATCAGAGTTCTTTGGGGTGGCTGGTTGACAAGAAAGAAGTGAAGAACAGAGGTTGACTCAATCTGATGGAATTAAAAATTCATGGTTTTAAGCCCAGTTGACTGAATGACCAGAAATGGAAGGCATTCCCAACTGGGGTAAAATAAATACCAAGGCTGAGCGAAAGTTTTTAGAGTAGATTTAATAAAATCTCTCAAGTAAAGAGAAGAAACACGATCTTGTCTGTCTGACATGTGCACGCGTGCACATGTGTCCATACCTCAGAGTCTCCCCTGAGCTTTATCTTCAAAATACAGAAATTTCATATTTGTTGAATGAGAAAAAGTAATCCATCCCATATTGGTCAGACAGTTTTCATATCTAAGCAAGTAAATAAAAGTCTTGAAAATGGTATATATATCTCTCAAGAGAGATGTGAGGAATCCAGTAAAGAATAAAACATTCTCCTGGGAACAAAAGATATTATCTTACCAGAAGCTTTTACATTACTGACTACTTTCATAATATCAGGAATTAAAGAGAAAAAACACTCAAGAAAAAAATAACAATAAATTGCAATAAAGAAATTGCAAAGCTAATAAATGATTTTAGATGATACCATCGCAGAACTAACTGCATGACATCCTAAAGATTATATAACTGACACATAGAAAAAGTTTGAGGTAATCAAAGTGAATGTAAGACAGAAAACATCAATTTGAGAGAAGATAATAGTTATTAGAGCAATGATAGTCCAATATAAGAAGAACTGTTATCACAGAGATTAAAAACTCTTAAAAATGCCCAGTACTGGGAATTATTGTATCACATGTTTTTTTTTTTTTTTTCTTTTTGTGGACCCTCCAAACTCTTTTCCACAGTGGCTGCACCAATTTACATTCCCACCAACATTGCACAAGGGTTCCCCTTTCTCCACATCCTTGTTAACACTTATTATTTCTGTGTTTTTGATTTTAGGCATTCTTATAAGTGTGAAGTGATTTCTCATCATAGCTTTGATTTGTATTTCCCTGATGATGAGTGATATTGAGCATGTTTCCATGTGTCTGTTGGCCATCTGGATATCTTCTTTGGATAAATGTCTCGTCATGTCTTCTGCCCATTTCTTAGCTGGATTAGTTGTTTTTGGGTGTTGAGTTGTATAACTTCTTTATATATTTTGGATCCTAACCCTTTATCAGGTATGTCATTTGCAAATATCTTCTCCCATTCCATAGGTTGACTTTTCGGTTTGTTGTTTCCTTCACTGTGCAGAAGCTTTTTATTTTATGGAGCCCATTCGCTTATTTTCGCTTTTGTTTCCCTTGCCTGTGGAGTCATATCTAGAAAGATGGTGTAACAGACAATGTCAGAGATCTTACTTCCTGTGCTCTCTTCTAGGATATTTATGGTTTCAGGTCTCACATTTAGATCTTTAATCCATTTTGAGTTTATTTTTGTGCATAGCATAAGAAAGTGGTCCAGTTTCATTCCTTTGCTTGTGGCTGTCTAGTTTTTCCAACACCATTTGTTGAAGAGACTGTCTTTTCCCATTGTACATTCTTTCCTACTTTGTCAGAGATTAATTGACCATCTAAGTGTGGGTTTATTTCTGGGTTCTCTATTCTGTTCTATTGATCTATGTGTCTATTTTTGTGCTAGCACTGTGCTATTTTGATCAGTACAGATTTGTAATAAATCTTGAAATCTGGGATTGAAATACCTCCAGCTTTGTTCTCCTTTCTCAAGATCACTTTGGCTGTTGGGGGTCTTTCTGGTTCTATACATATTTTAGTATTATTCCGGTTCTGTGAAAAAAAATGCAGCTGATATTTTGATAGGGACTCCACTGAACCTGTAGATTGCTGTGGGTAGTATAGATATTTTCACAATATTAATTCTTCAAATCCATGAACATCAATATCTTTCCATTTGTATCATCTTCAATTTTTTTTTCATCAGTGTTTTATGGTTTTCGGAGTATAAGTCTTTCACCTCTTTTGTTAAGTGTATTCCTAAATAATCTATTCTTTTTTGGCGCAAAGGTAAATGAAACTATTTTCTTAATTTATCTTTCTGATACTTCAATTTTAGGGTATAGAAACACAACTGATATATGGGTATTAACTTTGTATCCTGCAACTTTACAGAACTCATTTATTACTTCTAGTAGTTTTTTTTAGTGGAGTCTTTAGGGTTTGCTATGTGTAGTCTCATGACCCGAAGAAAACAGAAACACTAACTCAAAAGTTATATGCAGAATTGTGTTTACTGCAGCATTATTTACAATATTCAAGAGATGGAAGCAACCTGAGTGTCATCGCTATACGAATGGATAAAGAAGACATTGTGTGTGAATATAAATATATATACACACACATATATACACAGAGAAAGAGAGAGAGAGATTACACAGCCATAAAAAAGGGATGAGCTTTGGCCATCTGAACAACACTGACAGACCTAGGCATTATGCTATGGGGAATAAGTCAGTCAGAGAAAGACAAATACCAAATGAAACTCATATGTGAAATCTAAAAAAAAAAAAAAAAGAATAAACAAGTAAAAAGCAGAATCAGACCTATAAACACAAAGAATAAACTGATGGGGGCCAGATGGAAGAAGGTTAGGGGACATCGACAAACGGGTGAAGGGGAGAGGGAGATACAGGCTTCCAGTTATGGAAGGAATAAGTCACAAGGGTGAAGGACACAGCACAGACTATATAGTGAATGTCAGTGCAATAGCATCACGTGGTGACGGATGGGAGCTGCAGGTGTGCTGAGCATAAGGCATCGAGATGTTGCCTCGCTGTGTTGTGCGCCTGAAAGTAAGATAACACTGTGTGTCAACTGTATTCAAAAAATTAATAATAAAATAAAATGGGGGCGCCTGGGTGGCTCAGTCAGTTAAACGTCTGCCTTCGGCTCAGGTCATGATCCCAGGGTCCTGGGATCGAGTCCCGCATCAGTCTCCCTGCTCAGTGGAGAGTCTGCTTCTCCAGACTCTGCCTCTGCCCCTGCCCATGTGCTCTCTCTCTCTCTGCCTCTCAAATAAATAAATAAAATCTTTAAAAAAATAAAATAAAGAACTCCTTTAAAAATAACTTAAAATGGATCGATCAAAAAGATGTTCAAAATCTTGCAGGGACATTTTTTGCAAAAGATGAGCAGAATATGAGGTTTGAAAGAACAAATAATATTCTAGAAAAAGTGGATATAAGTACAATAATCTATTCCACATTAAGACAATTTTTCTTCAGCTATCCAGGCCAAAAAATTAAATTCCCCCAAAAAGTGAAATTTAAGCAGCTTGAGAATTTTCCAAAGTGAAATGAAAACAAGAAGTCAGCAGACAATGTCTCAAATTTCTAAAGAAACTATGGCCTGAAAGTATAACCAGGGAAGATACTTTTTATGGATAACAAAACAAAAACAACGGCAACATTCTTAAAGGTGAAAAAAAATTAACTAAATCAATTACTGTGAGTCTTTTACAAACACACACATACTTTGAACTGATTAAAAATTAAGGAAAATATTGAAGTCAGGCATAATGGAAAGAACCATGTTTAAATTGCAAGAAGGAAGAATTCAGTACAATTAAATAAAAATAAACACTGTGAGAAATCTTTAAAAAACTGAATGCAATTATTATTGCAACCCGCTACAAGAATTTTTAAAAATAATGTGATTTATAAAATTAGGAGAAATAATAATTGGCTGTCTTCTCGAATTTTTATATCAAGGAGCCAATCTATATTGTGTAATATTAAAGTGCATTTTAAAACATAATGGCTTTAACTTAGTAATATTTTTGCAATCTTCTTATCAATCTTAATTGAATCTTTAAAAGTTACCATCTGAAATTCATCAGTTGTTTTGATTTCCATTTGTTTTCTTTCCTTAAATGAAAACACTGTATTTAATATTTCAATTAAATATGCATGCATATTATAATCCATTTTCATAAACACATTTGTCATTCTAGTTAACAAGTTAAATTTGTACCTATCTTTTTTTTCTATCTGCATATAATATGCTTATAAAGATATCTAGACTGATAATTATCTGATGTAACCCATCTTGGTAGGACAGTATGTTAGTTTTGCATTGCTAGACCTGATTTTAGCAAACTTATATAATTTTTGCCACAGGGAGAATAGGGTTAGAATTATGAGAATAAATCACGCCACAGGTGAAGAGCTTGAATTATACCAAGGGACTCGGACTTTGTCTCTAATGTTACTACAAAATTCATGAACCCTCTCAGGTAATTTCAAATATGTAAGACAGCAGAAAAGGCAAATAGAAGTATGTGCAGATGTGCGTGGGTACAGAGCTGTGTGTGTGTGTGTGTGTGTGTGTGTGTGTGTGTGTGAACAAATAAGAATTATTTATTGGGAGAGTCCTTGTAACTTTATAGTTTCTCTCTATCCAGGCACACTCTTTAAATCATGAGCACCCTTCCCTTAACTAGGTGTATTTTCTTCGGGCACCTTTCTGAACATCATTTTCTATGGTTCTAGTAACTCATGCTTCATATTCGGTGACCTGCCCCGTGCTTCCATTTCTTATAGCAATGAACTTTTGCTAACACATTAAGATTCAAACCCCAGGAGAAAATTTTGTCATGAAGTCTTATAAGGACTTATCAAAGGTTCTAGTTTTAAAATAAATGTTACAGAATTTTATTAATAAAATTTTATTTTATTTCTGACTTTGCAATGTAAGCATAGATGAGGAATGTGAAATGCTATAACAATGACAAAGTTGAACCGATCTTAAAAAAATGTGTGGACTTGGTTATTGTGAGCCTGCTTACAATCCCTCACCCAACTTACAGAATTACATCAAGGAATCTCTTGTTTATGTTTGCGGAACATCAGTAAAATTAAGTTGCATTTTATATTACATTTTCTCATCTAAACAAATATCTTTGAAACAGACTGCAGCATCTTTTGGATAAATTAAACTTTTTTTACCCTTCATGGTACAGAATGAGACCAGAGAATGTAGACCGTTTCTACTATTTTATACCAAACAGTTGCCATGGAGAAATTCCAGAGCCAATAAAGTTTGGGGTTGTCAAAGACAGAGGAAGGCAGACTCTATTCGCGGGAAAAGAAGCATCAGGACATGTAAATGGAATAAAAGTTGTTGACTAGGAAGAGGAACACAGATAGCATACCGTAAAAAGCCCATTACTAGTTTTATAATCATTACAGAGTCAGGGGAATCTAACATATATTTCAAATAGTTTGTGAAGTGTAACACTGGAGTCTATCTCCTTAGCCGACATCCAGAAAGCCCTTAAATAAATAAATAAATAAGTGAATAAATAAATAAAGTCTAAATAAAGCATTCTCCTGTCTTTGTTTTTGTATCACCTGGTTTCTGGAACATCAGGGAGAGCGTCACGGGTAGAACCCTTGCCTGCCAATTGAATGACAGCGGCAGGGAAATAACCGTCATCCTGCTTCAAGGGAGAGGCATCTGAGCCAAACAAAGACACACCTTATATTAATATGTAAGCATAACAATCAGGCAGGTCTCATGCTGCCAGACCTTGGGGTCAGAATATTAACATTTCTCCCTGACATGCTGGAGTGGAGCTGAATGCCAAGGAATGCATTTATAATTAGAAAACAACTTAATTGTGATTTATAGACGTCTGACAGGCTGACACTTGATCTTTATTTTCTCCTTTACTGGCTTAACGTTCTCTTCATGTCCTAAGAGGCAGAATTCAAATGGAAGGTTTTGCTCATGGACTTGAGACTCTAATAGTTGCTAAGCTTCCCTAGATATGCACACTTTACTTTGATTTGATCCTTACCTTCTATCATTTCTGTAACATAAAGTGAGTTTCGTTGAAATATGTTGAGGGCTATGGAAATGACAAAGCTTATTAAACAAATTCGCTTCAGTAAATGTAGTAAAATTATTAGATAAGAAATTGAAGTTTCAGAAATATTCCCTGATGCATCGCAGATGCTAAACATGGGGATCACGGTGATGAGTCCCTACTTTGGAAATACACGTAGTGAGAACTATAGCACAAAAATAATAATCATAGTTCATCTAGTGAGCATTTGAGAAAACAAGAAAATAGTTGCTCTACAGCACCCAGTCTGCTTGTTTCATCACATAATAGAGTACTGTTGTTGTAACCTTTCATACACAGCTCAGTGTTACTCCACTGAGATAAGAGAAGCACAGTTTAAAAGAGGCAAAAATAACTCTATATATTCAACCACTTGTCACGAAGAAGAGGGGATACCTGAAGCATAATGATATCCAAAAAGCCAGTTCCATCTGGCTTACACATACGATGAACTGAGGTTGCAGAAGAGGTGTTATGTTATTTACATGACTTGGGAAAGTATAGTCATACTGCCAGAAATCTCAATTTTATGAAGAGTGTGTGTGTGTGTGTGCATGTGTGTGCGTGTGTGGATGGATGGGAAATAGAACAAACAGTCTGTGTTGAAGTCAAGTTGTTAAGACCCAGTTTGGGGGCAGAATGGGACTCAAGAACAACATCTCTTGTGAGCTGGAGCCCTGCCATTTATATATGACTCTTCTCACTCTTAATAGAAATTCAAACATGAGGCTTCCTGCTCCCTACACATCTCTTCTTCCTCTGACTCTCCCTCTGCTGGAAGCCATCTGTGGCTAGAGAAGGCTTCTGGCTGCTTTTTCTGTTTTTCTCAGAATACTTATGACATTTGTAGAAATACATATCTGCACCCAGCAGTCTGATAATACCATTAACATTAGGAAGTTTAAAAACAAAGTTCAATTTCATTTCTACAGTGTTATTAAAATACTCAATAAAGTTACATGAGAACTTTTTAATAAATTTCCACCGTGAGCCTGATGACTACCATTTTATGCATTTGATGTGTGCCAGAAAATTGTGTTAATATAATTATTTTTTTTAAATTTAGCCAAATTTAAATGTGTCACAGTAATAATCTTAGTTTTAGCTTCAAAGAACAGAATTAAGAGTAGGGTTAAATTATTATTGTTCTCTGCTACATTTTTCTGCTTCTATTATTTTTTAATAAAAATGTGTTTGGATAAAATGTATATATTTAATGTAAAATCACATTGAATGATTTTTTTTAAAGATTTATTTATTTGAGAGAGAGAGCGCATGCACACACGCATGCACAGCGGGGAGGGGCCGAGGGAGAGGGAGAGAGAATCAGAGAATTTCAAGCAGACTCTCTGCTGACCAGGGAGCCTGACATGGGGCTCAAACCCAGGACCCCGAGATCATGACCCCAAGATAACTAGTCACGCCAAAATCAAGAGTCGAAGGCTTAACCGACTGAGCCACCCAGGCACCATTGAATGAGGGATTTTTTAAAGATTCTTGGAATCAAAGTTTTTAGGAAAAGGATTTTTTCCTTTGCAGTGCGCTCTATTATCTCCTAGAACGTATATTTTGCTAATTTAATAATTTTAAATGATGTTTAACTCACTGTGACAAGAAAACAATAGACACAAAATGGAGTGGTTATTTCCGAAATGCCAGGTACTACGTGTGAGGGCGCTGAGGGCCCTGGGGAATGGTCAGGCAGTTGGCTCCCACTGAGGACTCTGGCTAAGAGGGAAGTGGACCCTGAAATCTAAATGGCGATCCACTCCCCAGAGCTCACTCTCTCCATCAAGGCTGAGTGAAATCAGGAATGGGACACTTTATACTTGGTCCACCCAAAAGGCTGGCTGCCTTTTTGAAGTTCAGTTAAACTGCTATTGGTACTGAGGGCTGCACCGAATATCGTGGTCAAAGTTCTATGTACGTGGCTCATGATGACCAGGGCCTTGGAAGAGCGTTGAGCCTCTGCTATGCTAACATCCTTTACGGAGTCTGGGAGGAATTCTTCTGTGGCTGTTTAGTGTGGAACGCTGAGTAGACACTCCTGCTCTGCTGAAGTCTATGTGCAGGGGGACAAAGCAAGTGTAATAGAGAACGTAAGGGGGTGTGATCTGTAAACCACAAGAAAACCCAGAAGAACGGCACAGAGAGAATGTAAACGGAAAGGTGATATGTTACTGTCTTCAATACGCAACACTGTTTGAAGTCAAAATAACTGCGATTTGACCTGAAATAATTAACTTCCTCAATATTATATTTTAAATGCTTCCAATGCCCAAGTACCAGGGAAACAACTTAAAACACAGGAATTTTCCCCAACTGCAGAAATTTTACCTGAAATGCATTTGGAATTTAGGGACTGTGTAATATTCACATAAACAATCAAGCACATAATTTGTTTTCTAAAAAAAATTCTATACAGTTTTGTATTCTTATACTAATTATTTAGTTTTACCGCATATTAAGTGTTAACACCAGAGAAAATCTAGCAATGCCTGAAAGAAAATGCTCTTTTCTCTAGCTTCTTTGTCCATGTCTTGCTATTCGCTGAATATACTATGACATACTTTGTCATATACCCGACATACTATGAAATAAAGCTTTAGTAGGGTTAAATCCAGAATATGGTAAGTATTATTATTTTCTCTTACATTAATGTGGAAAAATGGATGGCAGTCAAATGGAAAAAATTTGCAAAGTCATCTCTTTAAAATATGTAAATATGTGTGTGTGTGTGTGTGTGTGTGGTCTGTTCAGTTGCAGATTCCTCAAGTTTTGCTAAATCTTTGATAAATGAACAAAAAATAAATGAAAGAATCCTTCCATTCCAACTTGAAGATCACCATGCACCTCAAGTATACTAGCACCTAATTATTCTAACATTTTGGAAGTTTTTTTTTTTTTTTTTTTTTTTTTTGGCAGGGAGTATGCCATTGAGGCAGGAGGGGATAAAAGATTATCTGACACCAGGCTATCATGCTATACTCAACTTCGTATTTGAAATACGTAAAATGGACTGTTGCTGATCATTAGGTTTTCTAACACTGTAGTTGTGTGTGTGTGTGTGTGTGTGTGTGTGTGTGTGTGTGTGTGTAATAGAAGTTGCTAGGAAGGATGAGCAAGGCAAGGATATATCATCTCTGCTAATGAATCAACCTTGGCATTACTTTCTTCCACCTGCACCCAATTATTAAGCCAAAACCTTCCCCTGCCAATTCACTGTTTTGGGTAAGAGGTCTGGTGAATGAACGATCCTTGCCCAACATGACTCCCAACTCAGGGAAATAAATAAGTAAACAAACAAACCAACCAACCAAAATTTAAAAAAACTAATTTAAAAATGAAAAGCTGTCAGAATAGATGTGGATCTTACAGAACATTCCTATGTGTTCCCACACCCAGGGTTCTTCACACCGCCCTGTGTACAGAGATTATGTATCACTTTGCTTTAGTTGTCACCCATGTTACTATGTATCCTACTCTATGTCAAAACTTACAGTTTGAAAGGCAATTTCTGTAAAGTTTTGGCTTAGAATTCTTGGTCTCAACTTCAAATTAGTGAATATCTCTAATTGGCTTTGTCACTGAGGGACGCTTTCAGGATTTGACTAACTGCTCCCTAGTTCTATCTGAGTCTTCCTGAATCTGCTAAAAATGTGAAGGTCTGAACTTCAGGATTCATAATGGTAAAAACTGAATCAATCTGTTTGCATTCTGCTGTAGTTTTTAATCTGAGCAATGTGTATACTGAAAGATGGAAACAGAAACTTCCTACTCCAAGTTAGTCTTGCAACAGTGCATGACTTTGTTCTATGATTTCACACTGTACATTATAGACTGCATATGTATTTTAATTGCCTTATATTTTCATTTATTTTCTAGAATTACATTACGTTCTTTTATTAATATTTTATCTTCTCCTTCCCATTAAGACTAATCTGCCTTTTGTAGTGTGGTTTCACTGTCTAACTACACTCAGCGCTCCCGCCTACAAGGTCACGCCCTCTCATTAGAATCTGAGAAACAGATCAATTTACACGGAACCAACTAAAGACTCAGCTGTTGTTAACATCACAGACCATAAAGTATATTCGAGGACCTTCAGATTCCCACTCCTCAGTAAGTAGCATACTTTCCTGCAGCAAATTAAACCATTTAAGTACCACAGCAGAGAAGACTAGAAGAAGGGTGCATATGAACAAAAATTGTTATTGAGCACCTACCTACATGTCCACATACAATTCGTGCCTTATAGAATTAGGTATAATTCCTCTGACTCCCTTACAGTTGAGAAAACTGATGTCCAGAAACTTCAAAAGAAAATTTTTCCAGGGGCTGACTACTTGCCGGTAGCAGTCATGATCTGATTTCCAAACCCACACACTTTACGTGACCCAACACTGTTTGGTAACAACACTATGAATAATACAATGTTTTCAGGGCTCATTACATGCCTGCATGATCCTACCAACTTCAGATACTTTTGTTTCATTCAGTCTTCAGAAATCTGCTATAAAACAGAGAGCCCATGACTAATTTAGACAAGGAAGTCCGAAGAGATTTTGTTGAAAAGGTGATATTTAAGCTGAGGGTGACGGCATTATTAGGAGTTAGCCAAGCAAAGACTGAAGCAAACTGACAGAAATCTACCCCAGTGAGAAAATGTTCTGTAAAACTATTTAACGATCCATATGACATTGATATGGCCAGAAGAGAGATATTTTTACTAGCCTCATATCCTAATTTGCTATCTGCAAAATTAAAAAAAAAAAAAGGCAAACTGCATTGGATAACTTATTTTTGCAAAAGTACACATCTTCCTTTGTTTATTAATATGTATGCTAATGTTTGTTTTGTTGTTTTTATTTTTATTTTTATTTTTTTTTTAAATTCGATAGTTCTTTTTTTTTTTTTAAGATTTTGTTTATTTATTTGACAGAGACAGAGACAGCGAGAGCAGGAACACAAGCAGGGGGAGTGGGAGAGGGAGAAGCAGGCTTCCCCCTGAGGAGGAAGCCCGATGTGGGACTCGATCCCAGGACCCTGGGATCATGACCTGAGCCGAAGGCAGACGCTTAACGACTGAGCCACCCAGGCGCCCCTGTTTTGTTGTTTTTAATACAAGGCTCAGTGAAATGTGTAGTAAAGCTTAGAAATTTTTTTCTTTTTTAATGAGAAAAATTGCACTTGCTGACTTGCTGTCCGCTTTGGTCTTTAGCAAGACACTGAATCCTCACAAAGACCTTGCTATGTGTTCTGCTTACTTCTGAGCCCTGGGATCTGAACTGTTTGGGTCCAGCCTTTGTAAGAAAGGATGGCTTAATTATCTTATCTGCTTTCTTTTTTTTATCTTCCCTAACCTCTTTCCAAGTCTCTTGGCTGCTACTCTCTGTTCCCTCTGTGGATAAATGTGAGGCTTTAACTTAGGCCATCAGGAACATCCAATGCACCTGCTGCTACAGCATTATTTCAATCTCTTGGTCTTTCTCCCCTTTCTCCTGTTGGCTGTTTTCCAAAAAAAAAAAAAAAAAATTAGTGCTGATTCAGCAGGATCTTTTGATTCATTGGCCATATGTAGAATACTAAAAGTAAAAACAACTTCCTAACTATGGTTTGATCATGGGTGCATAGGTTTTAATTTAAAGTCCTACACCTCCCACAGCATCTTACATTGGTGTAGAAGCAAAGTTGACTATAAGTTCCTCAAAAGCCGGAGGCTTGATTCATGTATGTTTGTATCTCTAGTATTTCTCAAATATTTATAATGTAGTTGAATTTGATGTGTGGGTTTTTTTCCTCAGTTAATAGCATTTGATATCCATAGTTACTAAATGATTCTACGACTACCTTGTAGGGCACATCATGACATGGTCTATCGTAGTGTAAAATAAATGTTAGGGCTCCTGGACAGGCTCAGTCGGTTAAGCATCTGCCTTCAGATCAGGCCATGATCTCAGGGTCCTGGGATCGACATCCAGCTGGATCCCACATGGGGCTGGGGCTCAGCACAGGGGGAACCTCTACAAAAATACCCTGTCCCCAGCTTTCCCTGCAGGAGGTCCTGTTTGCATATCTTCAACTGCAGTCCAAGCCTTAGGCTTCTAATTTAGCAAGCATTTAGGGACAAACTGCAGTCCTCCCTGGGGAGCCAGGAAGCCAGAAGCCAGCAGACACCATCTTCTATTCTCCCTGGAGCCCACTCCAAATCCCCAGCATCTCCGTGGAAGGAGCTTTGTACACACATCTGGCACCCGGGATCTTGAGGCTGCCACCCAGGGGATGTGCCCCATGATTGCTTGGCTCTGGTGGCTGCTGAGGCTTGAGCTTGCAGGTCACACAGGCGTGTGGCAAACAAAGAAACCATTCTTAACCCACTAAGCCTCCCAGGACTCAGTGCAGAAGAAGCAGGCAGATGTAGTCGGCTCCCAGTGCTTCCCCGAGAGAGAGGTCAAGATGTACCCTTGAAAAGCTGCTGCCTGAGGGTCTGGCTTCCCATCAGCCTGCAACGTAGCCTTCCTTTTGGGACTCCGGTACAGCCTCCACTACTGAGCCACTGAGAACAAAGGAGGGTTTGTAGACAGACTGAGGGGGAATGAAGACACAGAAGAGTGTGCTCTGAAGACAAGAACAAGGTAAGACTCAAGCAACAGACCTTAAGGAAAATGGAGGCCAGTGAATTCCTTGATAAAGTGTTCAAAATTACATTCCTAAAGATGCTCACCAGGGTGAGGAGAACGATGCCCGAACAAGGCGAGAACTTCAACAGAGAGAAAGGCAATGTAAGAAAAAAGAAAGATAAAAATCAAAGAGAAAGGTTCTAATGCCACTGTGTCAAATAAAATGAATAAAATGCCAAAGTTTTGGTTACTAATCACCAAAAGCATAAAATTAAGTCAGATACGTGGCTTGAGGATTTGGCAAATTACAAGATAAGTGCTTACATTTAGATTCCAAGAAAATAATATTCAAAAACAACTGAAAAAAGGCAGAAGTGGTCAAAAACACTGTATGTCAGATGAAATACTAAAATGTTGATTTCTACCGAACAGCAATCGGAATATATTGTCTTGGTAGCTGAGGGCAGAAAATTTTAACACGAGGGGATGGGATGATTAAAGCAGGAAAGGAGGTGAAAAAACCTAGAGAGTAGTATATAATACATGGTGGTCAGTAACATGTATCATCCATGAAAAGTGATCTTATGATAAAAGGATCAAAAATGAACTAAGATAAAAGTGCTGAAAATACTAAAAAAAAAAAGAGAAATTAGAATAAATGAGAGAAATTTAATAATAAATTTTGAGTAGTAGTTATTATGAATGACAAATTAAGGTTGATATGCTATTGAGAAGTTGTCAAAAGAACTCTTGGGGGGCACCCGGGTGGCTCAGTCCTTGGGCGTCTGCCTTCGGCTCGGGTCGTGGTCCCAGGGTCCTGGGATCGAGCCCCACGTCGGGCTCCCTGCTCCGCGGGAAGCCTGCTTCTCCCTCTCCCTCTCCCCCTGCTTGTGTTCCCTCTCTTGCTGTCTCTGTCTCTGTCAAATAAATAAATTAAATCTTAAAAAAAAAGAATCCTTGGGATAATTGGAAAAAAACATAAAAACTACCTTTAGAGGTTATTAAACAATAATCAGTGTAACCTAACATATTCCCTATGAAATCCTGAATTTTTATTATATTACACAATGTATTTTTCTGAGTATTATATATATTTAACACAAATTGTGGTAATCAAAATGATCAAAATGTATATTTTAGTGTAAGACTAACTTTTTTTTTTTGCAAATTGATAAATTGGTCATTTCATGAATTGGCCTGCTCTCAGACTGAGCTAATGCCCCTTTTTATTGCAGCATACAATAAGAGCTTAAATGGGATACACACGCTGCTGTTAATCCAGCTGATGGTATGCTGTGCTGGGAAGGGAAAAATGAAGGGGGGAATCAGAGGGGGAGACGAACCATGAGAGACGATGGATGGACTCTGAGAAACAAACTGAGGTTTCTAGAGGGGAGGGGGGTGGGGGGATGGGTTAGCCTGGTGATGGGTATTAAAGAGGGCACGTTCTGCGTGGAGCACTGGGTGTTATGCGCAAACAATGAATCATGGAACACTACATCAAGAACTAATGATGTAATGTATGGTGATCAACGTAACATAATAAAATAAAATTAAAAAAAAAGTTTGGTTTAAATGCATTTGAGAGCAAAACCTGAACTCAGTAGATATGTTCACTGGAAAAATACTGTGTTTGAGGATGAAATATTTGTCTAGAACCCACCAGGGGTATAAGGTAATGTACTAGGTATGCACCATAATATAAATATGTAATACATACAGATATGCATATACATGCATATATTATATTTATATCAAGTCTGAGTTTTTCCAGCACACATAAGACACTGCTGACTCATATGAAGCCACAGCATCCTGCTTCAAAACACCTTTGTCATCCTTATCTTCTACCAAATGATTTTCTCAAATGTGCTGAAGGATGATATGCTCAACTCAGTTTCCACTCCACAGAATTCCTAAATTTCTCTGACACTAATTCCAGCAAAATATCACAAGTATTACTATTTGAGTATCTTTTTATTGCCAATCATTAGCTCTGAGCTGTGACTACTGCAGTTAAGAGGAATAAAAAGTATTTAAAACTTCGTTCCAAGAATACTCTTACACCCTGAGAAATATGCTCACCCAAGAAAGTTCCAGGATATTACTATGAAATTTAACCAAGGATTCTTGGTCTCTCCCCCTTTGTTTACTGTGTAGCCTCACATACGTTATATTCTTTTCTATATTTCTTAATATCTGAATGAATATGTGGCTCTTGAAAGCAAAAGACATGAACTTCCCCTGTATAAGTGGTAGGTCTTCTAGGCAAACAAAGTGCTTCATGAATTGAAACTTCATCACCCTGACATCCTCTCCCCTCGTTTCTGTATGGGGTAACTGAGATTCCCACACAATGCTGAGGACTTTGTTATATGAGGGCTGGGGACAGAGAAGGTTTTAGATACCAATGCTTTCAGTGCAAAAGGCACAATGCCATCTCACCTCTAACTCAGAAAGCAGAACGGGGCAGGTGCATGCACAGAATAGCACACAAGACCGTCTGTTTAAGACCTAATCAGAAGCCTTCATCCCTAGAAAACTGATAGAAAATATCCAAAAGATTCAGACTCAAACGGGCTTCATCCAGCTTCAAAATATATTTTAAAAAAGAATATGGTCGGGGCGCCTGGGTGGCTCAGTCGGTTAAGCGTCCGGCTCGATTTGGGCTCAGGTCATGATCTCAAGGTCATGGGATCTAGCTCTGTATTGGCTCTGTGGTGAACATGGCATCTGCTTGGGATTCTCTCTCCCACTCCTTCTGCCCCTCCCCCACTTGCACATTCTCTCTCTAAAATAGATCCACAAATCGTTAAAAAATAAAAAAAATAATAAATATGGTCATAGGTGGCATTACAGAAGATTTTGCCTTTAGTTCCTAGCTTCCTTAATCTTCAGCCCACAGGAAGAAGGAGCTCGCTGTTCATGGTACACCTAGTTTTCCCTGGAAATGCACAAACACCACCAATACAACCTGGCCAGTTGAGCCTGACATTCAGGTGGCCTCACGGTTGATGCCATGATCCCTACTGATCTCTTGATTTGACCATCTATCGCAGCGTGTTCTTAACTTTTATCCCTGACAAATCCAAAGGGTTTCCATTGCAGAATTCCGATGTCTAGCTCTAGGCCTGATACCAGCTTCATCAAATGCCCATTTGGTGATCCTCTACCCACTCTCAGAAACACCGATCGCAGTGCCTGAAAGTGGTGTTTTTCACACTTTGTGATGCCTCACAACCCCTCCGTATCCCCAGCATGTGAATAACCATCATCACAAGCATCCCAATGAGAAGAACAGCTGTGGCAGATCCTGGACTTGATCCTCATGCCTTTCGATGACATCTTCTCTCGAAGTGGTGTTTTGTTTTGTTTTCTTGTGGTTTTTGTTTGTTTGTTTGTTTGTTTGTTTGTTTTCCTAACGCTGAACGTTCCTCTTTTATGCTTGACTCTGAAGAAAACTGCCGACATCGCCCTCCGAAGACCTTACCAGGGGTGGACTGCAGGAGCTAACCTGCAGATCTGAGGTGTGGGTTTTCTGTAAGGCACCTACCATGCACTTGCTGTCTCTGCACTGTGGGTTAGAGCACCATGGGATCCTCCTCTGCCTCCCTATCACTTACATTAGAACTTCTCAAACCAACATTCAGATATTTGCTGCAGGAAAAAAAAAGGAAGCATAAAATATTTTTTAGAATCATCTATTATTGAAATCATATGAAATCACAGGTATAAGCTAATCCAAACTCAGAATTCATAGAGAATAAAAAATTATAAGACAGCTTAAAAGACTTGCAAGTATCCCACTCAGTAACAGCTGAATCAGAGTTATAACCTAAAATCTCTACATCTTCAATCTAGCAATTCCCCTTAAAATACTGATAATTTTATTTGATTTAAATGTTAAATATCTTCCAAAGTTCTATTTAACAAATAATTCTTCCACTTTTAGAGTATTCTTGCCTTTCCTGACTCGTATAGCTATCATGAAACTGTTTTAAATCTATTTTCTGTCCCTGACTTTCGTGCCCTAGTTTACAGATCTGGGCTTGGGCCCTGGTGATGGGGATACCCAGCAAACTGCAATCATTTTGCTAAAGTTGAGTATATTTTTACAGCTTAATTTTTGATGTTCAATGGGATTACAGTTCCCATGACCGGGAGCCCTTCTCAAACACCAGCGTGGGTCTGTGGTGGCCACAGGGATGGACTCTTCCAGATGTGTATGCAATCTTCCCACGGTTATTCTTTTATAAGCTAGGTAATAACAATTTTATTATTATTACCTCGTTTAGCTTTTGAACCCTTTTTGATAACGCTATTATGTAAATGCATATAAATGTGTGTTTGTATATATAATTTGCAATGGATGACAAGATCATTTGTGGTGAGTGGCTTGACGTTATTCCACGTAGCATAATTTCAAAATACAACAGCTTACTGGAAAACAACAGCTACTGGACAGTTTCACATACACTGAATAAGAAAGTAAAATGATAGGACCATAATGGGGTAATTCCTCCTTTAGGTTTTTCCATAGTTTTAAAAGAGATATATACAGGGGGTTTTATGTGTGATGCGGTATTAATACGGTAGTTAAATCCGTGAGGCCACAGGTTAGGAGTGCATCAGTATTCCTGGGGGCAAAGCCATCTCTTTATTATCTTTTCTAGCGATGTCTCAACTGAATTCGTATCACCACATTTTATGGCTCTCCCTCGCCTTCTCATTTTTCTTGAGTGGGGAGAAATATGAAGCTGCTTCTGTTTGTAAAGACACCTTAATAA
The DNA here is from genome assembly GCF_009762305.2 of Zalophus californianus. Classification (NCBI taxonomy): domain Eukaryota; kingdom Metazoa; phylum Chordata; class Mammalia; order Carnivora; family Otariidae; genus Zalophus; species Zalophus californianus. Next base: position 2,949,508 of record NC_045609.1, on the reverse strand, counting down.
CTCTCATTTATATATCTCACTTCCCTCCAAATTAATATTCAGAAATCCCAATTCTAACTAGCAACAGTTCATTTCCATTACAATGAACATAATCCTTTCATATTTGTCCTTCCTAACTGCACTGTTTGCATCTCTTCTTTCCTTCCTATTCTCTCTGGATACTTGTCCCAAGAAACAGACTTTAAATGCCTTTTGGAAGGCTTCCGTATTCTTTCTAAAAACTTCTTTCAACCTCTTACTGTGAGATTTGTCTTTTTCGCCCTACAACTTTTTAGTTAAAATTCATCCCGTTCCGCAGGTGAACTTCACTGAACTTGCTGGGCTGTGTAGCCCCCTCCCCCTGCAGCTGCCCCTCTCCCCACTGTCATGCAGGTGCTTCCGTATTTCAGTCGAATACAGAGAACCTAACATTTATGGAAAAACCACTGGGCCCCTCGGGGGCTTGTGATACAGACATCTCCAGTTTACAAAGAAACGTTAAGTAGTTCAAACCTCAGGAAGGCAAAGTACAGTTGACTCTTAAGTGACGTGGGGGTTAGGGTCACTAACCACCCCCACCTCCCCCCATTCTAAATCTGTATATAACTTTTAACCCACCCCTCCAAAACTTAACTACTGATAGCTGACTACTGATCAGAAGCCTTATCAATAACATAAACAGTTGACTAACAACATATTTTGTATGTTGCATGTATTATACGCTGTGTTTTTACAATCAAGTAAGCTAGAGAACAAAATGTTATTTAAAAAACTGTAAGGGAGAGAAAATACATTTATAGCACTATACTGTGTTTATCAAAAACAAAAAAACGAAAGTAAAAACCCACATGTATCATATGATCTCACTGATATGAGGATTTTGAGAAACAAGACAGAAGATCATAGGGGAAGGGAGGGAAAAATGAAACAAGACGAAACCAGAGGGGGAGACAAAATGTAAGAGACTCTTAATCTCAGGAAACAAACTGAGGGTTGCTGGAGTGGAGGGGGTTGGGAGGGATGGGGTGGCTGGGTGATGGACACTGGGGAGGGTATATGTTGTGGTGAGTGCTGTGAATTGTGTAAGACTGATGAATGACAGACCTGTACCCTTGAAACAATACATTATATGTTAATTAAAAAAAACTTAAATAAAAACCCACATGTAAGTGGACCCATGCAATTCAAACCCTTGCTGTTCAAGGATCAACTTTAATTTGTTCACATATATTACCAACACATGTCTAATGCTGGATATAGGAATATAAAGCTGATTTATTATTCACGTTTCTCTCTTTTTTACCTAAATGTCTGCTTCTTATGCTCCAACTAATGTGGTTTTCCAGCCTTTTTCTAAACTGGTCATACTCTTCGGCGATGCGTTCCCCTAGGTCGATGCATTTTATAAAATATGACACCTCGGGTGCAGCACATAACTCCTGCTCTAATCTGATCAGGACAGGGCAAAAATAACTTGTTTCTTCAACTAGTTTTGGACAATATACATTTATTTATATATTTACCATTATTTTTTCTTGCTCCACTGAAGATACGAGACAGATTTTATCCGTTTTGTCTAATAGATGGTTTTCTCAATGTGTTGATATTTTGTCCACTATGTTGGTTATTTGTAGCCTTAGATCATTATTTCTTAGGTTAACCTCGTGGTAATTGAGTTTCCCGGACACTTTTTCACATGGATGATTGTTAGGGTCATTTTCCCTCATCTTTTCCATAAAGAATCGACTCTACTAAATACAAATATAAAATCTTCTCTTTAATATCTTTTCATTTAAGTGTTATATTCCCACATTTTAATCAAATTTGCTCCATCTGTCTGATTCATTTATTTTCTTTGTATTGAGAAGCCTGGGTGCCCTTCTCCTTAATCTAGCGAAAACTAACTGGAGTAGCAGTTATTTTAATGTCGTTTCTCCTGGAAGGATTTGAAATTCATCCTCCATTATATCTTTCATCTCCTGGTCTTCTGGAGTAGATGTACAAAACTAAAGCAAAGGAAGATGAGACATGCTTTGTACTTGCTCCTTTCAGGACATGAGGTGTTACTGTGGATCTTTAGGACCCTGCGTGGAGCTTCTAATTAAGTACACGTTTAGGTGCCTGTGGGAGCAAGTGTTAGAGCAACTGCTCTGATAGCATAGGTCCTGTGACTGTCCCGTAGCCTCGTGGTCAATTTGCCCATACCCTAAGTATGCAACAACTTTCCAGGAATCATCAGAGAAGAAACATGCATAAAACTCTGTACTGGTAATACGCCTTTATAGAATGCTGTCACTTTGGGGCAAAAGTAAGGTTTAAACAATGAGATGGTTACAGACAAATTCAGTGAAAATGAATGTACTGGGATGGGCATCCATACCTGTTTCTAGAAAATATTTGACTCAATGTGTTATTTTTTTGTCTTGAGTAGATGGAATGGCAAAAATTTCAATAACTGGAAGGCTTATAGCTCTCTTGGTAAAAGGCTGAAAGAAATGTTAATGGTAACAGCAGAAATTTCATGTTTGGTCAAATAACTTGTTAATTGAGAGGAGGGGAGAATTTAGGGAAGAATACTGTTTGGTTATTTTTGATGAGGACGTATGAGCAATTTGTATGCCCGTTTTAATCACAGAGAGCCATTTTTTTGAAAAGGATAGAGATAAACTTTTATCAATTATTGTAATTATATACATATCATCATAGAAATACCTAAGTATTTCATTTATTTTTTGTGTGCCATTTTCTCATATTGTTTTTTATAAGGTTTTTTATTTATTTGAGAGAGAGAATGAGAGGGAGAGAGCACAAGAAGGGAGAGCAGAGGGAGAGGCAGAAGCAGACTCCCCACTGAGCAGGGAGCCTGATGTGGGGCTCGATCCCAGGACCCCGAGATCATGACCTGAGCAGAAAGCAGATGCTTAACTGACTGAGCCCCCAGGCGTCCCATTTTTTCCCATATTCTTATCACTAATGTTCATCAAGATATGCTTAGGCCACATATTTCATAAAACTTTTTATCTTGTTTTAATCTTTTATAGATGATTGAAGTTAGAGTGATATTTCCTTCCTTACTATTATAACATTGTTTTCCTATAAGTGATTGATTACCTGGCATTGAAAAAGAGTCTCTGTTTTTTAAGACTTATTTTTATAAAAATATTATATTTCATCAAATGTTGTTTTCTTCATCAGAAAGCAAGAGCCAGAAGAGAGAACAGTTCTTGTTTTTATCTACAGGGGACTGAAGCTCTGGGGGTAAAATACTGAAGAGGAGAAGAGGGAGATTTAAAGTCATGTTTGTCAAGCTTCATTATTTTTGATGGGCCATGTCAGAGCCAGGGTTAGCACTGGCACTGAACCTCCCATTGAAAGGGAAGCCGTGAAGTTGTGCAGGGAGGCTGCATGTAGGAAATTACCAAGCTCTGAGTGAGATCGTTCCTCAATTGTAATAATTTTTAATGATGTCAAAAACGTAGCAGTTAATGTTTGAATACATGCCTAATTCGACTTAATCAGTTAAATAAGCTATCGTGTTTCAAGCTCTCCTTAATGAAGTCTCTCTAAAAATCCATCATGCCATGCGGATCAGTGCGAATCCAGAGAAGGATTTTCAGAGTGGGCAACTCCCACAAAATCTAACAAATGAACGTTTTATAAATTCAGCAATATGACACTACTGAGAAATGGGAGAGACACATGGAATTTTTTGCATATAAGAGATAAATGTATCAGAAAGAAAGACCTAGCAGCCACAAATTAGTGGCCTTGAGAAGAGGAGACACAGGTGCCTAGAGTGTGAAGTGGAAATTAGGAGAAATTGACCAAGCACAAGAAGGAGAGAAAGCTGAAATCATGTCCGTTTCTAATAGACTGTTTTCCTGGGCAATTACATAGGTAAAACTGCTGAAAGAAACTGCAATGAGCTATTCAAAAGAAGCAGAAATGAAGGCGATGGATTAAATATGGAGATGAGACAGCAAAATACAGGGAAACTCCTATTAACTGTCTATTGCCGTGTAACATGTTGTCCCAAATGTAGCGGCTTCCCAACAACAGAATGCTTAGTCGGGTATACCTGCATCCAGCCTTCGCCTTCTCAGGAGGTTGCAGGTGACCGTGCTGACTGGGTGCAGTCTCTAGAGAAGGCTGGACCAGTGCTAGGGGAGGCAAGTGTGTGCCGATCAGACGCACCTAGGGTTCTGGGCTCCATCTCTCACCATCTGTGCTTCTCCACCACGCTACACTCAAAGACTGCCTGCTGACTCCCCCACAGTGAGCAGTTCTGAGAAAGAGCAAGGGAGACACTGCCCCAGGCAGATGCCATGTCCTTCCATACGCTCATCTCGGAAGGGTAAGCCCATCACTTCAGTTGTATTCTATTCGTTACAATCATCAACACATTATATCTAGCCTACATCCAAGAGGAGGGATTCAAACCTGGTGTTATTCCAGGAGGCAGGGATCCCAGGGGGCCACCCTAGAGGCGCCTTTCCGGATCGACATTAGTAAGTATCTCTGGCTTGTGCTACAGGTAATCTCATCGTCTAAACTAAGAGAGAAACTGAAGCTACAGGAAGAACATGAACACAGAAATGTGGGTAGCACACGAGAAGACAAGGTTGAATCAGAAAAATGAAGAGAACACTAAGTAGATCAAACCCAAGAATAGAATGAGTTGCAGAGCTGAGACAAGGAGAACAGAAAATCTGAGCTGCTCTGAAGCCACTAAGGAAGGGTGATCCCACTGTATACATCAGCGAGGCATGGGACAAAGAACTTTGGCAGAACAGTGACCCCTCTGCTTCAAGAAAACTGGCTTGTTACTGTAAGGAGGAAGACAGCCCCTAAAAACACTGGAGTAGTACAGACTGGATGTGATCAACGTGTTTATGAAGGTTCTGATAAAGAAGAAACTTCTCTCAAACCTAAAACCCAGGATTTGGCAGCCAAGTGGATATGAGTTTTGAGAATCATGGAAGACTTTTAAGAGTACTAGCAATGTGGGGCGCCTGGGTGGCTCAGTCGGTTAAGTGTCTGCCTTCAGCTCAGGTCATGATCTCTGGGTCCTGGGACTGAGTCCCACGTCGGGCTCCCTGCTCAGGGGGGAGTCTGCCTCTCCTTTCCCCTCTGCTGCTCCCAAGCCCCGGCCCATGTGTTGTCTCTCTCTCTTTCTATCTCTCAAATGAATAAATAAAATCTTAAAAAAAAAAAAAAAGAATACTAACAATGCACTGAACCCTGATGATGTTCCAGGCACAGTTCTGAATATTTCACTTCTCTCATTTAATTAGAACATTAATTCAAAGGAGTGTTATTATAGAAGGCATTGTGTTCAACTTCCTAACACCATTATTACCCCAGTAGATTAATTTAAGGCAATTATCATAACTCCAACTCCTTTGCTGCCTGGGTTATGATCCATGTTTGGACGGTGATTTCTGCGAAGTTTACTGCAGTCAGCTGGGACAAGATGTTTCCTTTCCATGTCCTTCCATACACTCATCTCGGAAGGGTAAGCCCATCACTTCAGTTGTATTCTATTCGTTAGAAATAGAAAGTGGAAAAAACCAAGTGGAAAGTGGAAAAAACCAAGATGTCTCTTCTTCCACTCGACTTTGTCATGTTTGCATACAACACTTTACAAAAGCTCTAGGTATCTTGTCATAAGCCAAAAAATGAACTTAACACCAAAGAAGCCAAGTATTTTCTAATTATTTTTTCTCTTTCATGTTACATTAGTTTCAGGTGCACAACATGGTGATTTGACAGGTCTATGCATTATACTGTGCTCACCACCAAAGTATCTACCACCTGTCACCACACAGAGCTGTATTTTTAATTATTAATTCTATAGTAATACTTTCAGAATAAATACCTTCTAAGACGAAAACATCTTGCAAATTCTCAATTTTGTCACAATCCAAAATTTATATTTAAAACTTATTTTTCTCTCCTTTTTTCACTAATTCTGAAAGGAAGAATGTTAAACAGAATCCCAGATGTACTAACATTTTTTTTCTTTTCTTGTAAGAAATAAAAATCATGTCAGAGCCCCTTAACCTATCCACAGAGAAAGAAATGCACGAATGGAAAGGTAGTAGATTGGAGGGATGGAATTAACAACTTGGCATCTGGAGCAGATATCTACTCCCTGCCAAACATTTACCCAAAGAAAAACATTCTCTGCTGTCAAATTTTATTAGAGTTTGCACTGAACAAGAAAAAGGTCTCTTAGGAATCTTTCTTGTTTGACAAGAAATAAACACAGTGTCATTTTGCTTTCTGTTTGTGGAAAGACAGAAATAAACACTTATCCAGTAATTGTGATATCTTCAGAGTTCAGACAGTCTACGTATCAAAAATAGACTGCAGGACATGATTAGCATCAAGTAACAGGTGCAGCTACCCACAACCAATGCCTATAGGCAGTCCAAGAGGCAAGACATGGAGGAAGTGCTGGGCAGCCAGCTCTGACATCAGTGGGGGAATAAGATCAACAGTGTGCTTTCTGCAGTCCTTCTCAGAGTTTGCCTGGTAGAGCGCACTGGGACTCAGTCTCCAGAGACTCCCAACTGTCATCTCTCCAAACATAGTCACCTGTGGCCCTCCTGTTTGCTGTTCTGTTGCGGACTGTCTAACTTTGGATTACTTTCAACCACTTAGCAGACAGATACTGGATGCCTACTGTGTGCAGATTGTTGTAGAGATGTGTGCTAATTCCAGGCATTTCACATTTTGCTGTTCTGTATTTTACCCTCATTCTTTTTGGTGCTATCTAAGAGACACACATTCACTTTTGACAATGCAGAGATCTAAGCAGAGTATGGCAGAGGGAATTAAGAATTTAACTTAATTTTTTAATTTTTTAAAAGATTTTATTTATTTATTTGAGAGAGAGAGAACATGAGAGAGAGAGAGAGCGAGAAAGAGAGCATGTGCACAAGCATGCGGAAGAGCAGAGGGAGAAGCAGGCTGGGAGCCTGACAACTCGGGGCTTGATCCCAGGACCCTGGGATCATGACCTGAGGCGAGGGCAGTTGCTTAACTGACTGAGTCACCGAGGCGCCCCCTGTTCCCCATATTTTTATCACCATCAGTGCATCACAGAGACGGTGAAGCTTAGTAGAAAGAACTTGAAGGTGGACTTTGGAGAGAGCTATGGAGCAATCAATGTTATTTTTATGCTCTTAATCAGAACTGTTAGTGAAGTCTGCCCTACAGGGCAGCCTTGTCTTGGTGGATCTATAAGATATAAAAGAACTGGGTCATACTCTATTGTACAGTGAGTGTGCTCTACTCTCTTCAGCCTAAAATTGTTACAGAAATCACAGGAGGCATGGTATGAAAAAAAAAAAAGGTATGAAAAAAAAAAAGTATTTCAGTGGAAATATAACATGGGAGCTAAGGCCAATAAGCAGAAATATAAGCCCACATACAGTCATGTGGCTTCAGAGTTTGCACAAAGCATTGATGAATGCCTCGCTGGGTTGAGTATGCCCCTCTCATACTACCCCCCCCAAAAAAAATCATGTCTATTGCCAAAGTGTGAATGTGACCTCATTTGAAAATAGGTTCCTTGCGGAGTAAGGAGGTGTTAACGGAGTTAAGAGGTGATCACACTAGAGTAGGGAGGGCCCTAATTCAATGACCAGTGTTCTTACAGTAAGAGGGAAATCTTGACAGACATAGACGCACAGGGAAGTTGCCGTGTGACCACCAAGGCTGGACAGCAGGTGCACAGCCGCGGACCAGGAAGTGTCTAAGACTGTCAGCAGCGTACCCCCGTCTGAGGAAGGGTCCTGCCCCAAGGCATCAGAGAAAGCGTGGCCTTGCCAACATATTGATTTCAACCTTCTGGACCTCCAGATCCAGGAGAGAACAAATTTCTGTAGCTTCAAGCCACTGAGCTTGTGACATCGGCCCTTGGAAGTGAATACAAGTGTTGAGAGTCATGCCATACGGAAGAGTATGTGGTACTCCGATTCCAAATCAAAAAGATGGGCTTACTGCTCAGCTCTACCGCTAAGTAGTGTGGTAAGTTATTTATCCTCTTCACATCTCAATTTCCTCTTGTGGAAAATGGGAATAAAATTTGTACCTTCTTCATTTGACTGTAGCATGAAAACTGATAATGTATGTAAAGCATATGTCACATCGCCTATCATATTGTAAGAGCTTTGCAACTGCTACCTATATATTTACTCAAACATAACGACCTCATAAGAGCGACCCTCAAGGTCAGTCGCCCGCCCAGTGAAAGGACTTAGGATATAAAATGTAACAATACATATGTTTGTTGTCTCCCAGGAAACAGCTAGCGTCTCTCCAGGGAGCCTGATGCTCTATATACCGACACATTTTCAAATGGGGAGTTGTGTAATATATCCTACATGCATAGGCTTTGAAGGTAAATGAGTAACTTTGCTCAGCCCCCATGTCCCTTTGCAGTACTACTACCACTGAATTAAGGAGACACGAGTATTTTCCTAATCTGTATATCTGCCCAGTGAGCACACTGCCTTGCAGATGGTTGAAGCCCAGTAATTTGTCAAACAGTAAAGATCTACATACCATTAGGATTGACAGGCTGGCTGGTGTTACTCAGAGATGCTATGCTTAAAGCAGGGCAAGTTGCTCATTGTACCCATCAGAGCTTGAGCTGATGACAGCCGTGGCTTTTTTTTTTTAATATTTTATTTATTTATTTGAAAGAGAGAATGAGAGAGAGAGAGCATGAGCGGGGGGGAGGGTCAGAGGGAGAAGCAGACTCCCTGCTCAGCACGGAGCCCGATGCGGGACTCGATCCCGGGGCTCCAGGATCATGACCTGAGCCGAAGGCAGTCCCTTAACCAACTGAGCCACCCAGGCGCCTGACAGCCGTGGCTCTTTAAACTGAGTGTGTCGGGTAATGGCCTGGAAAGCCCAGCTCCTGCCCTCAAGAGATTATGACACACGAGGTAAGAGTCAGGGGCCAGGACTTTTGAATTTCAGCACATCCCCAGGTGATACTGCTACAGGACATCTGTGAGTCATAGTTTGAGAAAGATTGGCCTTCATGAAACAGTGATCTATTAAAGCCTAGCAGTCTTGTTTCTTTTTTTTCGAAACACATATGAAGCTATGAACAGGTAACAATCACCATTTTAGTTTCAAGTACTTATATCAAATTCCACATAAAAATATCTCGTCTGCCATTCTTTCACTGCTACCCCCCCATTCAGCTCAACTAGATGTACAACAACAAAATCAAAACAAAACAAAAGTCTTCAAACCATTATGTACATGCCTACTTTGTGAAAAGTATTTATTTATTTTTGAAAATAAGCCTTAGAGCTCTGAGTTTTCCTTCGAGCTCCACAGCCATCTTCAGATCTGCTCCAGCTTCGGAGCCCCGTGTTAAGGGGTGACTCTCAACAGTCAGTGTACATTCGAATTGTGTGTGGAGCTTTAACATATCCACATCTCAGGCCAATTAAATCAGAATTTCTAGTTCAGTTTCAGGACATACAGCTCTCTAAATTAATTCCAATGTGCAGCCAGGGTTGAGTAGCGCTGCTTGAACTGAATGGATTTATCAGAGGTTATACAACTAAGGTCTCTGGCTTGACAATAAGAAGAAAACTCTGATTCTGAACCCTCTGGTTCTCTAGAGTTCGTGTAACTTCACAGCTCTTCTGAGGACATGCGTATAAACCTCAGCAATAGACAATGAGATCAGCAATGCTTATGCCTTCTGAATTTGAAAAACAAAGAATTAGAAAAAAAGCAGCCAGCTACAGAATAAGTCTGAGAGGAAGAAAACACTATAATAATCTGCATATAATTAGCTTAGCATCCCAAGAAGAACTGGCGCATATGGAGAAAAAGGGAAAATCCAATGGAACTCTAGTCTACCCAAGACCTCTCTTTTAACAGAATAAAGTGAACAAATGGGAAGATTCTTTTTTTTTTAAAGTCATATTCCATATGTTCAGGTTGAAATAACTGAATATTTTTTGGCTTAAAATAAATTGCTTCTATTCAACAAATAAATATTACCTTATACTAATAAGTGAGACCCACATTTATAAATTATTTCAGTTCTGAATTTTGACTATATTTTCATCCTCAGAAGATCAAGCAGTGTAGTGCATCATGACTGAAAAACTATGCCTCAGTGCCCTCTACTCAAATACACATACATCCTTTCATATCTTCTGATAACGGCATCCAAATAAAAATAAGCCAGTGATAAACTGCTCTGAGTGTAACAATTTCAAGTTAAGAATGGTGAGGAAAGAATTGATTTTGCTACAGCGGCTTGGTCAAAGCAAGGTGTGGGCATGGTTGTGAGTCAGGAATAGCTATTAGAGCTCCAGCCTCCTCGGTCTAGTGACATCTGATCAAAGCAAGAGGTCATGCTTAAGAAGACTTGAAATAAATCGTCTTTAACTCTTTCATCTATTTTTGAAGTTGTTATTCTTACATAATTTTACCTTTTACCCAGAACGAGCAAATATTTACTTACGAGTTTTTTTTTTTTTTTTAAGATTTTATTTATTTATTTGACAGAGAAAGACACAGCGAGAGAGGGAACACAAGCAGGGGGAGTGAGTGGCAGAGGGAGAAGCAGGCTTCCCGCTGAGCAGGGAGCCTAATGTGGGGCTCGATCCCAGGACCCTGGGATCATGACCTGAGCCGAAGGCAGATGCTTTAACGACTGAGCCACCCAGGTGCCCCTACTTACGAGTTTTATTAAATAAACAGAGGGGAGAGAAATTATAAATGTCATGTACAATGAGAAAGCAATTTCCTGATGTTTTCATTAATTTCTTCAAGTTACAAGAAAAAAAGAACCTCTTTAGCTCAGAAAATACTCAACCTGGCTGATGGCATAGAAATATCGTTGAAAGCAGAGTTCTCAAGTAAAATTTTCAAAGAAAATCTATAACTACTCCATGTACTTTAAGCTAATCTATATTTACTCAATCTGTTAATCAAACATATTAGTGAATAAGTCATCTGGGGATATTTATAGATCTACATATGGGGTATATTAGCATAATTAAAGTTTATATTTTAATATAGCTCTGCATTCATTTGCCCTAGGTTATTTCATGTGATTAAGTGATAGTGATGCTTTGATGCAGCATCTGATATTCTATGGAGCACTACAGGAGCTTCCTGAAGAACTTTTAGGCACCATTTTAGCCTGATGATGAAGACATACAAACTCTAACTCCCTCACCAACAAACATCCTTGCATCCTGGTAGGTATAGCTAGATTATGAGGTGGACTATTTCTCTGAGTCACTAAGTGTCTTGCAACTATGGGAATTAGGAAGTAATCACATGAGCAAGTCATCAATCTCTGATAAGCCAGATATGTCAAAGAAAGTACAGTCTAGAAAATGTGATATTTGACATCTCATTTCTAAGAACTCTATGGAAGAGAAGTACCTCAGCATCCATTCCTAGTCAAGCAGAGCTCCCGGGGTTGAGGCACCAAACCAAGGTCTCAAAGGACAAACCTGTCATGTTGGAAATGTTCTAGAACTATTCTACAAATTCTAAAAGCTAAAGAAAAAAATGAACCAATTTCTAAAGGTGAGGAATTCCAAAAGTTACACCAATTTTCTGGGCAGGCTTGTCTCAAACAAATGGTAAATTTGACCTTTTAGGTTATAAATGCTACAAACTCTGAAATGAACGGAAACACAGTTTTTAGGCATATATTTTTATATATAAATCTGCAGAGTTTTATAATGTTGTCAGAGTATTTTAATCTAAAATCACTGTATATTCTGTATTATTATGTCCTAACAAGTTTATGAGTAGTTATAAACTTTAATGGGGATAACCATTGGGTGAAATCTACCTAAACAAAAATTTTTATGTGAAGTTTGTGAACTGTTAAAAGACTAAATATAATTGTGTTAAGTAGCTTCTACAAAATGCATAATCTTCATTTATTTTCCAGAAAATTACCTTGAGGTGATAGTTTTGTGGTGGAAATGTAAAGAAAGTTTTGTGGTGGAAATGTAAAGAAATTTATATAAAAAAAAATTATTTTTTTTTATATAAGGGCTCTGCCAACAGAAGCAGAAGAATGAGTGTTAATCCAGTGGGCTTGCTACCCATTAGCCAAGGGACAATCTGCACATTTCAGACAATAAATAGATTTGAAAACTTTACGATAATGAATAAATTATAACCTCACTATGCTCAGTCCTTTGTAAATAAAATGACTAGGAAAAAATACTATGCAAAGATGTAACCTGAAATTTTGTTTAAGATTTAGAATGGAAATCAAAGTATCTGAGATAATTAAATCATTATCCAAAAGAAATAATAATCATCTTAAATTCCCAATGTATTGTTATACTTAAATAATTTATTCACAACCTTAGCCACCTATCACTTGATGGTTTACAGTTTGAAATAATTTTTTCATTTGGTTTATATTTTATTCTCCTAATAAAGCCACAGCTGTGAGAAATCTCATTGTTTATTGAACGAAACTTGGAAATTTCTGTTACATACTCAGACTAATTTGATATTGTAGTCAGATTTGCAAAGCACTGATTGATAATAAAGCTGATTTATAGTCTGCATATTTTCAAATTCAGCATCTAATGAAAATAGCTACCTACAGATTAAGGCTATCATTATCAAACTTCCATAAAACCAATTAAAAACATAAGCTCTATGATATTGGTCCATGGGTATAATGTATGCTTTTTTAACCAATTTACTTGCTGCTAAAGAACCTCCCCCCATCTAATTAATTATATCCCTGAGGTCAATGTATGATTGATATTTTCAATAACACAATTTCCTGCACTATTAAACATTGAGCATCTCAAGGAAACAAATACTACTTTTTAATAAAGATGCAAGCATGCATTCATATAGAAACCAGTTTGCATAAAATATATGCATTTTTAATTCGAATGCAGAGTTTGGGGGAGAAGAATTGGAGAGGACATCTGCATTTTGACCAATAGACAAAATTGGTCACGTCTCTTCCATCCCCAGCTCCTTCCTCAAAAGCAACCCACAATCTCTTGAAAATTATTCTAACAATTTTAAGCATTGCATAGGAACCAAGACATACTAAACAGCATTTATTTGTTCTGTAAGAAATAAAACAATGAAATAAGATGTTGAATCTTTACCTCAAAGAGCTTTTAATCAAGCAATCATAGGGGCAAAATGATTTCCAAAGTATTTACCATCTACACACACTTCCTTATCACGTGTATGTGGTATTGGTGTCTATTGCAATTTACAAGTACAAAGATATTCCATAGGGAGAGTCAGAACCTACATGACTTGATCAGCCTTGGGCTAGCCTCCATTTCTACTTATCATAAAAGAGCTCATTCCATTGCTTCCACATCAAGGGGATTAAAGAAACCCTCAGGTCTTTAAAACCAAAGTTACAATTTTGGGGAAATGACTCCATCTTTCTGTTTCTTAGATTTTTCTTTTCTAATACAGGTATGATAATAATACCTACATCATAGAGAGGGAGCTATAGATAAAATAATAGATAGATAGATAAAATTATATATGTATATATATATATATAATTCTTGACCTTCCTACATATTCAATGCTCAAGATGTGTTTCTGTTATTGTACCCTGAACAAATATCATTTTCATTTTAAAACTTTATGCTAGGGGCGCCTGGGTGGCTCAGTCGTTAAGCGTCTGCCTTTGGCGCAGGTCATGATCCCAGGGTCCTGGGATCGAGCCCCACATCAGGCTCCCTGCTCGGCGGGAAGCCCGCTTCTCCCTCTCCTACTGCCCCTGCTTGTGTTCCTGCTCTCGCTGTCTCTCTCTCTCTGTCAAATGAATAAAATCTTTAAAAAAAAATAAAAAATAAAACTTTATTCTAACATCAAAATAATTGAAGCTCACCAAGTTTAACTGGTTTTTCCAATGACACATACTTAGAAAGTGGTAAATATTGGGTCAAAGAGCTGTCTGGTTCTTAAAGATGTATATTATGCAATACATCATGAAAATGGAAAACTATACTACAGTATTTAGTAGAATAAATTATAATAGCAAAGTACTTTTGGAGTGCAGAGGACAGTGTGTTTTACATATGTTGATGTTGGAAAAAAGGCCACTGGATGGTGGTTTCCTCTTTAATATAAAAAATGTAATCTTATTAGCTATACCAATATTCTAGTTTATAAAATATAATTTATAAAGTAATGCCGATTCATACTTTATGATATATAACATAACAAATATAGTTTGTATAAAACCACAAATAAATATGAACCTACTGATTTTTAATTTATAGCAATTGAGTGTCAATATTTCTTTGAGGAAAGCTTACAGATTAATATTATAACTACCATGATTTTTTCACGTTAACATTTTCAAAACAGGCTTCAGACCTCATTAAAACGAAAAAAGGGGCACCTTGGTGGCTCAGGCGGTTGAGTGTCTGACTCTTGATTTTGGCTTAGGTCATGATCTCAGGGTGGTGGGATGGAGTCCCAAGTTGGGCTCCACACTCAGTGGGGAGTCTGCTTGATATTCTCTCTTTCCATCTCCCTCTGTCCGCCCCCTCATGTGCACACACTCTCTCTCTCTCAAATATATAAATAAGTAAATCTTAAATTTAAAAGAAAATAAAACATTAGAAATTTAGCTAAAGTCATAAGCTTCTTATCTCTCCAGTCTCCTGAAGTAGATCCACACGTATTTAGGATAAGTCCCAAATCCTGATTCAATATTTTAGACCCAGATTCCATATTAAATTCTCACATACCATACCTCTTATTACCATCAACCAACAAAAAGTACAACAGAACGTGTAGTGTGTAGATCCTCAAAGTGCTACTGACGAGGATACCTTGAGCAGACTGGCTCCTTGTTTCTTATCTCACAGATTAAAATTGGGTACAATAATCAAAATTTGTAATGATCGCCCTAAATCAGGAGGAAAAGTGTTAATTTATACATTTCCATACAAGGAATTAGGCACATACTAGATTTTAGTAATATTTATCTTAAATGACATATAGTAAAGAAAATTTTGTCTTTAATGGGATAAAATACAGGAATACAAAAGACATTTATGTAACATTTGGTTGACTTCCTGTTGATGCTGTCATTTACAAATACACTTTTCTGTATATAATTTAAAAGCTTTATATTGAAAGGAGAAAAGAATAATCTCCTGAATTAGTGTTTTTTATTTTCTGGATGGAGCTAGAAAGTATAATGCTAAGTGAAATAAGTCAGTTAGAGAAAAACAAATACCACATGATTTCACTCATATATGGAATTTAAGAAATAAAACAAATGGGCAAGTGTAAAAAAGAGAGAGAGAGACAAACCAAGAAACAGACCCTTAACTCTAGAGAACACACTGATGGTCCCCAGAGGGGAGGTGGGTGGGGGAACGTGGGGAAATTGGGTTAAGCGCACATTTATCATGATGAGCGCGGAGTAACGTAGCAATGTATAGAAGTGTTGAATCATCATATTGTACACCTGAACCTAATAAAACACCGTAAGTTCGCTCTACTGTAATTAAAATAAAAAAAACTTAATTAAAAAAAAAGAAGAATCCTCTAGGTTCTCACCAAGAATATTTTATATCTGTGATAAAAGTTCCACTGAAATTTCAGATGGAGATACACGGGCAGGGCTGAATTAAATA
Source organism: Zalophus californianus (assembly GCF_009762305.2). Classification (NCBI taxonomy): domain Eukaryota; kingdom Metazoa; phylum Chordata; class Mammalia; order Carnivora; family Otariidae; genus Zalophus; species Zalophus californianus. Next base: position 2,933,855 of record NC_045609.1, on the reverse strand, counting down.
CAGCATTGACTTCCATATTGTTTCTGACTTTTAAACAGCACTTGGAAAATGAAGAAGAAAGGTCTCTGCAATTTGTGATGATTTTAAACGTCTTTGATAATTTTGGGTTTTCCTCCCAGGGTAAAATGAGAACATAGTTTGGCTGCCATGTGGGTTCAGGAGCTTTGCAGCAGGGGACCTTTGAGGAATAACTCAGTGGGGTGAGTAGGTATTAAAGGGGAGTGACAAATAGACCTGTATGTATTCCCTCTGGGAGAGTGAATGTAAGGAAGTGGTTTTGCCTATTCTATGCCTTAAGGTATATGAATATGGACATATAAGAGTTTTTCAAAAGCTGTATTTAATTCACTTTCTATTTGAGTTCAGAGACATAGATACTGAGTTAATAGTTTAAAGGATGTACTTTTACTTTCTTAATAATTTGGAAGCCTCACACATATTAGGGTACAGAAGTAGGATAAAGTCTCTCAAACACTGTCAAAATAACACTTTTTTTTTCTTTCTCTTTCTCTTTCTCTCTCTATTTTTTAAATACTTCCTTTCTCTTACTTCCCAAGTGGGGATTCCTGATGCAAAGACTTCACCGTCAATTCACCATATGAAGCACCATAATTAACATCCCCGTACTTAGAGATCTTATTTCCTACCTCAAAAGCCAGGTAGGTATGAGCCTCGTAAGCAATGGCAGAAACAGATTAGGCTGCACCTCCGTTTTTAAAGATTAATTCAAATCATCGGAATGATGTGGAATCTAAGTCAACCAATCGGTGGTACTTTTTCACATAAGTCTGTCTTAAAAGCAAAAGTCTTTAAAAATAATGTATCCTGTGAATTGTGTAAGACTGTTGAATCAAAGACCTGTACTTCTGAAACAAATAATACATTTTATGTTTAAAAAAAAAAGAAGAAGAAGAAGAAGATAGCAGGAGGGGAAGAATGAAGGGGGGGAAATCCGAGGGGGAGAAAAACCATGAGAGACGAAGGACTCTGAGAAACAAACTGAGGGTTCTAGAGGGGAGGGTGGGGGATGGGTTAGCCGGGTGATGGGTATTAAAGACGGCACATTCTGCATGGAGCACTGGGTGTTATAGGCAAACAATGAATCATGGAACACTACATCAAAAACTAATGATGTAATGTATGGTGATTAACATAACATAATAATAATAAAAAAACCCAAAAAATAATAATGTATCATTTTATTTTTAAATGTTATCTCAAAAGGTGTTTTGAAGCCGTGGGCAAGAATATCCCCAGTTATAGGTTTTTAATTAACTAAATGCATTAGTAATGCAAAATGGAAAATATCAGTATTGGTTAAAAGTAAGTGCCAACGGGGGCAGGTTTCTTTTCTCTTTCATTCATGACTAGACTGTCAAGAGTCTACAGCAGTGAGTGTTCCCAGCAGTGTTCCCTTGTTGAATGACCAAATCTACATTATTTAGATACCGACCATATCAGACAAAGTTTTATTTTAGCATCAAAAAAGAATTAAAAAAATCATTAAATAAAAGAAAGGATCTACTATCTTTATTACTAACAGATTTAAGAAATGGACTTTTCACAGTATCACATTTCCTAGTGTTGTTAATAGACATACTAGACAATTATTTTTACCTTTATAGCTAAAACAATTAAAATTTGTTTCAGTTAGCCTGCTATAATTTTGCTTTTTTACCTATGAAAGTATATCATAGAAACCATATGTTAAGTGCTGAATTTTCCCATAGTCTCAAACTCAGAAAATAACCTACTTCCTCAGTTACATTCTTACTGATATTGTAGAGTCAGCAAAGGGCAAAAAAAAAAAAAAAAACAAACTCCTTATTAAAAAAAAACAAACGGGGCACCTGGGTGGCTCAGTCGGTTAAGCGTCTGCCTTCGGCTCAGGTCAGGATCCCAGGGTCCTGGGATCGAGCCCCGCATCAGGCTCCCTGCTCAGCGGGGAGTCTGCTTCTCCCTCTCCTCCCAGCTCATGCTCCCCCTCACTATCTCTGTCCCTCTCTCTCTCAAATAAATAAAATCTTTAAAAATTTCTTAAAAAATAAAAATAAACAAGAACACTGCAGAACTTAATTAAATCTCCCCTAACGCCTCAAGGAGGAAGTGAATTAAAAAAAAAAAAAATGACATCACCGCTCTTCCCCAAAATGATTAGACTTCCACATATGCATCTACTATTAGGAATCCTATTCTTTCTTTTTTTTTTTTAGACAGCTCAAGTAAAAGTTTTTATACACAAAATATAATTTGAACAATTTGAATATTTTCCATTAATGACATTTATTCAACAATAATGATATTTTCCAGCCAAGATATAATTGACAATAACTGGGACCAAAATACAGGTAGGTTGGTAAAATGTCCAATATCCCTTGAAAACCTTAAGTGTAAGTTTGCAGGGTCTCTGGGGAAGGTCATATTTAATTTCAGAAAATACAGTCAAGGAAGAAATAGCCTAAATTAACAACACAAAATAATAACTTAGTATATGGAGATGCAGATTTGAGGTTATGATATAAGGAATCCTATTCTTTCTAATGATGTATTATCTATAAGTACTTTCATTTTAAGAATATTTTCTTTTACAAAAAGAAAATTGAGGTAAAATGTGTTTACTAAGTTTCTGTTTTAAGGTGAAGCAAGTCCTAAAAAAAAAAAATCCTGTTTAGAATAGTGATATGATCATCTAGCTAATAAAAAATATAGCAACCCAAATGCCTCCTGTTTTGTTTTGACAGTTAGAGCCACAGAGGATGGTGGGACTGGAAGTGAATTAGTAGCACTCATTGTCACGGTATTCATGAGTAAGTAGTCAATTTACATCTTTAACCAGAGCATGAGCTTTGGAGCACTGCTGTCCTCAGAGTAAATGTAGTTCATGCCAAATTGATTTGATCTGTAATCTAGTTCAATGAAACACAGCGGAACCCGTAGAAAACCAGCTTTAAATGATGCTGTCAGGGGAATTTCCTCTGTGAAAGAGTTTGACTTCTTAAGTTGGTGTTCAAGGCCTCAGAGGAAGTGTTTTTTGTTTGTTTTCTTTTTCTATCTGGACCCAAATTTTCCTTCCTTTCAAATAATCACCAGGGAAGACTGAAGCCAAGAGCTATCCTCTTGAATTTATTGTGGCTTATATTCCAAAACTACACTGCAGCCCTTTAAAAGTACTTAAGCTTCATTTGATGAAAAGCTTTGGAATAAAATAAATAAATGTGTTCCAAAATATTACCTCCAAATAAAACCAATTTCTATCATACACATTCCATTGCTATTCTAAAGAAAATGAATTTTAGAATAAATTTCTACTGGATACTTTTATAAGATGGGTGTTGTAAATGTATATATTCTTATATTTTAGTGTAAGTACCCTGGAATCTAATTTAGTTAAATTGGGAGGATTTTTTTCCTAGACAGTATAAAATGGATGAACAGTGTCTCCAGTCTAATTTATACTTAGATGACATGAGGTATCTTGAAGAAAATATGGCTATCTAAGAAGTGTTCACCTCAATACATATATATCCCAGCAGATACATACATATGAAAAATCACCTTCAGGTAAAAGGAGAAGAGTCATGTATAAAGTGGATTCTAGCATTTTTATGTGTTATCAAACCTCATTATGCTATAGAGATTCTAGTGTGAAAAGAACTTATTTTAAAATAAAATCTTTTATCTAATAAAAATATATATAACTTTCAAATTATTTTTCCTAGCCATGACTTTACTCAGCCATCAGTCAATAAAATTGATTGCCAGTTTTTCAGAGTGGTAGATTCTAAAAGGAAACACAAAATGGGTAAATTGTCCGTATGGCTTTGTTTTAGCCACAGTGATTTTATATAAGTGGGAAACATGGAAGAAGTGGTCCTCACTGGTGGAAAATCATTTTACGTTTCAACTTAATTTATTACCTGGTAATAAATTACTTTATTCATAACTAGAAAAAAGAAAAAGAGCGGATAATCTAGTTACACATTATTTGGATTAAAAATGAGGTAGCATTATGAGATTTATTATCTGGTATGGCTCAAGAGCGTATAATTGATAATTGAGCGTATACTCAAATCAGTTTTGTTACTATGATCGCAGCTGGAACGCTGGGGTCCTCGGTCTAAGAATGGCAAGAAAGCAGTGGAAAAGGATGTCCTAAATACCTCTCTCTTTTTTTTCTTTTTAAATGTGTAGTAGTATAGCTATGGAATTTCCGGTGTTGGAATGTTAACCAGTTTTGGTGGTAGATAAGTACAATGCCTGGTGTGAAAAGGCAAATGACAATCGCGGGGGGCGGTGAAAAAGAAAAAAAGAAAGGAAAATCTATTGACAATAAATGTGAAGAGACACATTAAATCAAATAAGCACACTAATTTATAGTCTACCTTCAATAGTGTTTGGAGGAGGAAGAAAGCCAAAACCAATAAAGTGCCACTGATTGTTCCAAGTTTGTGTGAAATAAAAAGTAGAGTGAAGACAAACACTATCCAGAGCCAGGATGGGCTGAATACTACAATGGGTGTCTCTGTATGTGCATATTTATGACTTTGAACAAATCGCCCTTAGACATATTTAATCCTGCAAGACCAGAATCTCGAGAAAATGGATTCTCCCATAATGTTGAATCAGTGATGGGCCAGCACCTAAAGTTCCCTGTGTCAAACAGTTTGCAGATAGAAGCCAACTTAATGAGCCTTGGGACTATGAAGAGATGTCCTGAAGCGATTAGACAAATTATTTGAGACATCTTGAAAGTAATAGTTTACTCAGTGTAATACGCATTTAAAATAAATATGATTCCGGTGCTCTGAGAACTTAAGCTGAATTCTGTTACTTGTATATCAAGAGAGTTATTCTATCATTTCCAATTCAGTGTTGTTAAATACATATTGAAGTCTTCATGCAATGACATATTTGATGTTAAATGAAGTATTGATATTCTCCAATTTTATACAAAATGACGCCCTAGGACTCTATTTATTTTATCCTGTTTGTTTGCTCTAATAGCGCTAATAATTATATACACAAATATCTGTACCTAGAAACATTATGACACTTATTGATAAATTTTAATCTCTTCCTTCCATGAATGTCAACCCCTTAAGAGCATAGATGTCCTCGTTTGCTTCACTCACAGCAACCGGCACAATAAATGAATGAATGAACTGAAAATTTCAAAAGTTCAGTGGATATGACCAAGGCCACTGACTCTTGGACTAAAAGTGGAAGAACGCACTAGACCGGTAATGGTCCTATTCCCAGGCTGGTTCCAGAGAGAAATTACATACTTGTGAGGACTTCAAGAAAGAGGGGGGAAAACAAAGGACTTTGGGCTCTTGAATCTCATTCAGCACTGAGATCACTGAACTCTCAATAGAAAAATGGAGGCTATTTGGAAAACTTTTGAATTTTATTACAAGGTCATACTACCACACCAAACTCATGCTATACGAAGCTACTGATATTAGCAGTGAAAAAAGACTTTTTTGCTTTTATAACTACTCCACTGGGAAGAAAGTGATGGCTTAGAACATGCGGGGTTTTGCTAGCTTTGGCCACAGGGAGACTGGCAGGATGAAAACAGAGCCCAGCAGAAAGGCATAAACAAAGAAAGGAATGGGAAAAGGAATAGAAAAGGACTCCCCAGGCATGCCCCAAAGGTATAAAAAACATAGTAAAACATTTAATTAATATGGAAATAATATAATTTTAGAATAATTGTATACTCATCCGGATACTAAATATGTTCATATTTGGCTAAGTGTAAGACAGACACAGGGTACTTTTTAGTAGTGGTTTTGCTTCTCTCTATTCTACGCATTAGGAATCTTAAAAGTAGGAACCTCGGAGAAAAGTGGGGAGAGCAACACCAGTGAAGACTAAGTCCCTAAGTAAGGAAGGACATGACCTTAAGGACATGACAGTTTGGCTGTTAAAGAAAATGTGAATGCATTTTCCCTCCCTGGTTGATGAGACTGGATCATCCATCTATGCCTACCTTAAAAATGATAAAGAGAAATGTCACACTCACACATTTTCAACAGCTCAGAGTATTTAGGAGATGACGAACTTCACCTAAACATACCACAAGAAGAACCCATAGAGCTGCCTACACAGTCTCCCTCCTGCCTTCCCTCCCTCCTCCCACTCTGTCTCTATCTCTCTCATAACCAGCTGGTGAATTAAATAAGAATTGTTTTCACAATAGAGTTCAATGAGTTCTATTCTCTAGCATTGTTTTTAAACATTGTAAATACAGAAACAGGTCATTAAGCTGTAAGTTAAGTGAAATTCACATGAAGGCCAGTAAATCAAAGATCCACATAAATATGATGATCTGTGTATAATAATGGGAAAATATTCCATCTTTATTTTACTTTTTTAAAAGTTAGAATAGCTTTATACCTCATGCACGAAAACATCTTTAAATTGATTTCTAAGCTTATAGAACTAAATGACTTGGCTTCTCTCATTAACTGTCTAAAATCTGACTTAAAAGAAATATGAAACTTCTGTTTTTACAGTTCTGCACCAGGAAAGATATCTAAGAATTTTTGATATTTTCCAGTTATTTCTTCCAGTACTTATTTAACGCAAGAGTGATCTAGTGATAAAAAAAATAAAATAAATTAAAAAAGAATGATCTAGCTACTATATTTGCCAGGTCTTTCTTCCCCTCCTCTATATTCTGGTTACTCTGGGAAGACAGATCTTTCAGGTAAATACACAGGTTTTGCTATTTCTCTCCACATTTCTTAAAGTAACAGAGAAAACTGTGTGCATATCTTAAATTACAAATTCTGTGTGTACACAAACTATAATATTAATTTGTGTATTTTAAAATATAAAATATTCACATATTTATGAATCTCTTGAATAAGAGTCTTTTAAAGTGTGCTTTCTTAAAAATTGCAGATATCCTTTGTACTGGACTTATTAGTTTGGAACTCCAAATTGCTAACAAAATTCCCAAGAAGGCTACACAAGGAAGTAGGATGGGGCAGGGCTCAGCCAAGTGCATTGCTTATCTTTACATCTGACTGAGAGGTTATCAGACAACTAGGAATAGGCAGAGAATCAATTAGGACATCACTTCATCTGTACTTCTGGGCTGAATTAAATTCTGCCAGAACATCTAAATTGATAAATCTCATAGACTGTATATCTGCTCTCCTCCCCTTGGAGTCATTACAACAGCAGACCTTTGTAATTATTAATGAAGTCACATGAAAATTTCTTTGGTGAAGAGATACTTTATAAAGATGTGCATATCTCCGATTCTTCTTGTGTCCAGATTTATATATAGACTTGATATAAAGTGTTTAAGTTTACCCATTGAAATTCTAACTACATTCCTCTTCTGCTCCCCATTAACTGATTTGTATGCAAGTCCATTTACAACAAAGTCAGATAGCTTCATGTCAACATTGTTTCAAAAGAATATAAAGAAAATATAAATGAAAAAAGTAATGTGATACAATTTTAAATTAAATGGAAATAAATGATAAAATCATGTCTAAATATGAAACACAATAAGAAGATGTTCATTTGGGGGAAATTAAGAGATAGAAATTAATTTCATTTGAATATTTACAATGATTATCATGCAATGCTATTTAAAAGTGATGAATTTCATACATATAGATAGAGTTGGCCTTTCCTTATTTTGGTTTCAGGCTCAGTTTTTTCTTCAATGAACTATAGGAAAAGAAAATAAAACTGTACATACTCCAGGAGAAATAATAACTTATTTCCAGCCAACAGTGGAAAAGAAATCATTTTTACTTTTTTTTCTTGTATACTTTTTCCTTTTTGAACTCCCAGCTAAAATTCATACTCCACTCTCCCACAATGATGACCAAAGATTTGGTATTGAAGGATTCCATTTGGAATTTTCTTTCAGGTCACTGATACTTTCAACACCATCCACAGTAAATACTTTTTAGGCAGCTTTGATGAGTTTTGACATACAATGCATTTCACATGCATACGATATGTAATTTGACAAGTTTCTCATATGTAAACGCCATGAAACTGTATCATTACCACCAAGATTGTGAATGTCCACCATCCCCAGAATTTCCTCATGCCCCTGTCCGAACTCTGCACTCCCAACCACTGATGGCCTCTGTCATCGTAGACTAGTTTATGACTTCCAGAATTATGCATCCATAGGAACATAGAACATGCACTAGTACTTTTGTCTGGCTTCATCCACTCTGCCTGATCGAGATTTTGCCACGTTTTTGTGCATATCATTCCCTTTTATCTTTGAATATTTCATTACACTGATATACCACAATCTTTGTATGTTCATCTGCTGATGGACTGTTCCTCGGTTGATGCTATCACAAATAAAACTGCTGTGCACACTCATATACAAATCTTTGCATGAACATATGCTTTTATTTCTTTTAGATATATATTTAAGAATGAAGTGGCGTGGTTGTATGGTGAGTGTTTAACAATTTTTTTAAAAATTTGCCGAGCCGGGGTGCCTGGGTGGCTCAGTCGTTAAGCATCTGCCTTCGGCTCAGGTCGTGATCCCAGGGTCCTGGGATCGAGCCCCGCATTGGGTTTCCTGCTCCGTGGGAAGCCTGCTTCTCCCTCTCCCACTCGCCCTACTTGTGTTCCCTCTCTTGCTGTGTCTCTCTCTGTCAAATAAATAAATAAAATCTTAAAAAAATTGGCAAGCTGATTTCCAGAAACTGTTGTGGCATTTTATTAATTTTAGAATTTTTAATAAGTGTGTAGAGGGACCTCACTGTGGCTTTAAATTGCATCTCTCTAATGATGTTGACCATCTTTTTGTGTTCTTATTTTATATCCATGCATCTTTTTGGTTAGAGTGACTGTTCAGACATTTTTCTTTTATTTTATTGGGTTCTCTTATTGAATTTTCAGAGTTCTTTATATATTCTGAGTACATGTCCTTTATCAGATGCATGACTTGCAAATGATTTCTTCCAGATGCTGGCTTGACTTAAATCCTTTTAATTGTATTGTGAGAATATAATTAGAATATGGTCTATCTTGTTAAATGTTCCATGTGGTGCACTTGACACAATGTGTTATGAATAATGTCTCCAATAAGCTACATATATTAATATAACTGCATCACAAAGAGAAGCCAACTTATTTGGAATATGCATTGGTGACTTGGATCATTGAAACGCACCATGTGCTCAGAGAGTGAAAAACACAGTTCAAGGCAGTCTCTGGTCTTCGGAGTGAAAAAATCACTTTGATTAACTTAAGTGATAAGCAATTAATGTGATTAGGAATCCTCAGGAGAGGATTTCAAAATAAGAGTAATATTGCCAATCAAGTAATCCTGGAAAAAGATATAACAGTTTTTCGTAAATAGAGCTCAAAAAGAGGAAAGCTGATAGATGGCTAAATATATTTGTTTAAGAAGTAGGATAGGGGCGCCTGGGTGGCTCAGTCAGGGAAACATCTGCCTTCGGCTCAGGTCATGATCCCAGGGCCCTGGGATCGAGCCCCGCATCTCGGGGGAGCCTGCTTCTGCCTCCCCCTCTGCTGCTCACCCTGCTGGTACTCTGGCTCACGCTCTCTCTCTCTCAAATAAATAAAATCTTTAAAAAAAAGAATTAGGATAAAGGCCATAGCATTCCAAAAATATTCAAGAACTGTAAGCTATCTCACTGAGCTTCACATCTAGTTTGGTAAGCAAAACAAAACAAAGCAAAAACAAAAACATGTAAATAAAATATAAAATTTAACGAAGAATAAAACCGTGCACTGGTGCTCAAATGTATGGGTGGCATAATCCACCGATAACTGATATGACATGGAATTTGGGCTGGTGTGAGGAAGGGGAAAGCACTGGAGAAAGGTTTTGGGGCCCTATGTGCTGAACTGGTTGAGAGAGTGTTTCCCCAGGTTACATGGCTGACCATCACACTCCTTATGAAGTCAAGGGCAGAAGAACAGAACAGCTCAAGACCCATGAGTTGGACGGGAGGCAGCTGAGACATCGTTGGTCTTTGTCTGCGAAAACTAGTCACAATCTTCCATCATTCTATACAGGGGTTGGCCTGGCACAGGTGATCATCTAAACTGAATGCAGCTTTGCCTTTTGTGCTTTGCCACGATTCCAAATAGATTTTCTTGCAATTCACCTGTACCTAAGATTCTCTGTCTCTGAAAGATCACAGCTGCAAGGCCCGAACAGTCCACCTCCCATTCTTCTCACATCTGAGCAAGTGTGTGGACTTGCCTTTGCGCTATTAGGAATTTCCTAAAAGTCTTAACAATTCCTTGGGCTTTTCTGAAATACCTAGAAATGCTCATTTCTGGCCCACCCTTGACCAGAGTCCTGTAGTAAAGAATGAGGAGTGGGTGTCTCCTGACCTGTCCTTGAATGGCTTTAAGGGCACATGCGTTTTTAAGTTCTCTAAGCAACACAGCTTCAAGTGAGAGTGAGGCTCCCTTGTCATAACTTGGGATTTCGTTTCATCAGCTGCTTTTAATTATAAACATTTTGTCAAAATAGGTTTTGGTTTGAATAACGCAGTATTCTAAGTACACTTTAAGACTATGATTTACCTACATGGCTTACATGTATTTTCTAAGGATACTAAACCAGCAGATACTCTGGCACAGTAGTGAACCTTATTAAACAGGTTTAATTTCTGAATACACTGAATTAAATTCAGACTATTGACAGAAGTTCCCAAAATCACAGGATACTGACGACTAGCAGCATCTGTGCCAGAGATTTACTGTTATTAGTTAACTCTGACAGCGAGTAACAGTCTGACTCTTCATACCTCAGTGCTTCGAGGCATGTCCCTCCTGAGCTGGAGGGGAGGGGATCGTTGTATAGTCCAGGTTACCATACCAAATGTACAGAGATTCCTTTTCTGATGACTGATTAACTTAACTTCTCATCGGTTGTCTCAGAGAGACATCCTCCTGTAGCTCAGTGATTCCTGTACTTGACAGACAGGAAATTCCCAGAAATTTTATGAACAAATCCTGAAAGACCTATGAGCAAATGGTGCTGAATTTTTTTTTTTTTTAAGCCACAGCCTCACTGTCTTAGTCGAAACAGGAGGATTAAGTGATTATGTTAAATTCTTTTTTATTAGCAAATTTAAGTAAAACAACTGAAACTGGAATAAGTGTTTATTTTCTATTAATAAAAATGACTTTTGACCAAAAAAAAACCCAATCTTAGATAAAAACACATCTTCAGTCTTCCTTAATCATATATAAATCATATGAAAATATTTCCTTGTGGTCCAAAAGATGAATAAGTCAAGAAAGGAAAGGGAGTGTATTGTGAACACTGCTGTCAGGAAAGGGGGCAACACCGCATGTTGGAAATGAGCATTCCAAGGGGCGCCTGGGTGGCTCAGTCAGTTAAGCATCTGCCTTCAGCTCAGGTCATGATCCCAGGGTCCTGGGATTGAGCTCCACATCGGGCTCCCTGCTCAGCGGGGAGCCTGCTTCTCCCTCTCCTCCCCCTTTGTGATCTCTCTCGCCGTCTCTGTCACTGTCCCTCTCAAATAAATAAATAAATAAAGCTTTTTAAAAAAAAAAGGAAATGAGCATTCCTCTTGACACTGATTCACCATAGGAAATAGAAGAGGTGATTGAAAAATAAATTATTCACCACTCTACACAATTCATGAGACAACTGAATAATACTTATGAGCTTCTCTCGTGTCTTCTGGGTACTAGAGCATCGTTTCTGGTCCACCCAGCACCTCAGAATGTTTTGGAAAGTTTGGAATATATTTCAGATGGGTATGCTGAGAGAAGGAACGAGAATTTCAGCTTCTAACTTATAAATCAGTCTGATAGAAAGAGTCAGTAGCCTTGGGAGTTGTGTCACTGTGTTGGGAGAGAATGGTCTCCACACTCAGCTTAGCATAAAAGCAACTGAACATAAGGATTCAGAGCTAGTGACCCCACTTCTGATTATTACTGTTCCCACATCTGGCAGATACAGAGAAAAGATGGGAAATAAAAGCTTGGTCTCCCCATTTCTAATCTACGATATTTGTGAGAAGAACAATCATGATGACAGAAGAGTGACAAATGCAGACAAACATCCTTGAGGACTGACTGTGGAAGCCCCGCCCCCCCCCCCACACACACATCTGTTGTCAGGGAGAGGGGAGCTCTGAATTTTAGTGCCTTTTGTTTGTTTTTTATCCAAGACAGATTGAATATTGCATAGTTGGGTAAATTAAATTTAGATTGGTTTATTTATTTATTTCTTCCTTCTAGCTAATAAGGCATGAAGGCTTAAAATGTACTTCAAATGAGTTACAGCCTCAAGAGAAGAAATTTCATTTTCTCTGCAGATCCAAGGTTCACTTTTGTCAGTAAAATCATGTGATCTAGGTATAAGAATAATGTAAATTCATGAAGGATAGTGTAACAAAGGAAAACAAGATTTCCAAATTAAAACTCAAGAAAAAAAATAAAGAACAGTTGGAAGAAAGAACACAATCATCTATATTAACAGAAGATAATGCAGTAAAATTTCCCAGAAATTCAAAGCAAAAGGGTAGAGAATAAACCAATAAAGAAAGAAAAAATGAGATGGAAGACTGATCTGGAAGATTCAATGTATAATTAGAGAAAGTAAAGAAAAAGGGAGAAGAACCAAAAGAACATGGAAAAAGATAATTATAAAAGAAATTTTCCTCATTTAAAGAAGATCACATTTAAAAAATTGAGTGTTTCCAGACTAACTTAATGAGAAGTATTACACAAGACACATCCTTCTGGAATTTTCAAATGTTAATGAAAGATAAAGAAAGATAAAAGCTTCAGAGGGAAAAACACCCAAGGATATAAGAATTGGATTGGCACCTAAACTCTACATCATTAGACACTGGAATATGCTAGACAACCATATACAGAACTCATAAGGGAAAAGAAGGTTCAGCTTAAAAACGTGACTCCAGCAAATATGTCATTACGCTTATAAGAAAAAGACATTTTGAGATGTACAGAAGAAATAAAATAAGACATCTTTCTAAAAATTGAAGAGCAAAAAAGGTGATTGATAACCAAGAGTTTAAAAATAATTAGAAAAATATGTGTCCTGATGCCCTGAAAATGAGAATTTTAACAATGTTTCTGTGATTGCTATTCATTGAATATACCGTCTATTAAGCATTTGCTAAGTGCCAGACAATTCATTAAGCTCTTTAGTTACAGTAACAATAGTCAATCTGTGTATCAGTTGTGTGAGGTAAGTACTCCCAGACCCAATTTCTGCCCCCCCACAGTCTCACTGATGGCTCACAGCTGTTAAGTAACTTCTCTGTGAGCAGCCTAACTTTCCTGTGTGTCTATGAAAAGGTTTTTAAATATTAGTAAAAGAAGAAGAAGGACAATGAAGTTTATAACCCCAAATTAATAAATACTAAAAAGGAGTTGGGTAGCTAAACATTCTCTATTCCTCCTTTTATAAAATAAATAGCAAAAGCCTCCATGATTATATAAAATACATGAATCCGTATTTTTCGCTGGTGAAAATGTTATGGCATTTCTGGATATGGACGGAACTCCAAACAATCAGTCAAAACAAATCAGGTTCTAGACAGATGCTCAGGGTGTAATTTTGTAGAGAAGACTAATTATAAATTCCAGGTAAGTTATTTTGTTGTGATTTGTCAAAGCTATGTACTCTCAGCATAGGTTCTCATGTCCGATCACTGCAAAACCAAATTTATAAGAACTTTTTCATCAGCTTCTCTTAAGAAGACACCTCTTTTAATAAATCATCAATTTCTTAGCAACTACTTTTGTAAAGCATATCCCTAGGACATGGCCACTTGGAGTATTTAGCTTCAGAAGCCTTTTTATTTCATATTCTCTCACAGAAATATGGTCAATCCCACTAGAAATTTGCCATACAGCTGGTGAGACAACGTTAGTACAATACAAAGTCAATGGACAATAACGTGCATCAATAAAGTAATGTATTATTCAGTGCTATTAGAAGATAAGGGATTTATAACAGGTGGGTATTTATGGAGTTCCATTACTGTATAATAAGGGTAAAATGACTTTGGGTTAGCAACGTTACAATGTGTAGGGGAAAGTTTTTAAGTCAGGTGAAGGAGGCCCCAAGGGATGGGCAGGGCAGGTATAGAGGAATCTGGAAGTCACTTTACAAACAACATAAGCCACAACAAAGGTAATGTGCCCTAGTCACACTTGGGGTGGAGGATATAACCCAGAAGAAAGGAGACACAAGAGACTCCTGGGTGGTTCAGTCAGTTAAGCTCCTGCCTTTGGCTCAGGTCATGATCCCAGAGTCCTGGGATCAAGCCCCGCATCAGGCTCCCTGCATCGGCAGGGAGTCCACTTCTCCCTCTGCCTGCCCCTCCCCCTGCTCGTGCTCTCTCTCTTTCTCCGACAAATAAATAAATAAATAAATATATTTTAAAGAAAGGAGACACAGAATCAAGTGGTTATTCAGACTGAACTGGAGGTTAAACTTCATCAAAACATTCTGGAATTCAAATATCTGGTCTGTGGTTGTCTGTGTTACAACTGGTTACTGACATGGAATGAAGATGGTGGTTATCTGTGTTAAAAATCCAGTATCCTAATGGTCAACTAGAAACCAAGGTCTATAAAGAAATAAAAGATATGACACGTGAATGAAGGAAGGATTTTTTTAAGCTTTTATTTATTTATTTATTTGAGAGAGAGAGAGAGAGAGAGAGCCAGAGAATATGCATGCAAGGGGTGGGCAGCAGAAGGGGAGGGAGAGGTCCAAGCAGACTCCACACTGCGCTTGGAGCCTGATTCGGGGCTCAATTTCATGACCCTGAGATCACGACCTGAGCTGAAACCTAGACTCAGATGCCTAACTGACTGAGCCACCCAGGCACCCTGCAGGAAGGCTGCTTATAAGGAAGTATTCAAAAAATGGGACAGATGGAATTAGCCACAGCAGTTACATTCTGCTTGGTTAATGTCCTCTGAGCTTGCCTATGAGAAGTAGTGAATGTCATATATTCTGTAAAGCTCTGTAAGCCTGCCTTAGGAAGCACTGATTAAAAGAACTGAATACCAATGTAACCAACACATTTCCTTTTCATTTTCTGTTACTGAGAAGACTAAGCATTTCTTTATCTCCATCACTTTCAGAAACTCTCTTGCTAGGTGCCTATCTATACATATTCATCACTCTGACAGCAGAATCAAGAATAAAAATTCAGATAAGAAAACATGATGTGCATTGCTTTATCTTTTAAATATGAGACATAAAAATAGGCCTACAAAGACAGCTTCATAGAATGAGCAGTAAAAAATAAGCACAATGTATATTCACTTTTATCCAGATAAGCGTAGAGCAACAGCACATACGGATCATTTGGGTTGTGGATATTCTTAATTCCTCTTTCTTCTCCTAAAAGTCAGTAACAAAATATCTTATCCAAGAGAAATCCTAGATTTACTACACAGACGATTATACTTCTACAGATTATTCATACACACTGCCAGATAGGCTGTGAGAAGATTGGTCCAAACACACAGACAGAAGACTGTTGAAGACATAGCAATTCCTGAGCTGAGCGTCTGAATGAGCTTTCATTGTAAACTCAGAGAAATACCTCAAAGACAAGGGACAGATTCAACACTGAGTAAATTCTTTTACCACTACTCTCCTTCTATAAGTACTGTTCTCTGAGTAAGACCTTAGAGAAAGTTTGGGCACTCTGCATTACAAACTGCATTTCATTTGTCAGACTAGTATTATGTCACTAATAGGATATGCAAATCCATTCTGTATCATGCATTATGTCCCTGTATTATGTCACTAATAGGATTCCTGAAGAAGGCAAAAACTTAGTTGTGTTAATTTGGGATTGTTTTATTGCAAGATGTTTTCTACTTTCGTGACTGAAGGAATAATGAGTTCTTCTTATTTTGAGGTAGATGTCACAAGAAAAGACAAGCTGAATATGCCCAGGGATTTTTTTTTTTAAATCACACATATCATTCTACTGTTCTTTTAAATTTATATGATCAACAGTGATAAATTAATTGCAAAAATAGCCACTGGTATCAAAGGATATTTTTCAAGAAACAATTGAATATAAATGCAAATCAGTTATTTTTCATCCAATTTTTCAATTTTATCTTACTATATTCAATTAGAAATATGTGTATTCACATCTAATCCCACCTCTTTCCAAAACCAGAAGAGAAACAGCTGAGAAATACAAGGCTTGGAAAGATCCCAACTTCTTCCCCTCAGACTTTTTTGAGAGTTCTGATGAGAAGCTAAGAATGAAAACGTGACTAACATATTGAACTGTGATGCTTGTCCCTTGATTTATTTCTGAGACCAAGACATAATTTGCTTTCTGAGCAATAACGTAACGCAGGTCCTTGTAACTTGAACCACAAGTCACTCCAACGGGACCTTTCAAACAAGCGTGCTTCCTGCCATCCAGCTCTCTGAGAAGCCAGACCTTTAACCAGGGGCATTTGCTTTTCAGGTAAGGACATCTCTGCCCTGCCTCCCTCCTTCCTGCCGGTGAGAGCCAGAAGTACACTGAGGAGAGCCTCTTCAGAGAGAAAAAGAGCCCAAGTGAATGGAATTGCATATCAAAATGTTTTCGCTGTTACATACAAAATCTGCCCCCAGTATATATAAAGGGATAAACAAAATGTCTACCATTAATTTATAGTCTCAGATCCTATGTCAGTTCAGTAACATTGCTCAGTTTTTAATGACACAGGTAAACCAATACGATATTGAGAATAGAGGACCACGTATTTTTTTTAAGTGGACTCTTTTCACTTTCTTAACATTGTTCCACACTCACAATTGTCGATTTTATGTTTCTCCTAGCCCTAGGAAATTTACATTTCCCATGCTTTTGTCCTTGTGGCTGTTGGATTGGACAGATGGGTCTACATGAGTTGGATGACTGGCTGCATCACAGCTGCCTCATCATGCTTAGCAAGAAAGTCTTTGCTGGATGGCAGAGAAACTAAGTCAATCAAGCATTTTTAGTTTGCTGCAAACAAGTAACACTAGGGAATAAGCAGCAAATGGTAGATATCTCCATGCAAGTGGGTTTTCAATAAAACAAAAGAACAGTCACAAATTGCCAACATATTGATGATGATTGTAACTTGGACCCCCAAACTCACAATTTACTTATGATTTTCTTTATGATGCACAACTTTCAGTTACTCAACTGTTGACAAGATGCTTTATGTGTAACTTCATCATAAAACAAAATATGCCGTACATTACCTTATTTGTAGGTCGTGTGCACGGTATTCAGAAACATGACAGTGCAAATTCCTGTTAATAAAAGGAAGTGATGAGACAAGTGCACTTTCAAATGTGAATCTGAGTGATAGTTATGCAATTAAGGCAAAACTACTACTTGTTACTCATCAAATATTTCCTCATAACTTCCAGTACTGATAGAATTTTCATGATTCACCCTATGTATTCTCACATACAGATACCAACATAAAGCATGACTGTATCATTAAAAACTGTACTTCCCATTAAATGTGTATTAACAATACTCTCAATGGTTTTTAGGCCCAGATAATATTGGATCATTTGAAAGCTAATTCTTCCAATTTCACATGAAATATGGAAATAAAGCATAAAAATGTTGTGGTTGGTTTTAATAAAAAAGAAGTTTTAACCAACCTGAGCAATAAATATACGTAATACAGTAGTTACACCTGAGGAATAAAGGAACTGACATTAAAAATCTTTCTTCCTATACACATTCAATATGTTCATTTATTCACAAACGCAAGGGTAATGTATTTCACATTGCAATGATTTGGCTTTTTGGAAAAGACTGAAATAAATTTTGGGGCAAAAAAATTGAAATATCAATAATTTGTTTAGCATTATATTTCAATTATTGAAAAATGGAAAGTTTATTGTGTTGGCTCCAGGACAAGGTATCTAAGTTCATATTTGGGGCAAGATAACTAAGCTGTCATCTAAACTAATATTAACAAAATATGGTCCTTAAATTTGTCATGGTTTTTCTGTTTGTTTTTTGTTTTGTTTTGTTCTTAGCAACTCTAACTTTTCTCTGTAAATAAGATGTTGGAAGTATGATACCCAACTCGGTAGAACAAAGCAGGTTCCTGATAAATGAGAGTAATTTCCTTTAGAAAGTATAGTTCCAAGGAAATCATGACAGAAATATTTTCTGTCTTTAACTTAAAAAGTACATATTTATAAATATAACATATCTTTTAAAAAAAGTTATCTGTCATGTTAGTATAGTGTATGATATGTAATATTTTAATAGATTGATAACATACAGTATAAGAGATCATGTCTAATTCTAAAACTAACTGATATAACATGTTCACTTTTTCTAAATGTAGAAATGGTAAATTAAAAGTGGATCCGGACATATTTGTAATACTAGGTGTTTTAATATAAAAACACAATCATATATAGTAAAATGAAAAGACACACAATCAGAGAAGTGTCAAGATACAGAGACACATAATCACAGAAGCAGAAAGAACCTTGGAGGGCATGCAGATTGAACCCCACATTTTGGGGGGTACAAAATGATGCCCTGAAAGGCAGTATACTGTTTAAGGTCATGTAACATCTTGGTAGAGCTAGAACCCATCATAAAAGGAACTACTGTTACTTTAAAAGATATTACATGAAAATAAATTCAACTGTATGAAGTTCCTATAAATAATTCACTTGTTGGACTTAGAATATTTATTTGTAGAAATCAAATGAATATAAAGTAAATCCCAGTTGTGTCCCAAATTGCAAAGATGATGCAAAGGTCTGATGCTAAAATTGTTCTCCTTAAGATGTTTTAAAAACTTTTACTTTTTGGCTTAATATTTTCCAATTTTAGTGTTCAGCAGAAGGATCCAAAAATAAATGTTTATCTGTGATTCAGTGGTGCTATCTTTGTTCTTTAGCAGCCCAAAAATGAGAAATAAATGAGATTTATAAGTTTATAAATCCATACCTGGAATTGTTTTCCTTTTAGTTCATAACTGAAAATAAGTGACTATATATTTGTATTCTTCACATAACTATGTATCCAAAAAGTGACATAGTTCCAAATATGAATTCCCACTGGAAACAAATTTCAGAGGTTCTCAAGAGTTGCTGTGTTGTTGCTATTAACTGCATAAACATTTTATGTGTTCATTTAATACATATTTATTGGTCATTCTGTAGCTATGTAATTGGCATTTTTCTAGGCATCTGGAATACATCGGTAAACAATTTTTTTTTTAAATCTTGTACTCTGGCAATTATAATAAAGCAACACACAGAGCATAAGCAATATGCAATAAGCATAAAAGAAGCAGACTCATTTTGGTAGGTGGCAAGGATGACAAAGGGTCAGTTAAGGAAAGAGGCTTACAAGAGGGGTGGTCGTAGGCTGTGATACTGAACAGTGTGGACCATGGGAAGATTGGAGCAGTCTTAAGTAATCTTTGTTTAATGTATCTAAACTCTATGAGAAAGCTTAATAGCCTTAAGGTACTACCTAAATTAGTAAAAATAATCAAACTTGCTTGAATGTCAAAAGGAAGAAACTAATTTTGTTTCATTACTTTTGTACAGAAAAATATCTGTGCACTTCCCTTTCTGCAGACTTTTTCAGGACTGCCTTTGAGATGCTGTCATTGTATTATATTTTTTAACACAAACACGTCACCAAAATATATCCCTGTCTGTTTTGACAAGCAGGGTGCGTAGGGAAATGGATAAAAAGGCAACAGTATGTCACTCTAGGTATCAGGTCACCGCTGTGTAGGAACTTGGGGTACAGCTTAAAGTGAAGCAGCTCAGTTCATGCGTCAGTCCTAGTGCAGGAAAGTTCTACCACAAAACGTTCTGCCTTCAGAATAACCACGCTAAGCTCCTCAAAAGCCCTCCACTTGAGCTTGTCAGGAGAAAATTAGGATGCTATGAGTCTTCATGTAATGATCTCGTTGCTTCTGGGATTAATCAGTAAAAGACCCAGCACATATTTTGGTATCCACTAAGATCTCCTTTGTGCCGGAGGCTTGTAATTATAACCATCAAGTAGATGTTAAAACGGAACAACGGCAACAGGTGCGTCAGGGTTGAAGCTTTCTTGAACTGTTTATCTGGTAAAATTTTTCTTGCTGAGCCTCATCCATCAGTATCAAGCCTCTATGAAATACCTCTAGAACGGCTTTCAAATCTAGACTTCAGTGTTTATAAGGGATAATTTTACTGTCTAATAATAATATGCATGCTAATAATCTCATTTATTCAAGAATGTGCATTATAATATAGTATTATTCCCTCACTTTTCAGCAATTCACACACACACATTATATATTTTGTGAGCACATAACCTTAGAGATTTCTTTCCACCCAAATGTCATATCTTTTTCAATATCTAGTTATTGTAATTTAGCTGGCACCTACACTGAAGATCTTAGGAAGTTCTCATATGATTGATATCATAATCATTATCTCTGCTGAAAAATCCTACTAAAAATGACTTGATAATGGTTGTCACATATATAGTTCCTCTAAAAAAACTGATTTGAAAAAGAGTTAAATACTTATAGCCATTTCTTTCATACCTAATGTATGTATTAACAAAAGTCCTAAAAATAAATTACATAAAATATATTTAGGAAATAATTTCACTAAGAAGGAATAACGTTGAATTTCATCTCAGGTATAGTTTTGTAATTATGTGTTTGAAGATCTTGAAGATAAATATTTGTTAATAAAATTCACCCAGATATCCATATTGATAAACACAGACAAAATCTTTTTGATAATACTACATATTCTGCAAAAAGCTGATAAACCCCAGTCACAAATTCACCAACAGCTTAATGTAACTGAAACAGATAAAAACGCCCCTCTGTTTTATATCCCAGATATGGATTATATTTTATATCTGGATATTGAGTTGTTGGGTTTAATCAATAAGCTTCAAACTTGTTTTCATGCATCATCATGCAGGGTGAAAAAAACAAACTAGGTGAGGGTTCATCATCTGATCTGAAGGAGCTGACACAAGGACACCTCACCCCAGGAGATGCAAAATTTCATAGTAAAATCCTAGAGGCCTTTCCTGGAGAAGCATACTTACCCTCTCCCTAAAAATGGTTGTAATCTGCTCTGGATACACAATATTATAAGTTAATTGTAGCACTTGATCATTAGCTAATTATTTCCATAAGTGGAGGAGAGGGAGGGAAGGAGCTTGGGCTTTATTTATTTATTTTTTTAAAAGATTGTATTTATTTGAGAGACAGAGGGAGACAGAGAGAGCACAAGCAGGGGGAGCAGCGGAGGGAGAAGCAGACTCCCCGCTGGGCAGGAAGCCGGACGCGGGACTCAATCCCAGGACTCTGGGATCAGGACCCGAGTTGAAGGCAGACGCTTCACCGACTGAGCCCCCAGGCGCCCCGGGAGCTTGGAATGAAGACAGCCACAGACACACACTCTGTGCTACATTCTGATCAACCCTCCGGGCTTCGAACACTCGGCTGAGCAGCCTCACCTCCCGGGAGGGCAGGTTCCTCTTGGTGTGTATCAGAAGGGTTATCTTTATGACACACAAATACAGAGCCTCACTCACTCAACAAATAATAGCTTGTATCTCTTGTCTTTCAAATTATACTTTGTTCTCTTGATAGCCAAATATTTGTAAGCATTTTCATTGCCCTTCCCTTACTCAAATGCAGAGGTGGGGGAGAGAAGAAGTGTCCTTCCTAAAGATGTTGGTGGGTGGGACCAAGGAAGGGAAGTGGGTGTTTGAAAGCAGGAGGATCATGACCATGACCGTGGAATGACCCCAGCGGTGTATCTTGGGTGGGAAGTGGCTCCTTCCTCAACCAACTGAAGATGAGATCCTTCTGCAAGTGAGACGCCAAATGTTATAATCTTCCAAGTGTTTAAGTGAATGGTTGCACAGCATTATGAGTTATCTCTATGGAAGGTTTTTATTCCCTGGTTAAGGAAAATCTATAAAATCCATCATCCTTCAGACTCCCAAATAAAATAGCTTTAAGAACATAAGGGTCACTTTGTTTCATCTCCAGAGTGTTTCTCTGTACAGGCGGAATAGGGTACACTTACTGCAACACCAAAAATGAAATTTAAAACATAAAAATAAAAACAAGAGAACAGGTTCTGTGCAAAGTCGTATTTGCACGGACATGACGTTCTGCACATCTTCATTTTATGGCGGTGCTAGCATGGAAGACATTAGGAGAAGGAGGGGAAAAATGAAGGGGGGAATCGGAGGGGAGACGAACCATGAGAGACGATGGACTCTGAGAAACACACTGAGGGTCCTAGAGGGGAGGGGGTTGGGGATGGGTTAGCCTGGTGATGGGTATTAAAGAGGGCACGTTCTGCGTGGAGCACTGGGTGTTATGCACAAACAATGAATCATGGAACACTACATCAAAAACTGATGATGTAATATATGGTGACTAACATAATAAAATTAAATTAAATTAAAAAACATAATCTGGTTTGTTTGCTTGTCAGGACAGTAATGAAGAGCTCGGTCCCTCCCGCAATGCCCATAAAGCAACAGGCTGTGGAGCCAAGGTGTATAATTGACATTTGTTCTCAGGGCCCTCTGGCCAATCCAATGGTATCACTGTTATGGCACCAATAATAATCACCTTTTTTGAACATATGTTTGCCCACTTTTAATTATGATGTTGTTCTATTTCTTTCAACAAGAAATCGATGCCCTCAGTTTATCACTTTTATTGAATTTGATTTATGTCAAGGAAGTAATTTCATGCTCTGAAATTAAGATAAAAGCAAAGCCAAATTAGAAACCCTCGCCCTTTGGGGCTTTTTATCTTCTTCATTTTAACTTGAACTTTGTAAAATTATTAGATGACTTGCAATGGAAGTATATTTAATGTTATTTTCTTAGAATTATATATTTTAATTTTAAATCCTAAGGTAGAAAGAAACTCTGAAATATCTGATTTCTGCTCAATGATGTAAAGTTGTAGCATAGGGGCGCCTGGGTGGCTCAGTCGGTTAAGCGGCTGCCTTCAGCTCAGGTCATGATCCCAGGGTCCTGGGATCGAGTCCCACATCGGGCTCCCTGCTCAGTGGAGAGCCTGCTTCTCCCTCTCCCTCTGCCTGCCTCTCTGCCTGCTTGTGCTCTCTTTCTGTCAAATAAATAAATAAAATTTAAAAAATAAATAAATAAAAAATAAAGTTGTAGCATAGAGGACACATCCAGTAGAATGTTAGATCCCATCTAAATATAACCAGAAAAGGGGATAATTAAATACAACTCTATCTTTGATTGTAACAGTAATTTATTTTAATGTCTATTCTAAATATTTTCCCTCCTAAATTAACCTGGTTTAAACTTAATGATATGGTGATTAAAGGGAAAAAAAATACTCACATTGAAACAAAATCTACATAACGGCACGGCAAATAGTTCCATTATTCCAATTATAGCTTCCATTATGCTACATTTACAACGATATAGGTACCTAACAGTAGAGTGGGGAAGAACATAAAGAGGTGGGTTCTCTGTCTTGCTCTCCCATCAAAGTAGACCATGGCCCTTAGGTGACTAAAAAGAAGGAAAAACTAGAAATAAACTACAACTCAAGCAAACAAGCAAACAAAAACTGAATGATTTTCCAGCAATCTTCGAGTCTCATCACACCACCCCAGCCAACCCCCACGTTCTTAGCCGTGATCAATTTCCATGCACCATTTTGGGTGCTGTGGCTCATGAGAAGGACAAGAGGTAGTGTGGAGACAATGCAAGAGGGTGGATTAGGGTTTGGATAAAATATGGGAGAAACACAATTATTTTTAAAAATTATCTTTTGCCTATGGAACAGTCAGCAGAGATGAGACAGTTCGTATTACCTATTTTGGTTGGGACCTCACAATTTGGTTTCAGCCCCACTAAGAAGCAGAGACTGCTATCACCCTGTCAAACTCCTATAAGGAAAGCAATGCTCAGAGTAGTGGTTTGAGGTCCCACAGCACAGGAATAAGTGGCAGGGCCAGCATCTGGCCTGGAAGCCAGGCACCTTCCTCAGTGGTGCAATGCCCCACTCCATAGGTGTGTACACTTTGAAGAAAAGAACAATACCCAAAGTGCTTCTTTTTCCTTCGCCTTAAGCAAGGATTGAACAAAAAGTTACCATCAGAAGTTGAACACAGGCTTTAAACCCTTCAATTCTTTTAGCCACATCGTTTTATTGTCCTAAACACAAACAATGTTGTGTTCACCGAAAGGCATAAAAATCCCAGCATTCCCAAGGGATTTCACTGAGAAAAGATGTGACGAACACAGTGAATGACATGTCCAAAATGTTGTCAAAGAAATAAAACCACGCATTTATAAATGCCTCCCCATCATCATTCATTTATGGTGCAACAAGTTACTTAGTTGAGTTCTGGATCATTTCTGAAGCTTAGCAATGGCTCAGAGAACATCAGATTACATGCGAACATGAGAAATGCCAGGTCCTAGGACAGTTACAGGGAGCCTGAGAAGGCAAGGCTTTTCAAGGAAACTAGGTCATGAACGAGAGTACTGCCCTCATCCTTAGAAAGCTGGATGTCCTTATCTCTTCCAAGACAAGACGAGGCACACGTCTCCCCTGTGGGAAGGAACAGGGATGAAAATCTCTGGCTCATGGGAAGGTGTTCTGTCAAAAATACGTTGCATATGTATCGTGAATACAGACTTTGTTCTCTCTGGACATTTCATTTTGAATATGATAAGCCATTTTAATGCAGATTAACAGATTTACTTTCTAAATATACTCAGATTAAGCTAATTTGGTCAATCCCGTTCAGCTTCCCACGAGGTGACAATGCACAGTCCAGAGGTTTCAGCGGAGGGAAGTCACTAATGAGAATAAAGGGGTAGGAGGCAAACCCCTCTCTTCACCTGATGGTCAGGCTCAGCATCCTGCCCACACCAAACTACCAAACAACTAAACTCGATACCCCCTATGCAACAGGGGACAGAGATCAAAACCGGGCGGCTAGGGAATTTCCCAGGTCACAGAGAATTTGATGCCCTCTTTGTACTTAAACAGTGTCAGGATATAATCCACACGGAAGTGCCAGCATTATTGATGGTGGAGAACCCAGGTGCCTGTTCTCTCTGGATACTGTCTTTAAAACACACACCCCTGTCCAGAGGGGGCAGAAACAGATGAGGTCATTTCAGTTTCCTCTCCACTTTTTTTAATTTCAACTGCAACAATGAAAATAAGCCTCTATTCCAAAACCGCTACTGAAGTTACCAAGCTCCAATTACAAAGTAAATAAATGCATGACTACACAAATGCAAACATGTATACAGAAAACAGAAATCAAAGATACCAAGTTTTATTTCATTTTTCCCTTTATTTAAGAATTACGACGACTGGCTTTGTGTCAGAGTTGTAAGAGATGATGTATGTAAGATGCTTTCCTTAAAAAGCCAGTGCTAAGCCCTTATAACTGAGGCTCAAAGACGGTCTTCATCAGCCTTCACAGGCTTATAAAGGAGTGCTCTGGCCTAATATACCAGACAGCGTGCAATAATCAGCAGCTTTGCATAGAATATCATGTCCTTAGATATCTTCTTTGGGGACAGAACATTCTTCTTCTGTCACATACATAGGAACAATCCAAATGACACCCCCCCCCTTCTGGCTGAGACATGTTCAAAACCCCACATTAATCCCTCCGTTTCTGAAGCAGCATAGACTCCAGCTCATGCAGCTGGTGGGCATGCCGTGAGTTATGGGGATGTCGGTTCCCTCAGATGTTTAGGTCCTAGGGTGGAGGCCCTAATAGTTTTTGTCTCCTCAGGACCTGCCATATTACCTGGACAAGAGCAAGTGTCCAACAATGTGAGGATAATTGCAATATGTAGGCCACAAATCCATCAGATGCAGAGAAGACCAGTTGAGAAAAGCTTTATTTTATCACCTTCTGAGCTGATCATGTGCCAAAATTAGCAGTTCAACAGTTCAATCTGAGATTTCCTTAATAATACATATAATCAAGACCCAAGTTACTCATTTTCTGTGGAGCTTCTTAGTAGTGAGAACAAATCTGGAATAGTGGATCTCATTCTAGAAATTTTAATGTTGCTCTTAGTTATCCACTGTGGGACCTTAGGAAATGTCTTCAATCTCTCTGAACCTCAGTTCTTCTTTGAGAAATGACAACAATTTGGCTTACTTTATTGATTCGTACTGAATATCACATTCAAAAAATATATGTGTAGCACCTATTAAGCTATTCACAGATTAATCCGCTTTTCCCAGATTTTGCTGGGATAACTAAAACCCCTTGAATCTCAGTGATATGACACCAAAGACTTGTCATCCCTGACACATGACCATACTGACTGTTGTACTCGTCCATCAGCTGTCTTCACTCAGAGAATAAGCTAAAAGAACAGGCCTTACCTGGGACATGACATTGTTGTGGCAGAGGAAGACAAAGATGGAAACATATGATGGTACCTTGGTTATGGGACATGTCACTCTTACCCCATATCACTAGCCAAAGCAAGACATTGAGACAAGCCAGGTATCACAGGCATGATCGTCAAATCATATGGAACGATCAAACCACGTGTTCCAGCGTTCAGTTAATTATTATCCTTCTCACTGTTAATATAGTATTATGTGAATAAAGAGATGACCAAAATGCTTATCACTCTGAAAATAGTGATATACAAGGAATAAACTAGACAGAAGACTGTCATAAATAGGGTTCATGTCTAAGATCTGAAGATACCTCAGCATACACAGCTAGTTGACTGGCCAATAACTCACTCGATGACTCCATTTTTCAGCCAATGGAGAAGCAAGTGGAAGGTCTTTTTCGGGATGCAAGATTGAGCCTCTGTTTTCTTTGCAAAGGCAAGAACATTTCTCCTTCCTACTTCTCTGAAACGTAGATTTATTGGTAGGAGCTGCAACAGTCATCTTGCCCCCATGAAATAAAAGCTAGAAAAGTCATGTATTGAGACTTCAACCAATGCCTGCAACTGTCTGATTCTTTAAGAATAGTTAAGGTACTGGGGTCATTTTTTTTCTTTTTTTCAATTAACACTACTCTTGAAGGATAAAACCAGAGTTCTAACCTCAACTCTTTTACTACTTAGATGTATAAATACCAGTAAATTACTGTTTATCTTCTCTGAGACTAGTCACATGGAAGACCATATAGTCCTTCAGCCTTTTGATTTGCTAATATAATATAAGTGATGATTGAAGTATTAGGGATTCTTAAGTTGGTAGAGAGAATAATGTGAAAACTCATGACAGGTGTTTCTAAATATCTGCAATATTGTCAAAAGAATCAAGACATACTTTTGTGTCACTCTCCAGAAGAAAATTAGCTATTATGCAGTAAATTTAAGTTACCTTTAAGAAAAATTTTAACAGTCATACTCTACAATAGAACTGTCTGCTTTGTGAAGTTAAGGTACTTATCACCAGAAATAATCAAGCAGATGCTGGAAAAGCATATATTAGAAATGCAGAAGAACTGACTCCTGGACTTTTAATAATGTGGAATTTGATAACATTTTCGACTCAGTATGTCACCCAATTCATATCTTTCTCATATAATTATAAAACTTAATTATTATATTTCCCTGCTGCCATTTCACATTTTCATTTCATTCATTCCGTTAACAAAGTTTTGTGGATCCAGACTCTGTTTTAGATATTAATGATATGTGAGAAAATGATGTATAGAAAAAACTTCTAAAATTGTATGGAATACAGGTGTCCGTGAGAAAGAAGAGGGCTTTCATAGATAAGGGTCTTATGTGAAGCTTTGATGTTTTCCTGTTTGGGGGGAATCACACACTCATTAATTAACTCACAGATTACAAATAAAATGAGAATTCATCGTGTGTGAAGCAGAGGACTCAAGAAAATTCAACTTCACTGGGATGTTGGTAGCTGACATGCTTGCAGGTGGTCTGAGAGTTTCATTTTGAGAGACACAGGCCTGTACGAAACAGTAATCTCCTAGAGTCTACATAAAGTATAACACGATAGAAAATTTCACAGATAAAATGTGGAATTTGAGTGATTTTTGCAAATATATTTCAAGGACAAGTTTCTTCAAAACCAGCAGGAAAATGACTTTCTTAAGCTGAAATTATCTGCATTATTGGTATTTCTATCCCAATCTGAAACATTCTAAATCACTTTTCAAGATGCTTGAATGTGTGTACATTAAATAACTTGAGACTACCCATTTTTTTCATTCGTTTTCATTTAGCTAAAAACATTTATCCTCCCCCCAAAATTGTGCTGACACAATAACTAAACAGTTTTGCCTCTGTGAACTTCCTCTTTTCTATCCCTTTTAGGTATATGGGCGACTACAGCAAAGGTGAAGTTCTTGTTCAAATATGAATTGAGTGTAATATCATATTCCCCAGCTGACATCTATGTAAACTCCCATAGCTACCAAATCTATGTTTGCCTTAAGTAAGTGATAAGGTTAATAGGATGATTTATTTGAAAAGGAAAAATAATTTAGTGTGTCTCTATTTTGGAAGCCGTGGCAGTAATTTATGAGGAACGAATAAATCATACATTTTCCCCCATCTTCTTCTATCCTGAGGAGCAGAAGCCATCATTATCCTAAGATCTGAAATCAGCTTACATGCTGTATATATGTCATATCTCCTCCAAATATGTAATTAATTTTTGCCAAGGATCAAACTAGTTTTTGCCCAGGTGAAAGAAGATACCAATGTGTCCTTTGAGTCAATTATGCTGTTTCCAGAAACTGGGGTTGGGGGGGTTATCCTTGGGATTGTTCTCGAGTGGTGAACCGGAAGGTGGCTTGCATCGTGGCAAAGAATGCATACCAGCACCCACATGACCCCTGGTAGGAACATGAATGTGAGTGACAAACAGCGATAACTAAAAAGTAGGAATAAGTAAGTGTAGAATGGGCTTCTTTCCACCAAGAGGTTATATACTTGGAAGATTTGTGCCGCAGATGGAAGAGCGATGAATAGTACAATCAGAAAGGAAACCTACCATATGAGCCCAGGTTATGGCATTCGTCTGACAAGAAGTACACAACATGCATTTGGCTAGGAGATATGTAAGTTATAATCAAGAAGCTACATATGCATGGCAGGAAATATTTTTTTGTGGGTAGTAGACATAGAATATACCAATTTAGAGGATTTAGCAAGCAACTTCCTTGTCAGAAAATATGAAGATGAGATACAGAGAAGAGTCTCCATTCCTAAAACTGTACGAACTACTCCTACAAAGAACACAGCTGAAGTCTGAACAAATAAACAAACATTTCTACTAAGAACAGAATGGCAAGGACATCCCATTCCTAGGGGACTCCAATTAGAGATTCCTTGCTCCTAACAACACTGTAATGAAGAGTTAAACAAACCACATGCAAATTCAGCACGGCATAATCTGAAACTGAACTCACTTGTTGACTGTGCCACAATTACTGCCCCTGCACCTTGCACTGTTAGGTCAAGCGCATGTAGAGAATGTAGCTCACGTAAGACAGCCTCTGAGAACGCTCCAACTATACTCAGTGACTTGAATAATCCGTGTGTCCAAGCTTTTGCTTCGAAAGGACAAGGGGCACCAGAACCTGATACAATGAAGAACTTAGCAGGAGAGGTGTTGAGCTGAGGCATGTATTTAGTGATACATTTTTATTGCTAAGTGTGGGTGCAGGACATCAATACTAATTCTCTCAGTACATACTTTCATGGGGTTATTATATACCTATGGCTTTGGGGGGTAAACTGCTATTTAAAATTCTCCCACATGTCATGGTGATCTTCTCCATTGTTTTACTCAAAACTTTTCTCTTTCTTCATACTTGTAAGTTTCTGGTTTGTTCATTAAATATACTAAAAGCCATAAGATCCAAACAATGGATCTCATCTAATCCATGATTAGCAAGCATCCAAACTCCTCTCATTCTTGAATTGGATAACCTAAGTATGTGTCTCTTTCTCATCTTCTCTACCCTCTATCCACTTTTTCCTCCATTTTTTAAAGTCATTCACTACTTCAGACTGACACAACAATGGGAAACACTATAAAGTAAAAATTTCTTTGGTGTATGCATGCATTAGGTGATGGGAACGTCCAGATATTAACTAAAATAAGGATGTATGACTTCTGCATTACTGAGAGAGGCTTTATACAAATTAGCATCAGTCTTGGTTTTCTCAAAGACTTTCACCCATGAAACTTTTTCCAAAAGGAAACCAAGTACAACATCTGCAGAGTCCATCACCCAAATTTTCATTAACAAGTATGGATTGATAATTGTGAATTTCCACCTTTGGAAACAAGATTCGTGAGTAAGAATCTCAGCTTAAATCCAGAGGCTCTGCTACCTATTAGTAAGAATGCAGTTTTACCAGAATGGAACATACAGCATTGTTCTCCAAACAAGGGGTAGTTGAAAACTAGCAAACAATTTTAAGGCTTTTTCTGAAATTTGCCAATTCAATGGTGAATTACTTTTTAAGTAAGTAGCCCAAAGTCTATTTAATGATGACTATCATATCATCAGTAATAAAAATGTAAATTCCTTGAAAGTTTACTGCCTGTCACTGAAGCCTAATTATACCATGAATGGATCTGTGATATTTCCTCTTTTGCTATGCCCCTCATTTGATATGTCTATGTGTAACTTATAACTTGGGTGGAGACTCATGTTCCAAGGAATGCTCCCTTCTTCCTAAGATATAGTAAAGGGCTCCTACTCATTACTCAGAGGAGTTAAATATTTGTATCTAAACTCTCTCATTTTGGGCGCCTGGGTGGCTCAGTTGGTTAGGCGACTGCTTTCGGCTCAGGTCATGATCCTGCAGTCCCGAGATCGAGTCCCGCATCGGGCTCCCTGCTCGGCAGGGAGCCTGCTTCTCCCTCTGACCCTCCCCCCCTCATGTGCTCTCTCTCTCTCTCATTCTCTCTCTCAAATAAATAAAAAATCTTTAAACTCTCTCAAATTTTTTGGCTGTTTAGAGTATTGGGTTTTCCAAATTCATGTAGAAGCTTGTCCAAATTTCATATCCTTCTACTTTTATGTCCATTTCCTAGTTCTATATTTCAAATATACTCTCATATACTTTTTCCTTACATACACTTTTTTTATTTCCTGAAGTTAAAGAGAGATTTTAGTGTATACAAGTGTCTTGATAGTTAAGTAGTCCTTAGAAACCCCAGTGGGGGGGCGCCTGAGTGGCTCAGTTGGTTAAGCAACTGCCATAGGCTCAGGTCATGATCCTGGAGTCCTGGGATTGAGTCCCACATCGGGCTCTCTTCTCAGCAGGGAGTCTGCTTCTCCCTCTGACCCTCATGTGCTCTCTCTCTCATTCTCTCTCTCAAAAAAATAAACAAAATCTTAAAAAAAAACTATCATCCTTTTTTGACTTATCATGGTTCCCAATTACAGTAGAGTTTGCAAATTGTGGCCCACAGGCCAAATATGGTCAGCAGACATAACATATTATGTAGCCTTTTATAATGATTAATAAAATTATTAGGTTAGTTGCCAATATTTTAAATGAAAATTTTACACAAAAGTCTCATTATCCGGCTTTTCTGGAAAATACCAGAACATATGATGTCAGTGGGTTTGCAATTTTGCATGGCACCATCACTGGGAATTGCATGAGGAATCCACTCCCCGAGTCAGCACAATTTCCAACGGTCCTGCTTTTTAGTATCTGGCCTGCTCTACCATTTGTCTATTCTTGGTCTTTCTTTTACTGGAATTTCTGAGTTCAATCAAGTATGACCTCTTCGGCAAGCCTAAGAGGTCATAGCCTTAGACCCCTCTCACTGGTCTAAATGTCCTCTTAATGACCCTGTACCTAGCACTTTACTTATTATTATCATAGAAAGTATAGCCTTGCAATTATATTATTATTATCTTATATTATATTTACCCATTAATACTCATTAATTTTCCACCAATACAATAGAATTTCTGAAGAACTGGGCTGAGTTCCTCTTTAAATTCCAAATACCTGATAAAGAATAGGCATTCAATTAATATTTATTATTTGATTGAATGAAAAAATCTTCTAATAAGATACAACATTTAACAGGACAGATGTAATCAATTGTATATGGATTCCTTAATTGATTAACAAAAGGTTTTGACAATTTTTATCCCTTATGAAGAACATGCAATGTGGCTGTCAGGATTATGAATTAGTAACACTATTGGCAAAATTGATACATTACATATTTACTTAATTTCCTTTGGACCCACATTCCATTTTTCTGCAGTATTTTATTTTCAAACTATAGACTCACTTTATCAAATCACAATTTAATGTTTATTTTAGATACATGAAATTATTTCAAAATCATATTTATGAGTATTTGAAAAGTGTTATGAAGTTATAGTGATGAGCTATATTATCTTCTGGCTTCAATCTCTCTGATAGATTTCTGCCTGTCATTCTGCAAATGTTCCTGGAAGACACTCTGTTGAACAGAAAGAAGTCATTTATTTCCAAATGAATCATTGTGTGATGATGCGGTTACTTTCAAAATAATCACACAAACTCAAAAAAATTGACCTCTACATTCCAAAGCAAATGCAATCACAGCGATGATGGTAACAACATTAGCAATAACAATAATACAATTTCTGACATTTGTAAAATGCTGGGTGGCTTATAATGTTTGCACAAATATTCTCTCAAGTTTCACAAAGACCCTTTGAAGGATTTTTTTTTAATTTTATTTATTTTTTGACAGAGAGAGACACTGAAAGAGGGAACACAAGCAGGGGGGTGGGAGAGGGAGAAGCAGACTCCCACAGAGCAGGGAGCCCGATGCGGGGCTGGATCCCAGGACCCTGGGATCATGACCCGAGCCGAAGGCAGACGCTTAACGACTGAGCCACCCAGGCGCCCCTTTGAAGGATTTTAACTATTCCCATTGTGGCGGTCAAAGAAATGAAGGCAAAGACAGACTGAATGATTTTCCTAGAGTCATAGTAATTTTCACAACTAGGAAGTAAATCGAATCTTCTGATCCTAAAGTTGTTATTTCTTTGCCATATTACTCTAACTTGACATTGGCATGTACTGTTCTCAACCATGATTAGCCTGAAAGAACTCTATATTCTTTTGCTCAGTTGAGGAGGAGCAAGTAGTTCAGCACATATTTCCCCTAAAGTGTGGTGTTAAACCACATGGGGTAATACTTGGAAGTGAAAATTTCTGGGCCCTGAACCAAACCTATGAAATCGGGATGCCCAGGATATTCTCATTTGCAGGGAGAGTTTTCTGCCTCACACTAGTTGTCAACAAACGGATTATAATTCTCCTTAATTATCGATCCCCTTAATTCCTCAGAGCAGATGGTCAACTAGAGTATAAACAGCCTCACACATTTACTTTAATAAGCCTTACAAATAGTGTAATCCCTGCGGGTAGCACATTTTATAAATGGGTGGGAATCACTATTATCCACCCTAAATTTTGAGAAGCACTGATATTGAGAGAAAGAAAAAAAGATGCAATGGTTATGATAATCCCTACTTTTCGTGATTATACAGCCTTTTGCGTTTTTTAAGTATCATAATAAACCCAAAGCAGGTATTATGCTTTGTAGTTTCAGAAATCATTTAATATATCTTGTCTCATTTGTTTTCCATAGTTCAAAGAGGCTTAGGATACTGTTCAGAATCATTTTGGAAAGAGCAAAACAGGAGTTTCAAGCCAAGCCTTGGGACAGGGAATGCAGTGCCATCCTAAAGACCAATTGGCATTCATGCTCAACTTAAACTGTACATAACTGATTACCTGCAAAAGGTCAGCAAGTTACAAGTAGTTATGAATGAAAGCTTTTGATGGATTTGGTAATGGTGGCAATTTTTATATAAATGAAGTGTTTTATGTTTTCCTTCCTGGTCCTGACCCCTCTCCTTTTCCGTCCCTCACCAACTGCCAAAAGCAGCGGGTATGAAATAGAAAAATTGATTATTCTTGAGGGGTAGATTGAAAAGATTCAAGTTCATATCCTACATCCTGACATATACACACACACACGGACAGAAGAGAAAAGGAGAAGGGGAGGGTATCACACTGCTCTAGGCTTGAAATATTTTCTGATATAGGAAATTCATCAGCATCAACCCAATTGCCAGCTTGAGACTTAGCAAATTTACTCGCTTCCCTTAATCAGTACCCTCTTCCTGCTATGCAAATCTTGATAAAATCCCTTACAAAGCTGGCCTCTTTTAAACTCATGTACCATAGGTGAGCCATATTAATTGGAGTTTTTAATTATGGATTCTATGTGCAAGCTTCACCAATGAGCAACTATTATTATATTGCAGCGCTCTTACTTTTAAATAGACTCTGTAATAACTCTGAAAGCTGTGTAAAGTAAAATTAAATCCTTATCCATAGACAATTGCTTTAGCACTTGTTCTTGTGTTCGGAAAGTACCAAGGTTAGGTTGATATTATTCATTTTGAATATAAATTAAAAGCTCCATTTATTTGCATTTTTATTCCAATGTACCCTGAATGCAAAGAATTAAGATGTAGAAAGACAATCAAAATATAATGGTAGTGGCAAAGAACGGTAAGCGACTTCTTAAAATAGATTTTCTACATAAACTGCAAACAGATATTTGGGTACTCAATTTGCCATTAGAAAATAAACCTCTGATTTAATAACTATAGTACTTAATAATTTGTGAGCTATTCTTTTTTCCATTGTCTGTTCCTTAGTTTCCTTGTATGTTACTAAGAACACAGTTTTTACTTTCATGTGAACTTAAATTGATCTCCAAATTTAAAATAACTGAGACAAACACACGGCAGGAGAGAGGATCATAAAATAGCATTGTGGGTCTATGAAGAAATGATATTAATAGTGATATATTATCAACAGGGTGGCTATAAAGTCTATAAATGTAGAAAAGTATCTCTTTTCAACCCTTCTCATCATTTCTTCTGGGAAATGCTAAATGTGCAGGGCATTCAGTAAAAATTAGAGACAAAAATCATCTTTGGTAACACATCACAGATGTTTATGCACAGATAAATGAAAATACTGCATTAACGCACCGTGTTCAGTGCAACTTTTGAGAATACATTAAAACCAGGCATTGGTGCCAAGGGACGATATATCAACAGAATCTTTTACTGTGAAGCATTTATTAGATCTATTTGCCCATGTTTCCAGACATTAAGGCCACATTGTATAATGAATTTTCTAAGAGTTTGATTGCTTAAAATACACACTTCAATGCATTAGCATTATTAAAATTGAGCTGGATCCTAAAACTAATTAAATATTGAGTAGATCACTATGGTGTCCACGTCTGCAACCACCATTTTTCTGTCCTCAGAAATCTTTGCTTGTTCCAAATTACACACAAAACATAAAATCTTTCACCTTGGCAGTTTGACCATCCAAACTGTATTCACATATTAAGTTCCCGAACATACTACTCATGATTTTCTACCGTGTCTCCTCCATCCCCTCATCTGGATGACACATTATTTAACACATAACTCCTGCTCATTGCTGCCTCTGCATTTTTGCTTATCGTACTTAATTTTACTGGAATTAGAGTTATTAAGTTAAATTAAGCTATTCTTAAGTTCCCTAAGTGTGAACATGCCCCCAAAGTGATGAAACCACTCCTTCTATGTCCTCAAAGCATTTTTTTAAGATTTACTTATTTGAGAGAGAGTGTGCACCTGTGTGCAAGTGTGGGAGGGGCAGAGGGAGAGAGATACTCAAGCAGACTCCTTGCTGAGCGTGGAGCCCAAAGCGGGGCATCCAAGAGCTGAATGCTCAACTGACTGAGCATTCCAGGCATTCCATCCTCAAAGCATTTTCAACAGATTTATAGATATATATAGCTCACATACAATTCACCAATTTACACTGTATAGTTCAATGTTTTTTAGAATATTCACAGAGGTTCTCATCCATCACCAAAGTGATTTTATAGCGTTTTCTTCAATTCCAAAAAGAAACTCCATACCCATTAGCAGTTACTCCTTTTTGTCCTCCTTCAACCATTCAGTTCTAGGCAACCACAAATCTACTTCCGTCTCTACAGATTTGCCTAATCATGACATGGCACATAAGAGGACTCGTACCATATGTGGTCCTTTTTTTTAAAGATTTTATTTATTTGACAGAGAGAGAGAGACAGCCAGAGAGGGAACACGAGCAGGGGGAGTGGGAGAGGGAGAAGCAGACTCCCTGCTGAGCAGGGAGCCCGATGCGGGACTTGATCCCAGGACCCTGGAACCATGACCTGAGCCGAAGGCAGAGGCTTAACGGCTGAGCCACCCAGGTGCCCCAATATGTGGTCTTTTATGACTGGCTTCTTTCACTTAGCATAATGTCTTCAACATTTATTCATGTTGCAGCATACACATTCACTTACTTTATTGTTATATTGCATCCCTTGTGTGGGGATACCATAGTATATTTGGACATTTAGCTTGTTTCTATTTTTGGTTATTATGAATAATAATAATAATGTGTAAATTTTTTTGTATAGCCACATGATTTCCTTTCTCTTGGGTGCATACCTGAGTGGAATTGCTAGGTCACATGGTCACTTGTAGCTTAAAATTTTGGGTAACTGCCAAAATGTTTTCTGGAGTATCTAAGCCATTTTATATTTCCAACAGCAATTCCAAGGGGGTCTACTTCATTCACATTCAACATTTAATCTGTCTTTTTGATTATAATCTTCCTAGTGTATATGAAGCCACATCTTATTGTGGTTTTGATTTGCCTTTCCCTAATGACTAATTAAGGCATATGTCCATGTGTTTATAGCCTTTAAAAATATTTTCTTAACCATTTTATTTATTCTTCTTTGTAGAAATAGCTACTTCTCATTTGTATATTTTTAAGAGTTCTTTTTCTTCATATTATTGAGTTTTGAAAGTTCTTTACTACATAATTAGGATGCAAGTTTTCATCATATACGTAAATGGCATATTTTTTTTTTTTTTCCCAATCCTTGGTTGTCTTTCCACTTTCTCGATGATGTCCTCTGAAGCACGAAAGGTTTAATTCTGATAAAGTAAATTTATGTATTTTTATTTTCTTGTTTGTGTGTTTGTTGGATTGCTGGATTATATGGTAGATCAATTTTTATTTTTTTGAGGAATCTACATACTGTTTTCCAAAATAGCTGCACAAATTTATATTCCTACCAACAGTGTAGTATGCAAGGGTCCCCTTTACTCCCCATCCCTGTTATCTCTTATCATTTTTAGTATGTCCCTTGAACATATTTATAATAGATGCTTTGAAGATTTTATCTGCTGAACCTAATATCTGGGCCTTCTCAAAGCAGTTCCTGTGCTTGTTTGCTTGTTTTTCTTTCAATCTGTTTGGTCACACTTTATTCTTTATGTGCATATCTTAGAATTTGTTTTGTTTTGTTTTGTTTTGCTAAGAACTAGAGATTCCAGGAAATATATTGTGAGAAATCTGGATACTGAGACCCCACTCCTCACCAGGGTTTTTTTATGTTGTTTGCATGGCTCTTTCTTTACTGACTGGAACTGACTATTTTGGTGAAGCTTATTTCCTCCACAGCACACAGCCTCTGATATTGGTCCTCAACGAGCGCAGCCCTGGGAATGTGCACAGTCACTCTGGGCTGCGATTTTACTAAGGCAATCTTTAATTATTTCCTCCCCCAATTTCTCTACGTCTGCAGGTGTCACATCCAGCTGCTACCCTCCAATAATTCCTATCCAGTTACTCTATTTTTCTGGACAATGCTCAGGGGGTTGATATTCCTTCACAGTTTGATCCAATTGCATTTGAGTCACTTTCAGGGGCAATCTTAAAAGCCAGTCTTGGAGGTTTGTTCTGACTGCAGGTACTAAGCTTTTCTTAGCTCTTTTCCTGTTTCTCTTAGATAAACTTCTAGCTGGTTTGTGCTTTAACGTTTTGCTCCCTGCCCTCCTGCCCCGCCCCTTTAAATTGCTTACCACCAAAAACCCCATTGACTTTGATATGGCTCTTAGGGTTGAACTTCCATATATTTTTCCCCCAAATAAATTCAACCCCACTGATATGATAAGCAAAGCTCTCTGTTGTTACCATTCCCAGACCAAACCAAAATTATCAGTGCTCAGAAACTGCAGACATGATATCGTTCCTCTTCTGCTTTATATACAGTGTGCTGAGGAGTGGTGGTGGCCTCTGGTCTCTTCAGCTCGCATCTCAGCATGGAGCCTTGACCATTCTCAGGGCCGTGGTGAGGACGATCAGGGCCCCTTATTCTCAGCCTGCCACACCTGGGATAGAGCCTGCACCCTGGAGTGCTGGCTTGGTGAAGGAAGGGAAAACCCAGTCTTCTCCTGGCTCTTGCCTGGAGAGCTACTGCAACATGGAGCCAAAGGGGAGAGAAGCACTGACAATGTGCCCCCCCTGGAGCACACTGTAGCCCTAGACTGAGAAGTGTGGGGAGCAGGAACGCCGCATTCTGCACCCATCCACAGCAGAATTCTTGCACGCAGAGATGAGGGGAAGAAGTGTGTAAGCTGTGGCTCAAACACCAGATTTTTCCTGTTCTTATCAACAGTCAGTACATTTTCTTGAATGTTTTTTTTTTCTATTTGTGGAATGTCCTTTAGACAATTTCTTGAGGCTGTAAATGGCTAGTTTTTGTTTTGTTTTCATGAGTTATTGTCATTTTGCTGGGGACCAGGTCCATGGAGCTCCTCATATCATCATTCTAGAAGTCATTTATCAATTTTTATAACACATTTTAAATCTCCTTATTGTCATATAGCTCTTAGATACTGTGAGCGTCATCCTGACATTGGCTGTTACACCGCAACTGCTTTTTCACACCTGAAATGACGGACCAGAGTGCATAGTGCTTTCTACACATTATGGACTCAATGCATGTGTTTTGAGTTAAATGTATGGCACAGGATCAAAGATCTGCTTTAAAATTTCTTGATTGTTTAAAGCGGGGCTGTGATGTCAAAGAAAATTTCTAATAATTATTGGGACTTAACTAATGCGGTTTACTAGCAGATGACTACAGAGTATGTGAAAAAGCATCGTGAGAATAGGGGCCCTGATCGTCCTCACCACGGCCCTGAGAATGGTCAAGGCTCCATGCTGAGATGCGAGCTGAAGAGACCAGAGGCCACCACCACTCCTCAGCACACTGTATATGGTCAGAGAACCACTGAAGAACACGTAAAGATGTGCCCACTGCTATTGCCATCAGCAAACACCCAACGAGAGGCTTACTTTGTGAGGCACATTAAGGAGTGGGGCACATGCTCTACGACAAAGCCATGTTGAGGAGCCTGATTAGTCAGGTGAGTTAAATTGATCGTCTAAGTCACTGCTGAGAGTAAAACAAAGCTCCCGAGGGAGAATATCACTCATCGTATTCCAGAATTGGAAGAAGCCATATTTATTTCCTATTACTGCTTCAAAAAATATCACAAATGTGGTGGCTTAAAACATCG
This sequence comes from Zalophus californianus, assembly GCF_009762305.2. Taxonomy (NCBI): domain Eukaryota; kingdom Metazoa; phylum Chordata; class Mammalia; order Carnivora; family Otariidae; genus Zalophus; species Zalophus californianus. The sequence continues at coordinate 2,894,305 of NC_045609.1, read as the reverse complement.
CATGCTTATTATCTTACAGTTATGTTGGCTATAGCTCCAACACCGGTCTCACGGGGCTCAAGCTGTTAGCAAGCAAGGCTATCTATGTTCTTTCCTGGAGGCTCAAGGGGAAAATCTGTTTCACGGCCGTTCCTAACTTTTGCAAGCTTCCTGTGCTCCTTGGCTCATGGCGTCCATCTTCAAACTCAGCAGCATCGGGAGAAACCCCTACCTGATCACACCACTCCAACTTTCTCCCCTGTCTCCCTCTTCCACTTAGTGTCCTTATGATCACATCAGGCCCAAACGGAAAATCCAAGATGATCTTCATTTTTAAGGTTGGCTGATTAGCGAACTTAATTCTATCTGCAAGATAAATTCCTATATTCTATATAAGGGAACATAGTCACAGATTCTAGGAATCAGGGCATGGATGTCTTTTGGAGGCCATTATTCTGCTGACTGCAGATACTCTAGATGTCCACTTTGTGTTTCTGTGTTCCATTCCTGCCCTGTTAAGAATGGGAGAAATAATAGTTTCCACTGATCTTGTATTTCACCTATAGATGACAGAATTGTTATTAAATTGTTCTTGCACAGTAGTTCTGCAGGTGGATATTATGAATATAAAATTTTCACAAGAGGTTACCCATATTTCTTCAAAAGTCTAGAGTTCCTCACACATTTTACCTTTGAATTTTAACCTTGTTTTAGTGAACATTTTCAGATGAACCATTATTTGAGATAGTTTCCTTTCCCTAATTAATTTAGAATTAGTTGGCTATGACTCTACATTTTGCTGTTTCCCAGACTCTTGTACAAATTGATTCACTCATACATTTTTCTCCATGATGTGATTATCCATTTGTTGAGTGTGACTTTTGAGGAACTGTTTTATTTTTCTTCTTCCTCTTCTTTTCAATTTTAAATTTCATCATCTTGACAAATACAATACAAAGGATTCAGGGTTTGTGCTATATTACCATCATCATCATCATCACCACCATTAACCAGTGTAACAAGCAAATTTTACTAAATAATATGCCCATAAGTTCTTTCCATACGCTATAAAATTTTCCTTATAAAAGTCACAGGAGGTACTATTTTTTTTCATATCCACTTAAGCCATGACAAAATTGTAGCTCAGAGATGTTTAATGATTTTCCCCAATAGGGTACAACTTGAAAGTACATGCTTTTATTCCAATGACAAATCAGATCTCAAGTACAACCAGGAGAACTGCCAGCAGATGACTACAGAGTATGTGAAAAAGCATCATAATGGGTATCATGCATTTGAAATATAAAGTCAATATATTTTTCATATCCTGTAAATCTCGTTTTTCTGTGAGTCAACATCCTTCGTATCAATGGCATTCAAGCTTTATGGGGAGAGCAAGTAGAATTTAGAATAAAGGTGTCATTGCTCATGTTGAGATTCAAATTGGATGTTTTGAATCTTAAGCAAGAGCACGATCTTGGGAGCTAGGTTTTTCTAAAATTAAAATAATTTCCTAAATTCCAAAGGGTTTTCTGGCTAGAACAGAGGAAAGTTTTGAGTAAAGCTCTTAACTATAAATCCTGACATAGAGAGGGTGAAAGATATGGTATAAAGGAAGTTTCTATTCCATAGCAAAAAGTAAAGCCTTTCAGGACAATGGGGCCTTTGCCAAGAGGACGGATTCAGAGGGGATAAGACCAGGGTTAAAATTCTGTCTATGTTCCTAAGAATGTAACCTCTCCTCAAGTAGACCAAGGTCTAAAACGTGAGCCTTTGGAGCTTGAGGATCAAGATCCTACGGAAGTGAAAGGGATGTGGCTAGCACAAGACATTAACAACTCAGCTGCGCTACCGTGATCTATGACCACATGAGGTGATTATCACAGAGGAGAAAGTGGCTTCATGTGTTTAGGCTGAGAAAGGGCTTGAGAGTGTCAGCTCTCTTCTTGTGCAGTCTGCACGTGACATTGAAAAAAATCTCTCTGTTCCAACGTACTCTGTGGGGTTCAAAGGGTTTCTGTGATCACAAGCCCACGGACCTGCTAGAGATTTCCTGGGGTGAGGACAAACTGAGAGTCAGCCCATAGTAAGTCTGAATTACAAGGAGGGGGCAGGGCCAGGCTGAGAAACACAGGAGATTAGCAGAACCCGCTCGAGGCCAGACAGAGGAACCGGCCAGCTTTATGGGATGAATAGTCAGGTTTTATACAGGCAGAGAAGAGACAGCAGCTAATCTGTGACAGTGGAAGTTGTTGAGTAAACACCGGTCCACATTTCAGCCAGAGGTCAGCAGAGGCCAGCAAAGTCATCAACAAAAATCCCTGTTTCCCTAGCTCAGGTTGCATCCCTATACCACCAGGTAAGGATGAGATTCTATCGCTGTGGTATGTGTGGGGCTGGGATGTGTGCATGCTGGCCTGTGCAGGGGAGGGTTCTGGAGGAGGGGACCGAAGGGAGAAACCGGGAAAGCCTGGTCATTCATCTAAGTGAGATTGAGTCTGCCTTGAAAAGACCATGTTAAACTAGAAAAGGCTGACTTGAGTGGATAAGTTTACTTTTTAAATGGATCTTTGTTTTGCTTTACACCATTAAGTGTAAAGGGGATGTTCAGGACAGAGAAGCTCAGTCATTAAATCTGTAACATTGTCAAATTTGGCTCCCTTCTACACAGGAGCCTTCTAATACATTGTGCATCCGTGGAATATTCCTGGGAGTCGGGTAAAACAAGAAAGGATAAGACAGATAAAAGCATGACTTAGACAACCGGAGAGGGTCTTCCTGGCTTTTAAAAACCTGGGTTTGTTTTTTTGTTTGTTTTTTTACCATGTGACTTCTTAATGCCATGCTTCAGTGTTCCCTCTGCCTAAGAAACTGCTGTAAGAAATTCTATTGATCCGTGTTTGACAAAGATATAAACACACAATCCTGCTGGTAAACAGTTACACACTGAAAACTATGTTCTTAAACAGAACTTTATTACTGTTTTACTTAAGGATTTCTTTTTTGTAGTCTAAGCACTAGGCTTTCTAACAGTGGCCACACATGCAACCACTGGAATCTGTAGGTGCTGGAAGTACCCTTTTCATCCATTTTTATGGCCCAACTTTACCTCAAATGGCTGCATTAAGTTCATATGGATGAGTCTAAAAATGTCACCAAGCGTCGGCACCCGAGGACTCATTTGAAAAGCAAGGGTTGAGTTTATACTCTCAAAAGTGACTCCTTTGGTGTGATGCTTGACCTCTGCCCTCTAAATAAGTATAATGTGTGCCTCACTTTCCTCAGTTCATGAATTGAGCAGACATACTGAATTAACAGCAGAACGCCAATTCATTAATTTACCTTGAGAAATGGGCTCGCTGATCTCCCTCTAGTTATCCACTTCTCTCTGGATACAAACCATACAGGGAGCCAAGGTTGTTATGGGAATGTTCTTGGTGAATTTAGAGTCACAGTAAGGGAAGCTCAGGATATACATCAAATGGCCACAGACCTGCTAGACTATGAAAGAATTTGGAATTCCTCTCCAAAATATCATGACATCAGTAGCATATAAATAAGAGAGATCATAGGCCAGGTCTCTGCTCTGTTTCTCTGTAGGACACCAAGTATTCGCTTTCAAGTTGTACTTCTTTTTTCTTACATTATTTTTTTAGTAATCTGAATTTTTTCCCTAGTTAAAATGATGATCCTGAAGTAGGAGTCCTCTTACTCCTTCATGGGGTCCCTTGCATAATGAACACAGGGAGAGAACAATATGCTAGCATTGCATTTCCACGCTTGTGACACAAAATATACCTGATAGCTAGGTAACGATGATCTCTGGGCCACCGTAGGTATACCGCTGGGACCAGCCATCAGGAAAACCAGTTTGCATACCCTCCCAAAATTTAAACTGCTAGTTTACAGGATGATTGCCTAAACACAAGAGTGCCTCTTAAATGTGAAGAATGATTCAACACACAGTACCTTTAAACGGTGATTTCTCTCTAGTAAATCGAAGGATTTTATAGGTGATTTTACTACTTGATGGAACAATTGCATTAGACAGATCCTTACAACTAGTATTAGGAATCACTGTTCATTGATAACTTTATAATTTCAGATTCTTGTGCTCCTCTAAGAGAATGAGAGAAAAATATATGATTTAATTCCCCAAAAAATTGAATAAAACACAACATTTTAGAACTTCATCGGCTGTGTATAATGAGGTACATCTGTATGAGCAATGGTCTACTCACAATTACCAGCAGAGCACTAAAACACAAGTAAGCAAAATGGTAATGCAATGACTGTATTTATTTTTCCTTGCAGACTGGGCAATTTAAAATGCATTACTATAGGATTCCTGTTTCTTTATTAACGACTAGTAAACTGAATAGCTATTACATGGAAGGCGCTATTCTGGGCGAAGAAGAGACAAACAATAACAAGTGCTAAGACATAACACCCGTTAACATTTTGTGAGCACTCACTATATGAATGAGCGCTCTTCCCATGGACTAGCTCACTTAATTCTTGCAGAGATCTAGAAGGTCTGAAACAAGCCCTTCTCTCCTGGGTTCTTTGTAACTCCAGCAAGACTGACTGTGCAGGTGATGTGGTTTGGGAATAAAGGTGAGGTTAGGTGGGGTGGGGTCTGGAGCTGATGGCCAAGAAATAATTATTGAGACGTCTTTGGTACAAAAAAGGTGGTTTTATTAAAGCTTGGGGACAGGACCCCTGGGCAGAAGGAGCTGCTGCCCCGGGGTTGGTGAGGGGTGGCTGACGATATACTAGGGGGTTGGGGGATTTTCATATGTTAAAGGAGACTCATGATACCAGAGATCTTGCCATTGTCAAGTTAAGGTTGTTTTTCCCTCTAGCAAGGCATTAACATAAAGAGAGTTTGGGAGTTTCCTGGAAGAATGTCACACATGTCCCACCCAGGAGTGGGGCTCTGGAGAGGTTGCAGGGTGTTAGCCTGTGCTTTGTCTGCAGCTCTCCTTCTGGTCCCTCATCAAAATCACATGGTCTAACACCTTCTTACAGGTCATCGCACCCCACCTTCCTAACGTCTCCTCAGTGCCTGTCAACATCATCCTACCGGGTACTTCCTCACAGTCCCTGTTAAAATGTTCTTAAAACACTTACGGGTAGTCCTAGTCGAGTTAGTTATCCTATTGACTTCTAGGGCCGACTGAAGCCTTTATCCGTCCCTCAGTGTCCTCACCACCTACCAGTACACCCATCTTTCGGCCATTACTCAGGAAAGCAGCATTTCCAAAGGCCAGTTCACACATCATTGCTGAGCTTGTGGAGTCCTCCGTGTTATTTCTAAATAGATTCCCTGCTCTATTTGCATGTTCTAACATAAGAAATATATATACTTACTTCACTTTTAGCCCTTTCAGGATTTTTATAATCTTGTAATTTGTTAATCTTATAAGTTGGAGATATTTGTTACTAGGTTCAAAGATATTATCACATTTCATTTAAATTCTTTTGGATTACAAAGGAAGAAGTTGGTTAGGGTAGATGAGCCCTAAAACAATTTTGTTTCTTGATATAATGTTGAACAAAATAGAGGACTACTAATTTAGAGATTAATACACTTAAGACATATATGTGTCTTGTGAATGTTTTTCATACATATATAAATACGTATGATGAGGGAACAGAAGGCTAGCTGAGGACAAAGGAGAAGCTGACACCCCATAACCCCGGCCAAGGGATATAAGTGACATTCCTCAGGCACCCCTGGCTGCCTAAAGGAAAAACAAATAGCTTACTTAGGAGATTAAAATCCTGGAACACATGAGTCTCCTTCAGTTTACAAAGGTTTTAGCAATCTACAAGAATGAAGCATTTCTATCAATACCATAGCTTCTAGAAGGAAATGTAAACGTCCTTATAACCTGCAGCCCATTAACAGATACTTGAAGTGGGAAAAGTGTAATGTTCCTCCAGTAAGAGCCCAACTACCTTAATTTAATGCTTTGCTAGAAGGAAAAGAAAACACACACTTTAATTTGCAATGGTAAGACCTCTGGTATCTTGTAGGTCCTCTTTAGGATATGAAAGTTATTTTGAAAAGCTCCCTTTTCCTTACCTCCCCCAACCCCAGAGTATATAATCAGCCACTCCTCACAGACCCCAGGGCAGCAGCTCTTTCTGCCCATGGGGCCTGTCCCCAAGCTTTAATAAAACCACCATTATGTACCAAAGATGTCTCAAGAATTCTTTCTTGGTTGTGGGCTCTGGACCTCACCCCACCGAACCTCACTTATATTCTAAAATTCCATCACATAGACCTTCTTATTTTAAATATATACATGAAAGATGCTCCAGAAAAATCATGTGGATTCTGGTTGGGGATCATTTTTAATTTTTTATAAGCTATTAACATCATTCATCCCTTTCTTAATTGTCCAATAACGAATTCTCTGCATTAGTTTCAGAAACCTTTCTTGGCAAAAGCAACCAAATCAAACTCCAGCACTATAGCTGTTTCAATGGATTAAAATTACACTGAACAAATTACTGTGAAGGGTGAAGGCTGAAACACAGAGGTATAATTAACATATCAAAGAATCCTATTGCTCCGCAATTTATACAAATAAAAAGAGGAGAGCATTTTTGTGTTTTCCTTCTCTCTCATTGCAAAATTGTACCAATAGTTTCAAACAATTATTATCTCAGACATCAAAAAAAAAAGGAGACTTTTGATTTTTGTAATAATTTCTCCGAAGTGATTGCTGTGTTTGTATACAATTTAAACACTTTTAAGTAGACAAGGTCTTAGTCCTATATTCACTTGCCTAGGCCTCCTTTACAATATAGCTATGTTAAATAGAAAAGAAAAAAAAAAACCTCAAACCATAATAGGACATGTTCTTATATCCATAAAATCAATTTGATTTTCTCCTTGTTATGTATTCTGCTCAGGTCATGATCTTGGGGTCCTGGGATTGAGCCCTGTATTGGGCTCCCTGCTCAGCAGGAAGTCTGCTTTTCCCTCTCTGCCCCTTCCTCCGCTTCTGCTCTTACTCTCTCTCTCTCTCTCTCCCTCTCTCTCTAATAAATAAATAAAATCTTTGGGAGAAAAAAAAGCACTAAGAATATGCATAATTACCACAAGGTCATTTTGCACCATAAAGGGTAAAAGCTAGAGAATTCTACATTTCCAAAGAAGTTAGTCTTAAGACGAAGAGCCAAAAATGAGGTATATTTAATAATTTGACATGTAAAAACTAATGCTATCTGATAACACTTTCTTCTGCTTATCTAAAAGATGGAAATCATCTGGGCGCCTGGGTGGCTCAGTTGGTCGGGCGACTGCCTTCGGCTCAGGTCATGATCCTGGAGTCCCGGGATCGAGTCCCGCATCGGGCTCCCTGCTCAGCGGGGAGTCTGCTTCTCCCTCTGACCCTCCTCCCTCTCGTGCTCTCTCTCTCTCATTCTCTCTCTCTCAAATAAATAAATAAAATCTTAAAAAAATAAAATAAAAGATGGAAATCATCTTAAAAGTTGTTAGGATTAGTGTACTCCTGTTCGGCAATGACTCAAGGCTGTTTGACAATGATAATACCTAACACATATCAAATATTTAGTATGCACAACAGACTTGCCATTAGGATAAAAACAGCTGAATTTCAGAAATTGACTTATGGTTCGAACTATTATTTCAATTAAAATTTTAAGTTATAAAATACTGTTAGTACAGATGAAGAAAGGGAGCCATTATTGGTTAAGTGATATGCCCAGGGTCAGCTAGTTAATAGTGGAACCAGGAGGAGAACCCCAGTCTGTCCAAGACCTCACCTTGAGTCTGTCCTCCTGCTAATCAGATGGAGCAGGTTGGTATATAGAAAAAGCCCCATAGTGCTTGAATTTTTGCTGCAGTTCTGAAGCCTAGACAAGTGATCACTAACTGATCATTTAAGCTCTGTACCTTTGTCACCTCAACCACCACATGGGGATAATTACAACTGTGTTCTCTACTTCACAGACACACGTGCATGCGCTGGAAAGCTGAAAACAAGCACGTGCCTTGTGTACCCAGAGTAGAATTTTGGCTGAAGGAGAATTGGCACTAACGAAAAGGCAAATTTGGAGGTTAGTAGAACCCCTCTGAAGAAAATACAAGCAGAATTTGAGAGAGTGGCATTCACACAATTTTCCTTTGAGATTTGGAGAGCGGGAGGCCTCAAGTCTTCCTTGAGTTCAGTATGAAAGGGAGCATTTCAAAGGAAGGCGGTTAGTAGGATAAAGCGTTCTTCCCCGCACTTCAGAGCAGGGGAGGAGTGAGTGAGAGCCCCTGAGCAGCCCTGCGGGGAGGTAGGGGAAGAACCCCGGGGAGGGGGTCCCCAGGGGCAGTACGCAAGTCCTAGGGGCCACATCGCTGACTGGGCAGCTGGAAGGACACCTGAAGCTGCCCTGCGGAGGTCTGGTCAGGTGCCCCAGAAGCAGGTGGGGCTCTCTCCCCAGCAGGAAGCACAAAGCCCGGAAGGCTAGGACCATGAGCTGGGGATGCGCCTCAATTATTCACATCTTCTACAGAAGCAACTAGCAGAAGCCACTCTCAGCTTGCCCCAGAGGAAAGGAGGGCCAGGGGCCCTGCGGAGTTCAAGGGAAATCAAACCTCAACATAACCCGGGGAAACACCTGTGTGCACAGTTCCCTTGAAAAGGAAGCAGGAAAGGGTCGGACCTAAATGAGAGTTGGGCCATCTTGGAGTGTATGGGCCACAGTGGCTCTGGGGACAGAAGGGGCAACGGGTGGGGTGGGGGAAGGGCAGAGCAGGGTCTCCAAGGAGCCCTCTTCGGGGTGCCCACTTCCAGGTGCCTCCAGAGAGGGGCGCTTGCAGGGAACCCACTTAAGGGAGGGGACACTCTGGGGTGTACACTAACGGGGAGCCACTTCCAGGGAACCTGCTTCCGAGTTGGTCGCTTCCACAGGGGGGCATTTCTGTGATACAGGCACTTCCGGGCGGGGGGTCCACTTCTGGGAGCCTGCTTGGTGAGGGAAGGGGCACTTCCGGGGTACCCACTCGCGGGGGTTGCATGGGCTGGGAGGAGCTACGGTGCACACAAGGTGCTTGTGGGCAGCGCCTGATGCGCTAGAGGGAAACTGCCGGGGCAGATCCCCGGAAGACCACTAGCAGGTGCCCGGATGCAGGGGTGGTCGGGGAGGCACTAATATCTATGGAGACCCCAGGCCCGGTGCGCATGCGGGCCATCAGACACGGCGGCGCGCGGGAACACCTCGGGGCGCACGGGCCCGCTCCCGGATGATGACACCAAGGACAGACCCTGGCTGCGCGCCCTGGCCATGACTTGGTGGCGAAAGGCTAGAGCCTTTTGTCTTACCGTTTTACTGAAAGGAACTGAAAAATGGTGAAACAAAAAAGTAGGAAAAAATTAAACTTGTGGGCAAAACCCCCAAGAAAAACAAAACAGAAGAAAATACACAACTCTCCCACCTGAATTAATATAATTTTAAAAAGGAATCTGCGGTTATGAATCCACCATTTAGATATTTGAAATAGAAATAATAGGGAGATTAGAAATAGGAGCCAAACAGACCTTGAGAAAACTGAAGGAAATGATCATTTCCACTCAGAATTTATGACTAAACTACAAAGCTGCCAAGAATAGCACAACTGGATGTACAGAAAAGGAGAGAGAAGAATAAATAGAGCCGAGACCCTGAAAATGAAGCAAAGAAGGAGATAAAAGCAATCAGAGAAAAGGACAAAGGAAATTTCCCACCCTAAAAAGGAAGAGAACTTAAAAGTCCAGGAAATGTTCATGGCATAAGAGATGTTCGTCATGTGCATATGGACATGGTGCTCCGCGATTCTGGTAAAACTGACCTATGCCCGCTGGAGGACACATCAGCAGTATTGTGGAAAAATACCACCCCCCCCCGCCAAGTACTCTTAACCAGTGAACTAAAGGACACATTTTCTTCAACGAAAAGTTGATTGGAAAAATGTAATAACTGTAAATGGGTGTAAATCACTGGAAAAATACAAATCCACGAGTTCATAGTGATCATATAAAAACACGGCAGGGGTCGGGAGAAGAAGAGGAGGAGGAAAACAAAAACATGAAACAGAAAAATAGATAATTCACGGAAAAGAAATAAGCTTTTACTATTCCTTTTTACAAAGAACAGCATTTTATCCCTAGTTAATGAGAGAAGGTACCTCTCAGAAGAAGGCCAACTAACGTATTTAGATGGAATGATAGAATTAGAAAAAAATCACCATTTTGTAACCACTTATCAAGTCATTGATTAGGTTTTGGGACAGGACCATTATAAGGTAACAAAGTAAAACAGCACAGGCTTCTTGCTAATATCTATGGAAAAACTTTAAAGTGAGTGAACACATCCCATAATACTTTCTTAGGAAAGAAATACAAATCGACCTAACTACTAGTGGGACAACATGATATGGGTTTAATTCATCTTTAATAAGATGAATTAATTAGTGTATAATAGGATCTATGAATTCGTCTTGTCAAAAATATATAATCTGAGTCTAATCTAGCTTCTAGATTTATCTTCCAAATTATAGGAAATTGAGGGAATGAAAGAACAAGACACATAAAAGACACTAAGAGGAAATAATCAGATAAATCAAAAATATCCTACAAGAAAAATTACCTGGTTGTCATGGGAAAATGAAGTGAATAGGCTGCTTTACAACAAAGAGACTAAGGAGAAAATGTCATATCCTATCAATACGCTGATCCCCATCCTGACGTGCATTAGTCAGGCCCAAAGGTGAGGCGATGCTTTCTGGACATAGTGCATACAGGAAGACTGGCATGACGCAGTAGTGGTAATGGTCTTTTTGTCTCTGAAAATCGGTTGTTTATTTAGACCTGAGACAGGGCTTGGTCCTATGACCTTTGCTCTTCTTGTTTTCCACTTCCTCTAGAAAATGCTCTATTTTTTTTTTTTTTATGTTATGTTAGTCACCATACAATACGTCACCAGTTTTCGACACAGTGATCCACGATTCATTGTTTTCGTGCAACCCCCAGGGCTCCACGCAGAACGTGCCCTCCTTAATACCCATCACTGGGCTAACCCATCCCCCCACCCCCTCCCCTCTAGAACCCTCAATGTGTTTCTCAGAGTCCCTCGTCTCTCATGGTTCACCTCTGCCTCCAACGTTCCCCCCTTCATTTTTCCCTTCCTTCTCCTAATGTCCTCCATGGTATTCCTTATGTTCCACAAATAAGGGAAACCATATTTGGTTCCTGCTTGACTTATTTCACTTAGCATGATATCCTCCAGTCCCATCCATGTTGACGTAAAAGTTGGGTATTCATCCTTTCTGATGGCTGAGTCATATTCCATTGTATATATGGACCACATCTTCTTTATCCATTCCTCTGTTGAAGGGCATCTCTGCTCTTTCCACAGTTTGGCTATTGCGGACGTTGCTGCTATGAACATTGGGGTGCATGTGGCCCTTCTTTTCACTACATCTGTGTCTTTGGGGTGAATATCCAGTAGTGCAATTGCTGGGTCATAGGGTGGCTCTATTTTTAATTTTTTTTTGAGGCACCTCCACACTGTTTTCCAAAGTGGCTGTACCAACTTGCATTCCCACCAACAGTGTAAGAGCGTTCCCTCTTGGCCACAACCTCTCCAATATTTACTGTTTCTTGCCTTGTCAGTTTTTGCCATTCGAACTGGTGTAAGGTGGTATCTCAATGTGGTTTTGATTTGAATTTCCCTGACGGCTAATGATGATGAACATTTTTTCAGGTGTCTGTTAGCCCTTTGTATGTCTTCTTTGAAGAAGTGTCTGTTCATGTCTACTGCCCGTTTTTTGATTTGATTATTTGTTTTTTTGGTTGTTGAGTCTGAGAAGTTCTTGGATACCAGCCCTTAATCTGTAGTGTCATTTGCAAATATCTTCTCCCATTCTGTGGGTTGCTTCTTTGTTTTGCTGACTGTTTCCTTTGCTGTGCAGAAGCTTTTTATCTTGATGAAGTCCCAAAAGTTCATTTTCGCTTTTTTTTCACTAGCCTTTGGAGATAAATCTTGAAAGAAGTTGCTGTGGCCAATGTCAAAGAGGTGACTGCCTATGTTCTCCTCTAGGATTTTGATGGATTCCTGTCTCACATTGAGGTCTTTCCTCCATTTTGAAAATGCCCTAGTCTTGAATTACTTGAATACGAATGACTCTCCCTTCTGTAGCTGTACATTGGACCACTCACCTGAACATCATTAGGTTCTAATATCACCTTTGTCACTGACTAGCTAGGCAAACTGTGCCCAGTAAATTTAATTTGTGCCTTAGCCCTATTACCTATAATGTAAAAATAAAAATATCAGAGTAATCTATCTCATTGAGAATATTTTAATAAACTAATAAGGGAATATATGAAAGATTCTGACATCTGTGAAATAATATACTTAAGATGATTTACTCAGTGGTCCTTAAGGCATATGGACATATAAATTTCCCTCATTGAGATGGACACTATTTCACCAAGGTGCCAATAAGCAAACTACCTCTAGAGAGGGCCAATAAGCAAAATTAATGCAGTTGAACTTGCGACCTACGCTATGTTCTGCAGTTCCATTGTAATTTGTGGTTCTGGTTTGAGTCAATATGTATGTAATCAAGGAAGATAAGTAATACCCAGCCCATTTTTTTCCATAAGTAAATTAAATAATAAAAAAAGAGATGTCTTTTGGCAACCCACTGTTAGGAAGATGTTATTGGCAATGACAAAGGAGCTTTAGAAAAATAACTATATAATTAAACCTTATACCTGCAGTAAAATATATGACTGAATGCCTTTTTAAAACCATTGCTCCATTACAGTAAATTCAGGTATCATAAACATTAAAAAGGCAAAATGGAGCCCGTTTTTGAGGGTCTATACAGCAAAGAGGGCAATATATCTATGATGGTATGTATCTGTGGGCTGGAACGTTCCAGAAACAGAATACAGAACATCTTACAAAACAGAGCCATACACATTTCAGGCTAGTCACTTGGAATTTAAAACAGACCTGATTCTGATGTTATGCTGTGCTTAAAACAAAGCAACAGAGTAACAATAACAAAAAATACAACCTTTTTTTTTTTTAAGTTACAGGAAAGAAAACCATAATCTTTCTCCATGAAAAATATACACATGAAGATCTGAGGGGGATCTAGGCTTGGATATTAGATTCCAGGTCAAATACTTCTGAATATGGATTTTTACTCAAGATGACAACTCTAATTTTATTTCACAAATTTAAGGTAATACCATCTTTCCCCCCATACTAATTACCATAGATGTATGGAATAGGTTCTGTGAATTTCATGCTAAATTGTGGCTCATGATACCCAGCAAAACTAATGTTTTTCAGCGAAGGTCCTGGCTAGTTTGTAATCAAAATAATATCTTGGGGAGCCTGGATGGCTCAGTGGGTTAAGCGTCCAACTCTCGATTTCAGCTTGAGGTCGTGATCTCAGGGTCATGAGATCCAGCTCTCAGTGCAGTGCTGAGTCTGTTTGTCCCTCTCCCTCTGCTCGTCCTGCAACACTCTCTTTCTTTCAAATAAATAAAGTCTTTAAAAATAATAATAATATGTTGAGACTCGAGGATTCTAAGGATGTTTTCAGGATTCCTTTTTCTCAGGTTTGGTATTTTTGGCACCCCTGCTTTTCTTAGCTGTCACCATAATTCTAGTCTCCCTTTCCAGGGGTTGTAGGTTTTTCTAAGATTTTATTTATTTAACAGAGAGAGACACAGCGAGAGAGGGAACAGGGGAGTGAGAGAGGGAGAAGCAGGCTCCCCGAGAAGCAGGGAGCCCGATGCGGGGCTCGATCCCAGGATCCTGGGACCATGACCTGAGCCGAAGGCAGACGCTTAATGACTGAGCCACCCAGGCGCCCTGCAGGAGTTGTAGGTTTTAAAGGGAAATTCTCCTGAAAAGTTCCAGGGGCAAAAAAAAGGGGGGGGGGGGTGGGGGATAAAATAAAATATTGGCATAACCATCCCAACACTGAGCAAGAAAGGAATAAGGGCTGCTTTTTGACCCAAGATGTTTGTGCTGGGTTGGGCAGAAGTACGATGCTATTTCCTCCTTATGGGAATGATTAAGAGATTTTGATGATATTCATCTTCTCATTTGAGATTTGCTATTTTGGGAAGCCATACATGGGCACTGAAGTACAATTAGTGAAATTTCTATATAGTAATCTGCATATAAAGAAGGTATTCCTGACCACTTTAATGAAATCAGTTGGGTTGAGCTCCTGATCCAGCATTCTGACTAAAATCCCTGCATATTATTCTAGGATTACATTTTAATGGCCACTTTGGCTCTGAGTTTCTAGATCTCACTAACATTTTATTTCCCACAACATTGTCTTCCTTTTATTCTGTGGCAACTCTTGGTGGATATTAACCAGTGTTCATCGTTCACTTCCCAAAACAATTCATGCAAGGCATTTGACTGAAGACTTTTTTTTTTGACTGAAGACTTTTAAGTTGAAAGATTTGTTTACCATCCAACACAATAAACAATATAAAAGTGAAAAGTAAGCAGCACTCTATTTAAAAATCCTTCAGCTACCAATTACAAGTTATCACCGGCCACCTCTTTACAGGACCCTAATCTAGTTGGGTTGCTAAATTATTCTCTCCAATTTAATACCCTTTCAATTCTCCTGTGCAGATCAGTTTATCTTTTACACTGCACTCTTTCTGGGTCTGATCCCTCATAAATGTGTTTGTAAAATAAAGTGCCAGTAATGCTAACTCTAAATGTTCAGCATCCCAGAAGAACTGGGAAGGAATTTAGAATGTATCTTTGACTCAAATCCCCCAAAACACTTAAAAAGTATTAGTAACCTTAATCACTTTTTGTACAATTTTTTGCACTTTGCCATTATAAGAACAGAAGGGAATAATATCGGTCTGAAAAAAAAATATGATCGGTTTTTCCATGGCCCCTCTGTTTCCACATGTCCATTAATGATCTAGAGGGTTGCAAACATTTTGGAAAGCATGTGGCCTCACTGTATCCGTATGCAGATCCAGAAACAAAAAGGGTCTGGTCCCTTTCCAACCCACTGCACTGCAAAGATGCAAAAGACACTGAGATGCTTTGAAACATTTAAAAGACAAAATCGTGCTAATAATATCACTGATGGGGATCTCAAGGCAAACCTGGGAAGTAAGAGGTCATTTCTTCTGGGGCTTAAAATTATGTTATTTTTCTATTGAGGTCAAGTTCTGAACAGCAGTAAAGCTTTTAATTCCAATTCCCCTTACCCAGGAGGTGAGAAAAGTTTTAACAACCTTGGGGACCACTAGGAAGGCACTAATGAATGATAATTTATTTGCAACAGTCAGAAGAGCAACCAACTCTGAGACAATGTTACAACTTCTGTAACTTTTGCAAACACTTAGGAAAGGTGGTGTTAATTTGTAGATTAGGAATATTTAAAGTAACATTTCATCTACCTTTGATAAAGTCAGGTTGTGCTAGAAACCTAGTACAAGAGAATATTAGCTACAATACACACATGAAATATGTATAGATAGATCTAAGTATATTCACTTTCGGTCATGACCCATTAGCAGACAAGGAATCCATTTACTATATTTTAGAACAAAAAAGTATAGAAATTATCAGCATGCACTTCACAAAGATTTATGAAACTTTGCTTCATTTACATATGCTTTTACATTGTTTTGCTGTGTCTTTTGAGAGCTATATGAATGTTTCTCCATACCACAACCATATTCCAATTCAAAAATTTTCTCCGGGGGGGTAGTCCTAATTAAAAACAGTTTTTCCTGTGAATCTACAGTAAAATAAACTTATTAACATGATTTCACATAACTCTAAGTAGCTTACTCATGAAGAACTATGTCAAAATTGTTAAGATCACAACATAGTAATACTGTGTCTTTGTGTGTGTATACTTATATTTATATACAATATACCCACATATGTATATACATACACTATAGTATTTAATATATGTGTAAACATCATAGATGCACATACAGCACATATAATATGTATTCTATATTCTATAATATATAATTATATGTATATATAATATATATTTTATGTGTGTAGGTATATATTATACATAATATATGTGTATATACATAATATATATGTATTACATAAAATATATTTTATATATGTATACACTATATGTAATATATAATTATATGTGTTATATACATAATATGCATATTAGAATGAAATGAGACATAAAATAGGGATTGAAAACACGAATCATTAAAGGATATTCTAGCGGCGCCTGGGGGGCTCAATCCGTTAAGCATCTGCCTTTGGCTCAGGTCATGATCTCGGGGTCCTGGGATCAAGCCCTGTGTCGGGCTCCCTGCTCAGGGGGGAGCCTGCTTCTCCCTCTCCTTCTCCCTCTACCTGCCGCTCTGCCTACTAGTGATCCATCTCTCTCTCTCTCTGTCAAATAAATAAATAAAATATTTAAGAAAATTTTTTTAAAAAAGGATATTCTAAAGGAACATGGTCAGCAGCATTCAGTGACTACTTAGACTTTGCTGACTTGTGATTGTAGGAGAACAAGAGCTGGATTACTAAGTAAAGCCAGGACAATTTGTTCTAGGCTATGTTTGGTAGAAAGATAATATGGCAGGCTAGAAAAAATATATTGAAGGAAGAACTGAGCTTTTATTGTTTGATTGGTTGTTTTTTTTATTTTTTTGCTTTTCACATATTTTTTGAGACATTATTGATACACTTTAGATTGTACCTACTTTAAAGCTACCACTTGATAGATGTCAACAGATGTATAACCTTTGGAACCATTACCACAATCAAGACAATGATGACATTTTTTACTCCATAGTTCCCTTGGGTGCCTGTGGAACCCCTCCGTCCCTTTTCTTCCAGTTGCTTACATACCCACCCCCACCTACATCCCCAGATACCCACTGACCCGCTGTTGCTGTGGAATGGTTTGCATTCTCTTAGAGCTATATATGAATGAAATTAGTATGTTTTCTTTGTTTAGCTTCATTCACTTAATGGGATTATTTTAAGATTCATTTAATGTTATTCTGAATATCAATAGATCTTTTTTTAAAATTTCTGAGTAATATTCCATTGTATGGATATACCACTATTTGTTTATCCATCTACCTGCTAATAGGGCTTATACAATACATCCTTACTTTACCACAGTCTACTTTTGAGTGACATTTTACCACTGCACATACAGTATTATAGTAATTATAATATAGTATACTGACAATTCCCCATTTCAGTCTTTGTCATATTTTTTCACATATCTTACTTCTACATATTTACCTGTACAAGAGCCACAGTACACTTTTATTATTTTTACTTCAAAGAGTAAAATCGGGCGCCTGGGTGGTTCAGTTGGTTGGGCGACTGCCTTCGGCTCAGGTCATGATCCCAGGGTCCTGGGATCGAGCCCCGCATTGGGCTCCCTGCTTGGCGGGAAGCATGCATCTCCCTGTTCCAGTCCCCCTGCTTGTGTTCCCTCTCTCTTTGTCTCTCTCTCTCTCTCTGTCAATTAAATAAATAAAAATCTTTAAATAAAAAAAGTAAAATCAATTAAAGAGATTTTTTTAAAAGAGAACAAGAAAATCTAATATATTTCCCACATATTTACAATTTATGTGGCTATTCATTCCTTCGTACAGATATAAACTTCTATATCGTGTTTTTATCCTTCTACTTGAAAGGTGTTTTTAAACATTTATTATTTGTCTTTTATATCGATCTGCTAGGGGCAAGTGAGTGTTTAGTCACCTTTTATTTTTTCTCTTCCCTTCCCTTCTCTTCCCTTCCCCTCCCCTGCCCTCCCCTCCCTTCCCTTGTTTTCTTTTAGTAGGCTCCACACCCAGCATGGACCCCAAAGCAGGGCTTGAACTCATGACCCTGAAATCAAGACCTGAGCTGAGATCAAGAGTCAGACACTTATGGGCACCTGGGTGGCTCAGCAGCCAACTCTTGGTTTTGGTTCAGGTTATTATGATCTCAGGGTCCTGAGATTGAGCCATGGTTTGGGCTCTTCACTGAGCATGGTACCTGCTTGGCTTAGCTCGCTCCCTCTCCCTTTGCTCCTCCCCACCACTTGCACTCTCTCTCTTTCTCGCTCTCAAAAAAAAAATAATAATTAATGAATGAATAAAATAAAAGTCAAATGCTTAACTTAGCCATGCAGGCACCTCAGTCACTTCATTTATTTTTATTTTTATTTTTTATTTATTTATTTTTTTAAAGATTTTACTTATTCATTTGCAAGAGAGACAGAGAGAGAACAAGCAGGGGGAGAGGCAGAGGGAGAGGGAGAAGCAGACTTCCCGCTGAGCAAGGAGCCCAACGCGGGACTCCATCCCAGGACCCCGGGATCATGACCTGAGCCAACGGCAGACGCTTAACCATCTGAGCCACCCAGGAGCCCAGTCACTTCATTTTTTAAAGATATTCCTAAGAGTCTAGTCTACAGATAGACCATTGTTTTTCTTTCAGGATTTTTTTTTTAATTTTTTTTTAGAAAGGGAGACAGAGAGGGGGGAGAGGGGAGGGGAAGAGGGAGAATGAGAGAGAGAATCTCAAACAGGCTCCACACGCAGCATGAAGCCCAATCTAACAACTCTGAGATCATGACCTGAGCTGAAATCAGGTCGGATACTTCACAGACCGAGCCACCCAGGCGCCCCTTCTTTTAGGATTTTAAACATAATGTAATTTTTCCATTGTTTTCTGGCTTATATTGTGTCAAATGGGATATCTGTTTTCATTTTATCTGTAACTGCTTTACTAAGATTGCTTTTAGGCTTATTTTTATCCTTGGTTTTGAGGCATTTCAGTCTGATATGACTTGTTGCAGTTTTGTGTTCCTCATAGTTGGCATTTCTTGAACTTCTTGAATCTATTGGTGTATAATTTGCATTAAATTTGGAAAGTTTGTAGACAATATTTCAAATTCAAATTTGGAAAATCTGTAGACATTATTTCATGAAATATTTTTTCTGTCTCTCCTTTTTCAGGTATAGCAATTACAAATGGCCACTTGATAGTATCCTAGAAGAGTTCACTGATGTTTTCTTCTTTGTGTCTTTAGTCTTTTACCTCACCGTTTCATTTCAGATAGTTTCTATTTATTCTATCTTCAGTTCCTCTGGACTTCTCTTTTACAGTGTTTAATTTTCTTTCCAATGTCATCCTAAGTATTTTCCACTTCATATTTATCATGCTCGAGTTTTTCTCCGCCATTCTGTACGCTTGGAATATAATTATACCAACTGTTTAGTGTCTTGTCCACTACTTCTATCATATTTAAAATCTACATGTCAATTTCTATTAATTATTTGTTTACTATATTTTGAGTTATAATTTCTTACTTCTTTGAATACCAATATAATATTTCATTGAATACCAGACACTATTCTGTGTTTTACCTTGCTGAATCATGGATGGTTTTATATTCTTCTAAATGCTTTTCAGCATTATTCTAGAAAGCAAGCACAGTAGTTAGAACTAGTGTGATTTTTTTTCTAAAATGGCTTTTATATTTGTTAGCTGTGTCCAGAGCAGTGCTCAGTGTAGGACTAATTATCCCCACTACTAAGATAATATCTTCCTGAGTATTAATTATCTCCACTACAAGGATATCCTTTTTGGATAACAAAACCAAACTTGTTGGTTTTTGTTGTTTTGTTTTGTTTTCTTTGTTTTAGAGAGAGCATGAGCAGGTGGAGAAGGTGAGAGAGAATCTCAAGCAGACTCCACACTCAGTATGGAGCCTGACACGGGGCACAATCTCACGATGCTGAGATCATGACATGAGCCGAAATCAAGATTCAGACACTTAATGGACTGAGCCACCCAGGCACCCCTAGGATATCCTTCTGAGTACTCTAAGTTATGCAGATTTTTTTTTTTCCCATTCTGGAAATTAGAGTTTTCCACTTGGCTAGTTAGAACATGAACTATCCTTGGTTCTGTGTGAGCCCTGAGAAGCATTCCTCTGTTCTTTTCAGGCTCTTGCATAGCCTCAGGGAGTTTCCTCATAAGCTTGTGCCAGTCAATATTCAACTTAAGACGTAGAGAGTACTCTACTCTCTTTTCTTAGGTACCAGAAGGAGGTGGTTCTCTTTTTGTGCCTAGCACAGCCGTGGCTCATGATCCCCAGAAGCATCTGAAGTGTATAGCATCTCCAAAGCATTGGATGCCAAATAAACTGACCAGTGTGTTTGTCCTTTCTCCATCTACTGGTCCTCATAAGCTAAGAGAATGTCTCCCTCTCATTATTTTCCTAAGGAACAGACTTAATAATGTCCCAACATGAGATGAAGTAAAGATGATTTGTATGAGGCATTTTATTAAGATTGATGGCAAGATCTGAACTGATACAACCCACCCTACTGGTTTTATGGATGTCATCAGCATTGTCAAGACTGAAAAGAATTTCTGTCTGATCTGTGACAACAAAGGTCACTTTTCTGTTCATTCGATTACACCTGAGGAGGCCAAGTATCAGTTGTGCAAACTGAGAAGGAAGTTTGTGAGAACAAAAGGAATCCCTCACCTGGTAACCCGTGATGCTGGCACCATCCACTCTCCTGATCCACTCATCAAGGTGAATGACACCATTCAGATTGATTTGGAAACTGGAAAGATTACTGATTTCATCAAGTTTGACACTGGTAATCTGTGTATGGTGACCAGAGGTGCTAACCTGGGAAGAACTGGTGTGATCACCAACAGAGAAAGACAACCTGGGTCTTTCCATGTAGTTCCCATGAAAGATGCCAATAGCAACAGATTTGCCAACTGGCTCTCCAACTTCTTTGTTATTGGGAAAGGCAACAAGCCATGGATTTCTCTTCCCTGTAGAAAGTGTATTCACCTCACCATTGCTGAAGAGAGAGACAAGAGACTGGCAGCCAAACAGAGCAGTGGGTAAAATGGTCTCTAGGTGACTTGATTGGAAGTCTTTATACTTAATTAAAGATAATACAGAACAATTGGGGGGGGGGAGACTTGGAGAGGACTCCAAATCTCAGAAGCCATCTCTTTGGAAAGCTCTTTTCTCTCCAGTCCTCTGTCCTGTGAACTCCAGCTGCCTTAACCTTCTTAGCCACCTATTTCTGTCCCTTAATCTGAATAGAATGTCCCTTAATCCAAAATAGCCAGGCTGCACCTGGGTTACTCCTCAACAGTACAGCTGGGAAAGTCTCTGAAGACCAAATCTCAGGGCAGTCATCATGCTCACTAATCTCTTTTCTCTCTCACAGGAATCCCTGCCCTAACCTCCAATATCTGAAAAGTATTGTTTTATATATTTTATTTATTTATCTTTGTTGTTTTCTCCTGTAGGAAGGAAAATTTTGTATCTGTTATACTATGCTGGCTTGAAGCAGAAATCCCCCAGTGACGCTTTAATTTTTCTAAGGGATTTTTATTGTTTCCCTGTAGGGAGTGCAATGTAAAACCTTTCATAACTTTCCATGAAATCTTCAGTAAAATAATCAGTAAATAACAAACTGTTGATATAGTAAATATATTTTGAGAAGGTACAGAGACTCTTAGTCCTTCTTCAGTAAGTAGGAAGTGGATACAACTTCAAATGGGCAAGAACTTTGCTTGTTTATCAGCACATCCCCAGAATCTACAACTATGTTTGCATATAGTAAATAGTAGGCACTTAATAAATGATTGCTGAATAATGTTAGGATATTGGCTAACGAACTAAATATGTCCATTAAGATATATAAGCTTTTCTGCTCTGATTTCTAAATATAACTTGTCAGCATGTTCTGTAATTTAGATTAATTAAGAAGTGTTAAAGTGCTTCATGCCTACATTTGGTATAATTGTCAAGTTAATAAACACACCCTGCTTCTGTCCCCCAGACATTACTAAATTCTTGATGTCACTAATAATGATAATCAAGAAGGAGAACTTTGTAGGTCTTCTGAGAAACCTTTTTAGTTTCAGTCTGTTAGAACCATTCTGACAAATACTGCTCATAAGCCTTTAGGAGTAGAAAGCTCTACTTTTATTTTAAACTGTATAGAGAGAGGACTTCAAAATATGCCAATTACAACATTTCATGACCTTGTGACATTCTAAATCACAATACCATCACTTTTAAAATGTGTTTGATGTGAGTTATAAAAACACTTATACATTTTTACCTAGTAAATACAGTTCTTGGAATTATTTTAGGAGGGCAATGGTATCATAGAATCAATAATAATGTAATATATTAAAATGATAGAATTTCTGACAGAATACTATCCCATTATTAAAATTATATTGTGACTGCTTTGTAGGCACATGGAAGAACCCTATGATTAATAAATTAAGTGAAATGTATAGAACATGAAAACAAATTTATTTATTTATTTATTTATTTTAAAGATTTTATTTATTTATTCATGAGAGACAGAGAGAGAGAGAGAGAAAGAGAGGCAGAGGGAGAAGCAGGCTCCCAAGGAGCAGGGAGCCCGATGCGGGACTCGATCTCAGGACCCTGGGATCACGACCTGAGCCAAAGGCAGATGCTTAACCATCTGAGCCACCCAGGCGCCCCATGAAAACAAATTTATGACACTGTGGTAAAATGTGTGTGTACATCAAGGACAATTAGAAAGGAGTGCAGAATAATGAAAACGTTTGATTTGTTAAGGTGGATAGATGGTGAATAATTCTTTATACAAAATACAGATTTAGAGAAAGAGTTGCTATACAAAAGGCTATTTGCAGCTCAAATATCTATTGTAAAGCCAGGTTTAATTTGGATCACATTTGCAAATATGGAACATCAGTTTTCACTCCTTAAAGTCTTTCTCATATGTTTATGTATGAAATTAAATATTAAACTTTTTCTAGGCTATGTGAAAATATTCACATTTATAACCCAAGGGGAAATGTAATTTTCATCTGGGCTTGTGGCATAAGAATACTCATAATTTGTTACTATTTTGTACAGTTAGTTCTTGGGGGCTTTGAGACCCTTATTTTATGCTCCTATTCCAGCATCCTCTAATCATGGATACTGACAGCAGTTTCAGTACTGCTCAGTGTTAGTACAGGAAACAAGGGTGACTAGCCAAGCTTCACTATTGCTCACACAAGCAGACTGCTGAAGTGAGAGAATTAGGGCTAATTTAAATGAAATGTGTACCTTGTCTCATGTGAAGGGAGTGTAAACCTTACTGACATTGTGACAGTTACAATTATCTAAGGGAGTGAGTAACTTTCGATTGCCAAGCTACATCTTAAAAATAGAAGCACACTCTATTGAAAAACAAGGACCCCAAACAGATGTGTACACATTCACACTCACACACACACTCACACACTCACACACACTCACACACACAATAGGAAACACCCTGGCTTGTGGGATACCCATGCACACAACACATATATTTGTAAGGGCAAAATAAATACCCCTAATGACTAAATTAACATCTCTAAGACTCTCTAAGACTCTAAAATGAAAATCAGTTCCCAAATGATCAAGTTATGAGATAAATATGCCACTTTTGCAATTTTCTTCTAAACCAGAACATAAAGCAAAGAGATCAAATGAGGATATGCTGGGACACTCCTAAATTACACACACACACCCCAAAGGGACAATGGCATAGCCTGGAGGTTAAAATAAATTTCTTTCCCATGAAAATTGCACATATTAATTTAACAGTCTTTAGTAAAACTCAGTGAACACAATTCCGCTATCAAAGTCTTACAAAATTCAGCCCAGGATACTCAACTAGGAAAACTCCATTTATATTGATACTTTATGTCTGTAAAATATGTTAATATTTTAATATGAACTAAATTATATATACACATGTGTGTACATATATGTATACATGTTCATATATTCATACCTGCATACACATACATCATCCTGAAAAATGACCTTATACTCAAACAGTACATAAATGATATCCCAATGCACCCTGTTTCTTTCATAACATTGAAATCCCCTGACCTTCTATTCCTAATGAAATGCTTCCTTTGAAGTCAGCAATATAAAAATATATTTCCATCAAAATCCTTCAGAGTTATAAAAGGTTGAATAAGTTCAGAATTCTGAGCAGACGCCAAGGACACACCATTTAACGGAGTTTTTCCTTTACCATGTAATGCAGTATCCTCAAAATACTAAAGTTAATGCTGTACTCTTAATGCATATGGAAAATAAATATGAATTTGAGAAATCTTTTTATACATATTCATTTGGTTTTCAGGTGAATGCTAATTCTTGGCTTTTTTGAAGATTTTATTTATTTGAGAGAGAGAGAGAATGAGTGAGAGAGCAGGAGTGGGGGAGGGGCAAAGAGAGACAAGCTGACTCCCTGCTGAGCAGGTAGCCTGAAACGGGACTTGATCCCAGGACCCTGAGATCGGGATCTGAGCCAAAGGCAGATGGTTAACTAATGGAGCCACCCAGGCACCCCTTAATTCTGGTTTTTATAGTGGATTCAGGATTGACAAAATTCCAGAACACAAACAGAGGAATGCAGCGTCACAGAATGTCTAAGTGAGATCTCAGGTCCCACTTCACACTTCGCAGAGCACCCATCTCCTTAGCTGCAGGCATTTCTTTTGGAAACCCCCTAAAAATGACTAGTTCCATCAACAGATATTGTGAGCACCCATTACATGCTGAGCACTTTCTTTTGGGCATACAACAATGAGTTTTTGTGTGTCAAAACCAGGAATGTCTCCGATATAATATCCTTGGGTCTATTTGCTTCTTGTTCAGAAAATAAATGCCGTAGGGGCACCATTATTTCATATGTTGATCATTTGGGAACCGGTTTTTATTTTAGATTTTTAAGATATTAATGTAGTTATTAGGTGCCTATCAGCAGGGAATCTTAGGTTCATTCCTTGATCACTGTGTGATCTTGTACAGATTATACTTAATTCTTCTATTTCAATGATTACTTATATGAGTCTTTCATAGAGGTGATGAGAAGAGTAAATATATGTCTATATCCATATATCTATACATAAATATGCCATTATATATTGATAAATACATACGTTCATATACATACTTGTACATAAAAGCACTTAAGAGAGCATAGTTACTATTTTTTTCCTACTATTGTCAGGATCCAGTGGAGTCATAGATGTGTGAACTAGCTATGAAAATGATGTGTGGTAATGGTTCACAGTGGCCATGTGGAGAGCCATGGGAACACACAGCAGAGGCGCCTAATGGAGACAAGGTGCGTGGAGGGATGGGCAGTGACAGAGGGCCTCCTAGAGGAAGTGACTAAAGCGATGAACACCACAGGTAACTAAAAGTTAGTGAGGAAAACAGAGAAGGGCAGAGAGAGAGAAAGGGGAGGGGAGAAGACCTCCCTTAGAAAAAGAGGGGCAAGAACCGTGTGGCCAAGTGTCTTCCTTATGCAAGACATGGTTTGACGTAACACGCAGGGGAATGGAACTGAAATTTGAGTCTGCCTGGAAAGCCACCGTGCAGCACATTTAAAAGGAAAATGTTTAGGAAACATAAGGTATGTCATGAATTATTTGGAGATTTAAAGAACTTGGAAATTAGCACACTAGGGATCCCAAAATGACTAAAGTTGGTTATGTTGTCAGTTCCAGGGTTTAGAATCCAAGTTTTCTGGAATGGCATTGTCCTTAAGTTGAAGTGAAATGTACATGATGATTCTGTATCCCCCAAATCATTTCTTTCACCCCTGACTGCACCAGGGAGCTACTCGAGTGTACAGAACATGAGATTACTTTGAATTGAGCAGTCTCCCAGCCCAGTCATCATCTCTTCAAAATTCGGAGAACACTGTGTCAAGAATTCACTAAATCACCACCATTGATATTTGAGAAGTCAGAATAAAAGTGCTAAAAGACTAGAAGATGGAAAATACTAATTACTTTCAAAGGAGGAAACCCAAATATCTGATCTAGTCTTAAAATCAATCCCAATATTGGTTCTAGAACTATTTGTTTCAGGGATATTAAGAAACTATCTGGAAAGATATACACTTAAAACTTGCACAGCTGCAGAAAATAAGTGACTACAGATTGAACTCATTTACTTCTTAAATAGGGTCAAGAGATTAGGAAATGAGTGCACAATGGCCCTTATGGAGATGATATTTATAATGGTTATTTGTCACAAAAGTATTTGATAAATTCTTGTAGAAACATAACTATATAAGCACATGTTGGTGAACATAAGGACATCTGGACTAATAATTTTAAGAAGGATAATTTTCAAAGTACCTAAAATATGCACAATTTCAATCTGTAATCCTTCCTGGCCATTCACTACATGTATCTCCTCACCCTAGTTCTTTTCAATTCTTATTACCTATGACCAGAGTTAAAGTTTAGAAAGCATATTAATCATGTATGTGAATGTATTTTAATAAATTATTTTTTAGAAAGCCTAAATGCAGGGCGCCTGGTTGGCTTGTCAGGTGAGTGTCCAACTCTTGGTTTCCACTTGGGTCATGCTCTCGGGGTTGTGGGATTGAGTCCCATGCTGGGCTCCACAGTCAGTGGGGAGTCAGCTTCTCCCTCTTCCTCTGCCCCTTCACCTACTCATGCTCTCTCTCTCTAGTAAATAAATAAATAATAAATATATACATAAAAATCTTTATTTAAAAAAAAGAAAACATAAATGCATTAAATGATAAAATCAGGATCCAACCAAATGTGTTAGGGTGAAACCATAGACTGATACTGATAAAAATAAATGTAGTATATAGACCAATATTGCATTCCACACTCAGCTCAAGTGAATCAGGTCAGAGTAAGGGAATCTAAGATGAGCAATTACGCCCATGAGGTGAGAGTGGGGATTCAAGTTGAAATTTTAGTAATAGTAAATGAGTTGACTATGTATGTAACAGATGCAAATCATGCATGCTAAAGGAGTGTTTAGAATAACGGTAGAAATAATAAATAATAATAATGCCTAACACATAAGTGCTACGGTAAAATTCACAGCTATAAGTTTATGAGTTAAGTATAATCATTATCTCCATTTTACAGGTGAGTAACCAGGCACAGAGAGATTAAATTAAGCCCAAGTCACACAGCTAATGGGCAACAGAGTAACTTGACTCCAAAGTCACTGCTCTTCAGCTGAACACTACATTTTTAAAGAGAAAAGGAACATTCAGAAATGACTGGTTATGGTAATAACGACAGTACTCGAGATACCCACACTCGAAAGGGAGACACGACTTACGGAAGAAATTACCGAAATCCATAGCTGACTTCCAACTCTGAATAGCTCTCTTGGGAAAGAGGCTGGACTGGTTTTTATGGCTCCAAAGGGAGAATAGGAAATAAAAAAGGCATATTTTTAACACAAGTTAAAAAAAGACTTCATCATGTAATGGCTGCCTAAGATGGGTTTTGGTTAATGATATATACAACTGCAGAATTACAGGGTTCGAGGGATGAAGTGTAGCTAAATCCACCTTCAGTAATGGTGTTGATATTTTGTACGATATTTACTGTTTGTAAACAAGGGGAATTGCCCTTCGTACACTCTAAATTGACGGTTGTCCATCCACGGTAGATCTGAAACACCAGCAGTCAATCTATTTCAAAAGGGGCATTTATGCGCTCAGAAAAGCCAGTTTCTATGGCCCGAGTGTAACATTTGCATATATCTACATCTAATTTTACTTGATGTACTTTCAGTTCAGCTAATGAAGTTAAGGAATCTACGCTCTTTTTTTGGTTTTCTTTTAAAAATATTACCGGGCAGAACATTCCTTATTATATGTCATATGTTATGCTATCAAGTTCGCACCAGTTCCCCTAAACAAAGAAAATTCTTACTTATTCTCTGCATGTTCCTCTCTCCTTCTGTCGTCTGTGATTAGCAACACATTTAGGCTCCCTCTTTGTTCTAAATATCTGGATAATTAACTGTCCACCTTCCATTTTTAACTATGAGTTTGACCTAGTGTAGACATTAAGAAACTCACCAGTTAGTCCCATTAGGTCTGATACATTCTGAGTACTTTCTTATGAAATATGAAATGAACATGTATCTTTTATTATAGCCCAAATCCAGCTGGGCCATCTTGGAACATGTGTCAGTCCATCAAAGCCTTCAAAAAATAAACACATAAAAAAATATATGACATTCAAATTGGACTCCAGAAGCCTTGAAGAAAGATGTGTCTGCATCAGTGGGGAACATAAAGGAGATTTAAAAAGTAATAACCTATTAAAGATTAGTATTAAACATGAGCTTCAGACAAATCCTCTCCAGATGAATTTCTTCTTCCCAAAGTTTCCCACCTGTAACAGGAAGAGGAGTCTCCAGTTCCCCTTCCTCCCACTGATGTAGTCCCTTTATGGGCATGTTGTTCACCAATGAAAATTCGTTTCTGTTTGCTCATCCATACGACTCAGCCACACTGTGATGACTATAGATCTCTACCCTCATTCACCTTGTTCACTACCCTACTGCCTGGCACATCCTGACGGACAAAATTCTTTATCCTGGAAAATTCTCTAAAGAGGTATTTGCAAGTTACCACTAGGAATTCAGCTATTTTTATATCCTGAAAACAGCTATGGCATTTCTACCGCCCGCGACACACAAATCAGTATCTGCCAAACCGTACTGGCCAACGTTTCTAAGCGGTAGGGCTAATTCTCGAACAAGCCAAAATCTCAAGAGAACTGATAACTAAAAAACATAAAACCATTTTTAAAAAGGTTCTTTTGGAAGCCTGGTCTACCTGAAAGACATATTTCTTTTGTCAATAAATTCTCCATTCTTCCCAGAGAACCATGAGAAATAATACCATGATTAGCTAACCAAGTTTTAGAGTTTGTTGGTTTGTTTCTTTTGAACAGTTATTCATTTTGCTCAACACTTTGGATTCACGAATGATCTTCTTCTTACCCCTAAGCTGATTTTAAAAAAAGAATAAACAATAGCAGAGACATGAAGAAGGCATGTTTCAATAAAGAACTGCAAAATCCTAATAATCTTGAACATTACTGTGATTTTCATATTCTCAAGACTGTTGCTCAAAAATGAGAGGCATTACAGACACAATCCTACGGTTAAGGCGCTTAAAAAACACGGGCGAGAGACTAAACAATATATTTTTTAAAATTCTAATTAAGCCAAATGCTAACGAGCAGCATAATTCCAAAGCAATACAGCTTCAAGAGGAGACAAAGACTATAGCAAGCCTGCTGATCAAGCAAAGCATTGACACATTTTTCATTCTGATAATGATTGGAATTCAGGGTGTCACTTGAAAATAAATATACAATTTCCTTGGGCTTTGACAAAGATCCTAAAATGATAATGATGACCACATGTGAGGAGGAGAATCCAAAAATACGAAGGTGAATATGAAAAAGAATTTGAGCTCTAAGAAAATTCATAAATAATCTATTTTCTTAAAATATTCAGCAATAAACCTATGTTTATCTGCATAGATTTTGCATAGAGCAATCACTTAATAATCAGGAATGGTTTGTTTCTTTGGTCATCCAGCAGATTTAACTGATCAAGTCAATTTTGCCATTTATTTGTCCCCTAAAAAGGCAAGCATAAGAATGATAATATTGAACAGGTGTTAATAATTCTATGCTAAATATTGGCTTTTATCATTTACCTCAATCTTTCCAAAATCCCTAGGGCTAGATTTCATTATCCCCATTTTACAGACAACAGAAACACAGAGACCCCAGAGCTTGAGTAATTTGGCCCCGAGTCACAGGGTTACTATGTTAGTCAAGTTATAATAGCAGGTCTGATTTTACAACTCATATTCTGAATGATCAAACTATGAATTAATCTCTCCTGACCAGGCATATATTAAACAAAATGTGACCAATGAAGAGCCCTCATTTACATATATGCTAACACCAGTTTAAGTATTATAAATAGTAACACTTGATATATCAAATCTTGTTAAAATTTTGGGCTGCCGTTATCACAACTGTTATTTAAGGTAGTTCTCATCTTGGAATAATCAGACAGGAACAAAAGTATAATCAGGCAGTTCTTACATTGATCTTGTTATTTCTGACACAATAAATTCAGTTTCTGTCCCTGAACCCCTGTATAGGATGGTTCAGTTCTATATCAAGGTTGAAATAACATGAAGATTGAATACTAATGTGGAAAACTTGTCACAAAGAAGAAATTTTGATAAGATCCTGGTATTAAATAATTAATAAAGAACGGGCACTGTGCATGGTGAATGTCTCTCGATTTTATAATAAACAAGGCCAGGAGGGAATAAAACTCAGAAAAGCACTTGTCCTGAAAACAAATCCAGTGTTCTTGGAATAACCGGGTAGGAGTAGGAACAGTAACCCAGGGTCGCTCTTGATAAATTCAGTTTCTATCCCTGAACCCATCTCAGTTAAAGAGCCTGAATTTATTGTTAATCTCACTAAATTCTATTATAACATCTGCAGTTCGCGTTAATATAATTCTTAGTTATAATGTAACTGGAAGGAAACACTCTTAATGCTGTTAACGTTGGCCGGTGTTGAGCATCTGGGCTGATACCAGATAGGAAAATGAGATTTATTTTGGTTAGATCAAATCCCTTTGTGGGGCCAGTTTGGGTATAAATTATGAAAAGGTGTGTCTCCCCTTTACGCATCTCCACTACTCCTGCCTTCTCCCCATGCCCTATAGACAGAGAGAGAATAAACTTTATAGCAAGGGCTCCAAAGTGCTCCACGTAAGAAAGTAGCCAAAATGCCATAGACTTAAGAGTTCTCGGAATTGCAGGGAGTGAGGAAGTAGGAAGGAGGTGCCCGGAAAGTGGGGAGAAGAAGATAAGAGAAGGAACTAGAGGTACAGCCCCGGGAAACGCCTGCAGTCAGTTACTACCGAGGGGCAGAAATCTAGCCGTATGTTGAACCACACAACACCGCAGATATCCGGTTACACTTTGACCTACATAACTCGCAATTTCACATGACTTAACCTAGTAAATCGATGTTTAATATCAGGTTTGCTATAATTAACCACATACCTTTAGTAAATTTTGGCATCTCTTTACAATCTGCAATGCTTAACGGCCTTTTAAGAAATTGAAAGGACATAGGGCCTTCTGACAAATGGGTATAGACACTTGACATATACATATACATAATACGTATGCGCGTTCACAGATATGTGTGTGTCTATATATTGGATGTGTAGTGACTTACATCTAAATAGTATATTTATTTTTTAAAATAATAAAGTGGACCTGCATCTACCATCTCAGCTTAAAAATCACAGAATGCCTTATTTGAATATTAATTAAAGGTTGACTCTAGATTGTGTCAGGCCTTAGGAACATCTGATTTAAAATAACATAAGGTCGATTTCAAGCTGTGGTTTGTGGTAGAGGCCTATGTTTAAAATCCCCCGTGGAATTTCTTTCCCTCTGCAGTTTGACAGAGGGGCGCGAATAGATTTGGCAGAATGAGTTTTTGTTTTCTGCCCAGCACTCTCTCTGTTCTTTTTAAGGAGTGCAGTCCTGGAGACATGCTCTGTCTGAGCCCTGGATGGAGGCAGGCGGGGAGATTATGTTCCCCAGGACTCCGGGGGAACCCACTGTTGCTTTCTGCCAAGTCCGATAAAGAAAAATGCAACACTTGAGACATGTAGGTACCACATGAGGGCAAAATATGGCAAAAAATTCATCAGGCATCTATTATTGAGAAAATAAGTTTGAAATACGCTTTGATTAGTAGGGGGGATTCAGTGTCCCCATATCACTGTTTGGGTAATAAATTAATCATATTAATAGATATGAAATGGGCAAACATTATCATTCACAGTAGATAATTTTTAGGTGCATATACGAGTTATCTTCATTGATCTTCCTACAATCATGTGAGAAAGGTACTGTGATTATGTCCATTATAGAGGTAAGGACAGAAGATCGGAGAGACTTACATGAAGTCACAGGAATGAGAAGGGGTGGGGCTGGGTTTTTGTCCCAGGCAGTGGGGTTCCAGAGTTCTGCTTGTGACCACGACTTTATAGCTTCTCACTGTAGCATTTCCATGTGCCTTTCTCCTGTATGATGTGTTGGGTTTCTCTGACACAAATAAATGTTAAATTGAAATAGTAAAACCTAGGATCTCTAGAACTACAAAGTAACAAACTGTAATCTCCCTAGAAATATTTATATCTCAAAGGGAATATTCTCTCTCTCTCTATGTACATGTATATGTGTTTATATGTTTATAGTGAGTAGGTGTGTATATATGTATTTTTAGTGTGTATACATGTGTATACTTACATATAAAGCAAAACTATACACATAAACCCTTTACACATATATGTTCAGTTCTCCACACGTACATAAATGCATGCAGGTAAAGAGAGTAAGCAACTAATATAAATATTCTCAAAAAAATTTTCACCCTCCCAGAAACATAGAACTTGTTTGAAAATTAGTCATGATAGTGTGTGTTTGTTTGCAAAGAGATTTTGTTACTTTTCAGCTTTCAGAATCTGTTTAAGAATGACCTGGGCTTGATTATATAGCTAAGTCCATATCACCTATACAGTAGTTCACAGTTTTCAATATCTTTTTAAAGATTTTATTTATTTACTTGTCAGAGGGAGAGAGAGAGAGCAGGAGCAAGGGGAGCTGCAGAGGGAGAGGGAGAAGCAGGCTTCCACTGAGCAGGGAGCCCGATGCGGGGCTCCATCCCAGCACCCCGGGATCATGACCTGAGCCGAAGGCAGACGCTTCACCAACTGAGCCACCCAAGCGCCCCAGTTTTCAATACTTTTGAAACATGATTTTTCACTATTGTGCTTCTCCCACACATCTATGTGTGATTGGGAAATTTTTAAGAAACTTTTGTAGGAAGATTCAATGTATGGTACCTTGAAAAGTTGGAAACAATTTAAAGTATGGCAATATTCAAAACATGAGAAGAAACAAGTTGTGAGTGTGTCGTCTGCCGTGTGTGTCCTCAGCATCATTACCCACTTGACTTCTCCCCAGAACCCTGATTCCCATGTGGTATCCATGAGTGCTGGGAGAGGCAGATGCTCCATCGGGCTGTAGGCTAAAATGATCAGCGATGCTCAGCTCATCAGTATGGAGAGCTCTGCTGTCACGGGGACTGTCCAGAGTAGGCACGTGATCTCCGTCTGATCAGATGCACCTGAGGCTTCCCTGGGAAATTGGTCACGTGTAGTCTCCCTTGATTTTGTGCTTGAAAATTCGGTGTCCAAATATCACTCCTGAAACTAACACTGACGTTTTTCTACCCGGAAGAACACAGCCTGAAGTCAAAGTGAGTTCCCTGAAAAGGGGTAAGCAAGAACGCTGCAGAGAATGAGTCACAGCCCATATCAAGCAGTCTCCGAAATCCGCCCAAATTCTCCATCTTCATAATCATGTAGATCGATGTGCTATTTCTCCAAATGTTTCAACTGATTTGGTGGGTCTTACATTATTTGCAACCAAAACCATTCTAAATGTTGAAAGAAACACTAAGAATACTGAAGTTTCAATATCTGAAAGGAATCAGAAATGAAGTTGGCTTCATTTAAATACCAAGTAATCTCAGTATTCATATTCAATACAAAAAAATAACTTTACCAATGCATTTTTAAAAGTTTTCCAGCTTGAGATATAATTGACATAAAAAACCATGTAAGCCTAAGGTGTACAATATGATCATCTGATATATATATATCATTTTTGATATATATATATTGTTTGATATATATATCAAAAATGATTATCATCATAAGGTTATTGATGATGCATTTTAAAGGGCCAACTTAATGTTCTTAATATCCAAGAATTTCAGCCTTGAAATAATAGTTAAAATGGAGCAAACATTAGTCAATTAAAACCCACACAAACAAAGAAACCCAACAGACTGTCCGTGATACACAAAGCTCTGTTCTAGAATGGCAAAATGGACATGAGCATAAAACACAAAACCTCTAACTCAATCATATAATCTCATTAGTTACAAAAGTATTTTGACGCTTCATTGGCGTCTCTCATAGACATATACTATCTCAAGCTTGGCCTTTCTTAACCCTATCCTCCTTTTTTCCAGTGTTCAAAAATATCCACTGAGCAATTACTGATTATGAAACAATATACTATTTACTGAGAAAGCCAACATGAATAAGTTCATTGACTGGTGTGAAGGAAAGACAATAATCAAGAATTAGAACAAGTGTCTGGTCTAAACAAAAAAATAGACAAGTAAACACAGAAAGAGGTAACATTTGTAAGGTTTTGGTTTTGTTTTATTTTTGATTATGAGAAATTAAAATATAGTTTCCCCGATATAAACAAAGTTACCTTTTTAAATTAATGACGATTCAAGCAGCATTTAAGTTACCAAAACATAGAAAAAAAGGCAGCCTTCAAATCATTAAGATTAAATCATATATACCATTTTATTGTTATGAGATTTTGTTGTTATATTCATTAACAGAATACTGCAAGCAGGAAGCTACTGATACACTTGAAGGAAAAGATTAAACTATACACCCCAAATATCTAAAAATTAAACTCTCCAAAATACATAAACTAGAACTTACTGCAGTTGAAAAACAAAAATAGTTTAAAGAAAAATATATGTCAATACAGTGAAATTATAAAATTCAATCTGAGGGGCACCTGGGGGGCTCAGTGGTTGAGCATCTGGCTCTTCATTTCAGCTCAGGTCATGATCTCGGGGTCCTGGGATCGAGCCTTGCATTAGGCTCTACACTGAGTGGGCACTCTGCTTGAGGATTCTCTGTCTCCTTCTGCCCTCTGCCCCTTCCCCCACCCGAATTCTCTCTGTCTCTCTCAAATAAATAAATATTTAAAAAATAAAATAGGGGTGCTTGGGAAGCTTAGTCAGTTAAGCGTCTGACTCCTGGTTTCAGCTCAGGTCATGATCTCAGGGTCGTGAGATCGAGCCCCTATAGGGCTTTGTGCTCTGCACGGAGTCTGCTTAAGATTTTCCCTCTCCCTCTGCCCTCTCCCCCACCACCACGTGCATTTTCTTTCTCTCTCAAATAAATAAATCTTTAAAAATTTTAAAATAAAATAAAGCCCAATTTGAATATGGTCATGAAGTTTCAAATTTACGTACTGTTTTTTTTTTTTTAATAGAGCTATCAAACTTGTTCTGAAAATAAAACTCCCATTCACATTTTAACTTCTTTAATACCAGAATAAAGAGATAACTCACTTCCGACTAGATTTTCATGAAGAAACCGACTTCATAAATTGATAGACACTACCACACAAGCCAACCTTGTTAGGATAATGAATATCAAGCAACCTACCTACGGATATGCGATTGCCTACCAGGTAGCACAACAGATGTAATCAGAAACATCATATGACCCATTGGACCGACAGTAGACCGAGCATGGGAAAGGCTGGGTAAGCATTTGCAATGTTTTGTAAGTAGTCTAAGCACGAAATAAATACTGTGAAAAACATATAATAGAATTTCAGTAATGAGCTACTTAATGACCAGTAATGTAAATTTACTGTTTACAGGGCCTTTACGTTTGTAAGACCAACCAGAGGAATACCTAGACATCTTGTTTCACAGTTTTATTTCTTTAAAGAGTGTTTTATTTTGTTTTTTAAGAAAAAAATCCATAGTATAGTTCACAACTGCTTATATTATTTTCTGAATTGGGAAAAATGTTCCATACAATATGGTAAAACTCCCCTGAAACCCAATTCTAAATTATTTCCAACAGCGCACAACTAGACCTATTTTTCAGAGCATATGGTGCTTCTTAGTAAATTTGTCTAACAGTCATTTGCATTTATTTTAGATTTATCAAGTTTCCTTGGAGAAGAAAAGTTATATCCATGCAACTCCAACAGTGAGTAAGTAAATACACACATATAAGTAAAATACTTCATGAAATATTTTGTTAACATTTAATATAGAGACATAGATCAAAGCTTTTGAAAGTTTCTTTTTAAAAAATACCTGCCAAAAGCCCTGACAAAGAAAAACAAATAATCACCTCTCCTGCTAGAAAAGTGAAAGGATATGCATGAGCGAAGAAATCTGAATTCTATCTCCCCCACTCCTTTGAGGCACCTCCAGCAAATTGTAACGGTAGGAGCAATGGAAGACTACTGATGTAGTTCAGTTTAAGCAACGTTTTACATGTTATTATTTTGATTCCCAGAAAAACGTATGAAGCACCTTTGATAGTCCCAATTTAGATCAGAAATTAAGACTATGAGAGGTAGGTAACTGGCTCGTGCAATAAGACATGGGGCTAGCTAGTTGCATGGCTATGAAAAGAACACAGAGAAGTAGTATGTTTTTACTTCTAACCTCGTATCATTTAAATATGTTTTGGAATGTATTTTGGCATAGTCTCAGTACTGTTTAGTGTTTTAGTACTGTTTTCAGGTAGACGTGATACTCCTCAAATCTTTAATGCCAATTACTCAACAATCTGGGAATTGGCACATAAATATTAGTGAAATTACATTGTGTATGCCTTTGACAATTTTGTGCTTGGATCTCCTGCAATTATCTTTGTTCTCATCACCTGAATGACCAAAACTACTATGAGAGAATGAGAACCAAATATCCTTCTCTGATTTTATGAATTCTGGGTAACTACAAAACTCAGTTTAAGTATCTGGACATCAAAACCTGCCTGGGCCAAAGCAATTTGGAGAAAAAAGAATGAAGCTGGAGGTATCACAACCCCATTTTCAAGATATACTACAAGGCTATCATAATCAAAACAGTGGGGTACTGACACAAAAATAGGCACATAGATCAGTGGTACAGGATAGAGAGCCCGGAAATAAACCCACACCTGTATGGTCAATTATCTACAACAAAGGAGGCAAGAATAAACAGTGGGGAAAAGACCATCTCTTCAACAAACGGTGCTGGGAAAACTTAAGGGCCACATGCAAAAGAATGAAACTGGACTACTTTCTTATGCCATATACAAAAATAAATTCAAAACAGATTAAAGTTCTAAAGGTAAGAAATGAAACCATAAAACTCCTAAGAGAAAACATAGGCAGTAATCTCCCTGACATCAGCCTTAGCAACATATTTATGGGTACATCTCCTAAAGCAAGGGAAACAAAAGCAAAAGTAAACTACTGAGACTACACCAAAATAAAACAGCTTTCATACAGCAGAGGAAATAATAAAACGAAAGAGCAGCCTACTGAATGGGAGAAGGTATTTGCAAATGATATATTTCATAAGGGGTTCAAATCCAGAGTATATAAAGAACAACTCAACACCAAAAATAGAAATAATCCAATTGTAAAAAGTGTCAGAGGTCCTAAATAGACACTTTCCAAAGAATACTTACAGATGATTCAAGTTCCTAAGCACTTAACTATTCCACTATATAGCTCATCATATTTTTTTTTCATTTCCCTTTCATTTGTTTACTTTCACATTATGATAGCATGGACCTAAGTACCATGTTTAAAGATGGCAATATGTGTTCTTATATTTCTTTTAAAAGTGTGTTTTCTTGTATAGCTAAAGCAGATTGCTTTTAGTATTTGCATAAAATATCACTGCCCATTCTACTGCTTACAATTTGTGCCCTCAGGTTTATGGAAGTTTTTTGAAAACACCATAGAGATAGCATCTATTGTGACTAGTCTTAAACTTGTGAATTTAGTTTATTAGCTGCTTTTGTGACTTATCATTTAGTCTGGTTTTAAGCTTCTTTCTTTTTCCTTCCTTTGATTTTCTTTACCTGAAATAGCACTGAATTTGCCTCATCCTTGCTGAATTAATTATTTGTATATACATTTCTAAGTTAATATTCATTTTAATTGTTTTGCATTTTTTTAACTGCTGTCTCTCTTTTAACTTCTATTAAGACTACTGAGGCACCTGCTGTCCACCTACCCTCTAATAATAGGAAAAAAAATCTGTTCTGTTTTCCTAGTTCACTGTGATGTGTCTAGGAAATATTCACCCTTATTCTGCCTGGGGTTTTTCGTGCCTCTTGAGTCTCAATATTTCCATCATCAGATCTAGAAATCCTCATGCATTTCTCCCCAGGTTGGTCTCCACACTGGGAGTGCAGCCTACTGAATAAAAATAATAATAAAAAATATAAGTAAAGAAATAATCCAATCAAAATAAGTTACAAATTGTCAGCCTCCTTTGAATTTCCATCCAGTGTTGTTTGTGCAAAGATCTTTTTAACTAGGTAATATATAGTACGTATTTACATCATTGCTAATTAGGAATTTCGAGATGATCAACAAGATATTTATGTTCCAATCTGTTACCATTTTAGTCAGTTGTTCAAAGTTTGTGGCAAAATTCAAATCTCTCTTCATCCTTTTAGTGTTACACTGGATTGGTCTCCAGTCACGTGAGTAACAAATAATTAGATGTGAACATTAAACAGAAAAGAAGGGAAAAAAATCCCCTAGGAATAGCCATATTGTTTTAGTTCTTTGTAGTAATTTAAGAAAGAACATTAGTTAGTTCCAGATGCCTGCTTTAAACTATTATGGCAATTCAAAACTTCCTGAATAAAATTTAAAAAGAAAAAAAAAAGCAATTCCTAGCAATAATCATTTGTGAAATAACAAAGCCTCAAAATATTCTTTGTAAGTTTCTATTTCTTGCTTTGAAGTCCCAATTTATTTTCATTTATCTTGCATTTTAAATGCTATTGAACATGATTTGAAAAGACACTTTGTACTTTTGTACTGAATACATGCTCAGCATGGGTGATTATTTGGGAATGTGTTGTTTAATCAATAGTATTGGCTGTTCTCTTTCTAAAAGTGCTAATTCATTGCACAAAAAAAAACATTGTTATCACAAATGGGTGTAATCTGTCTTTGACAACATTAATTTAATGTAACAATAATAACTGGATTCATATAAATATATTATTCCACTCATTGAGTAGATGTAATTATATGGAGAAAAGTTCTTTTCACCGCCATAGAATCAGAGGTCATTGCAAAAAAGAAAAAATCCAGGAATACAGACTACTATATATAACCAAACATTTTTGGTTTAATGGGCCAATAAAAAGTAAACTGATATAAAAATGGAAACTGAAGATTATCTTGGCTTGCAACCAATTACTCATTCCACACACACAGGGTCACAGACCCAACTGAAAGAGGGTAAATCGGAAGATGGGTTTTCTTTTTTTTTTTTAAAGATTTTATTTATTTATTTGACAGAGAGAGAGAGAGACAGAGTGAGCACAAGCAGAGGGAGTGGCAGGCAGAGGCAGAGGGAGAAGCAGGCTCCCCACAGAGAAGGGGGAGCCCGATGCGGGACTCGATCCCAGGACTCCGGGATCATGACCTGAGCCGAAGGCAGTCACTTAACCAATTGAGCCACCCAGGTGCCTTCGGAAGATGGGTTTTCTGACTTCCTGTGTTTTCCACCATAATAACAGTAATGTCTCAAATGCCTCAGGCATTTTTCATTTAAAAAAGAACAACTGTGTTCATGCATGTTGACCTTCCAAGCATATCTATTATGGACAAACAACAGGTGTTAGATCAGGTAGTTAAGGAGCCATGCCTGAAATCACATGACCTATTAAGCAGGAGACCAAAAAGAAAACTGATGTCTTTCAACAACCTTCCGTGAGACTGGGAACGGAATGATCTAGAGTATGCCAGAAGTCACAAATGGCTGATGTCATGTCCTCTCCTCTGTGAAGTCGTCTAGCAGCACTCCGCCCACTAGCTCAGGAAAGCAGGAAGGACTCCCATAAAAACAGGGGGATTCCTCTCTGGAGAGGAATTCCAAGCAAAGGCAAAACTACTTTGAAAAAGGGATCTGCCCACAGTCTAAAAACCAGAAGACTATCCTGGAAAAAGGCTCCACTGCCCAAAAGGTAGAGAAGATATTACAACCTCATAGAGAAGTTAACAGTGAAGAAGAATTTATCCTCCAAGCCTTGGGAATGAAACAGATGATCAATTGATAGAAAGATAGCTAGATGTATTTGTGTGAATGTCTACGTGTCAAAGGGGACCAGGAGATACTAGAATAATAGGATAATGCAAAAAGAAAAGGAAAGAGAGTCTGGCAGAAAGCCTTGGTGAATTCCAGTATTTAAGATAGTGGAGAAGATTCATTTTTATCAGCAACAGAGAAGGAAAACCACTGTACATGGTGTTAGACAGCCCGGACAGGGCAGCGTGTAAAGAGGGCGAGTGTGAGCAAATCGGTCAGAGACGGCTCAGAGTCCTGCTAAGAAGTCTGCGAAGTGTCCCTTGTATGTGACGGCACAGACACCGCTGAATGCCAGGTACAAGACCTTCCTTGAATTGAATGGAGCTGGGAATGGTGTGGTGAAGAAATGAAAGAATCTACATTAAACATGTGCTGAATTTTGTAATTGAAGAAGATGAATGTTATTTTAATGTCGTGAAAATAGCAACCATCCCTCATCCAACAAAATAAAAAAAATCAGAATTTAGAGCAATAACTGAAAAATATTTCTTATGTATAGCTGTTCTAAAAATAACATTTTTTCCACTTTTCCATGTGAAATATAACTGGCCTCTTGTCTATAATTTTGCTGTTATTTAAATTCATGCTCATTTAAAGGAGCAGGATTATATAAACCTAAATGTCAAAAATATGATTCCAAACTTCAGAGAGCATCCTGATGTTGAGTCTTTTCAAAATTTAAAAATATATAGCTTTAAAAAAATCTGTTTTCTTTTTATTCAAAGTACATTTTGTTACCTGAATCTGGCTTCACTCAGCCCTTTGTCATTCCCAGTTAATGTGGAAATATGCACAGGAAATTTCATCTTTCCAAAGCAAATCCATAAAAGCAAGTACAGGACTTTAAATTGTGAATTTGGGCCATTAACTTCAGATGTCAAAAACAGCATATTCTAGCATCTACAAAGCAGTTGCCGGATACAAAGTATCCTTTAGCAGATTGATTTTTCCCAATAATATAAAAATATTAGAAAATTTTATAAGAAATATAAATATTCTTCATAGTTTGTAAATCCAGTAAAATTAAATACTGTATACATACAGTTCCAATTTCTTTTTTTTTATAAAGAACTTCTTTTTTTTTTTTAAAGATTTTATTTATTTATTTCAGAGACAGAGAGAATGAGAGATAGAAAGCATGAGAGGGAAGAGGGTCAGAGGGAGAAGCAGACTCCCTGCTGAGCAGGAAGCCCCATGCGGGACTCGATCCCGGGACTCCAGGATCATGACCTGAGCTGAAGGCAGTCGCTTAACCAACTGAGCCACCCAGGCGCCCTACAGTTCCAATTTCTATGAGTTCTTACAAATGTATTAATTTTCCTATTTCAGACTAAAAAAATAGAATTTATAAGAACCCAAGTATTATTATGACTGGCATTTAAAAGATTATTATCTTTATCAGAGAATCCTTAAATAAACTAGAAATATTTATAAAATGCACATGCATGTGTATGACATTCTATGTGTATAACACTTATTAGCACTCTTGTAATCTTTGGGGAGTATCCATTATCATATCACTGTAAGTTCATGTCTAATGGTCATTTATTTTGTATATATATTTTAGGGACAAAAGAGATCTAAGCTATAACCATTTCATAAATGTGTGTTATTTGTGCCTCTTCTAATGTTTTTGTCACCTCTCGTCTTGCATTAAATTTCCATGGATTATATGTGATGACTGGTATTTCAAGGTGTTGCAGTACAAATTAATCATTTGGAAATAAAAGAGTACATTTAAGCTCATAACCTTTTTCGAAGAACTAAGGAAAATGAGGCAGGGTGGATTCTCAATGCCCCGCATCTAAAGCATTAGGGCAGAGGTAGTTATAGCAGGTTCTGTAGGTATAATATAAGAAAGGGGCTGGGGATTATCTTTTTTAATTGTTTTATTGTTATGTTAATCACCATATATTACATCATTAGTTTTTGGTGCAGTGTTCCATGATTCATTGTTTGTGCATAACACCCAGTGCTCCACGCAGAGCGTGCCCTCTTTAATACCCATCACCAGGCTAACCCATCCCCCTACCCCCCTCCCCTCTAGAACCCTCAGTTTGTTTTTCAGAGTCCATCATCTCTCACGGTTCGTCTCCCCCTCTGACTTACTCCCCTACATTCTTCAGCTTGGGGATTATCTTAACTTCAGACAAAATACAATCTTTGTGAAGATTTTTACAGTTTGTTGTTGTTGCTGTTTAAATCTGTATTTTACACACATTTTATGGCTGGGGGGGCATTTGGTCCATGGAAACCTTCGAATACTCTGCTAGCTAAACGGTGTCAGTCATAATTCTCACTGTCCCTGGATGGGAGGGACAACCGTGAACTTCGAGTATGGGATAGATCTGGTCTTTATAAAAAAACAAAACGAGACACTATTTTTGTCAGGATGGGGGGTGAAGTTTATATCTGTTGCCACCACGGTGAACACATTGGTGTTTCCCCATTATAAAACCTTTATACTCTATTTCATCGCAGAGTGATGAGGAAGACAGTGTTGAAACCACTTTCCTCTTAATCGATGATACTGAACGGAGCTTCTTGGTAGAACTATTTCTATCCCACCCTCCAAACCATGCATTCCATATGACCACCATTCTCTGATCCAAGCAGAATCATACTTTTACAGAAGATAAAAACTCGAGTAACTTGGAAATCCTGAAATTTGTGTTTATTACACCCACTTAGTATCTACTTGGATACCCATCCCTTGTTGATTGATCCCTCGAGTCAACCCATTTTCTGAGGGGCTTATCTCTAATTAGTTCATGGATTTACTCTTCCCTAGTAGCCCAGCTACTGAGACTGCATTTTAATTCTTGACTCTGACTCCCGATTTTTTTTCTCTTTTCTTTTTTCTCTTTATTCTCAATTTTTCTCTTAGTTCATTCATTATTAACACCCAGGGCCACTAATGTTGATTCGACTCTCTTTTTTCCTACTTAATAATCGTAACAGCATTTCTAAAGCTGTACTATATGTTATTATATGTGATAATCTAACAAGATTACAGATTACAATTCAATCAAAAATAAAGGGTACGATTTTACCATTCCTTTATAATCTAACCTGATTAGTTCTGAAGTAAAAAAGAAACATTGGTACCTAAAGTAGGACTACTTTGCTCTTTCTATATGTCATTATCCTCATCCAGAATTGTTTATCAACATCTATTTTAACTTACAGCTTTCCCTGTGCAACTTATAGACATTAAGTTGCCTGTCTGATGTCCTAAAACTGTCCAGAGTAGCCCTTCATTGAGATCGAATTCCAATGCTCTTTCTTGTAAAGACTCTGCAAGGATATTTTGAAAAGGAAAAGCAGAGAAGTATTGGAAATCTCCATTTTTACTGTAGTAAATTTATTGGGGAATATTCATTAATTTAAATTTCCCTAGATGTGGGGTGCCTGGGTGGCTCAGTCGTTAAGCATCTGCCTTCGGCTCAGATCGTGATCCTAGGATACTGGGATTGAGCCCTGCATAGGGCTCCCTGCTCAGAGGGAAGCCTGCTTCTCCCTTTCCCTCCGCTGCTCCCCCTGCTTGTATTCCCTCTCTCACTATCTCTCTCTCTGTCAAATAAATAAATAAAAATCTTTTAAAAAATAGTAAGTTTCCCTAGATGTAATTTTAAGCCATCCAAATCAACCATCAAAAGTCTTCTTAATTCAAAGAAGATAAAACTTTAATTGTTCAATGCATATTGTAATAGCTCTTAGGCATGCCTTAATTAGGACATATTTAGGAAAAGCACTTTAGGAAAATATAGGAAAAAATGGCAAAACCAGCAAGCACTGGGTTAAGAATCAGGTGGAGTTCAGTACTGGACAAAAATCCACTAATCATCACTGGTGGAAACTACATCACTCCTTATTATGAAAATTAACGATTAAGGGCAAAATCAAACCATTTACCACCATTCCTCTTTAAGAGAAATTGAGGGACATTTCTTACTACAGAAGACCACCATCCAGTAAAAGTAGAAAGAATAGTAGGATCAGAAGTCACATTTCAGGGACGCCTGGGTGGCTCAGTCTTGGTTAAGCATCTATCTTCAGCTCAGGTCATGATCTCAGGGTCCTGAGATCGAGTCCCGCATCAGGCTCCCTGCTCTTTGGGGAGTCTGCTTATGCCTCTCCCTCTGTCCCTTCCCCTGCTC
Source organism: Zalophus californianus (assembly GCF_009762305.2). Lineage (NCBI taxonomy): Eukaryota > Metazoa > Chordata > Mammalia > Carnivora > Otariidae > Zalophus > Zalophus californianus. The sequence goes on along the minus strand of NC_045609.1, from coordinate 2,850,152 downwards.
ATGCTCTCTCTCTCTCTTAAATAAATAAAATCTTTTAAAAAATTGGTGTAAACTTCTAAAAGACTAAGGTTGCAAATCTGGGTTGCTCGGGTCCATATGCTACGTTGGCGAGGGTATTCCACTTATAGATGCTGAATCCCCTTGTAGGCAAATCTGTGCACACGACACCCACAGTCTTCTCCTGATGTTTAACTGTGTGCACAAAAGTCAGGAGCAGGCTGAGAGTCAGAACCTGGCCTAGGTGGGTTTTCTGGGCCAGGTCTGGAGGGGAACTAGACCGTCTCCCATGGGGCATAGCAGGGATACACTGGCTCTCTCTTCTCTTCAACTGTGTATTGACTTGATATAGTTTTGGGTGATTTGGATGTTTGCACAATCCTCTGCACTCCTCTGCTCTCCCACGGTAGCCCAAAACAGATCTACCCTGGACTTACGAGGATGACATAACGTAATTCCTGGCAGTCAGCCTTGCTGGTTCCAGTAACCGCAGAGGGACTCAGGGACTCGTCCAAATCCAAGCTGCTGTAAAATGCCAACCGATAGTTGGTTTACAGCGTGATACCATTAATGACAAGTAAGCCAGGGGAGACCAAGGCACACAGTCCTCCAGTTAACTCTCCCCCAGCCACTGAAACTAGGAACCACTTCTCCTCTTTCCACGGAGCTTATGATCACTCAAGCAGTTTCTGAAAAAGTGTACATAATTAGTGGGGATTAATGAATACTGAAATCATTAAATATCATCAGGAATAATGTTGACTGATGCCCTTGCCTTGACCTTGATCAAAATCCTCTCCTGATTCAGACTAACAGCAGAAAGAACATCTGTGAAGAGAGCTGGCGTTGGCTCACCCACACAAGTTTCTCCTGGAAGAAAAGTCACAAAGGCCTCCCAACCCAAGGGAACTCTGTTCAAGCCAGCACGGTATGAATCCACACAGGGTCACACACACAACAAAGCTCTCCTTCGACCAGAGACACGGTTTTTCAAATTTCAAGTCATCCCCACAGCACTTTTTTATAGGGGAGAGACTTTAAACAAAACATGTCAACTTTTGGAAAAAATAATTTTTGAAATTTTCTTTTAGTTGCACTCACAAACCTGCATGTGTATGCGTGGTGTGGGTGACACTGAGAATTTTATTATTAGGGTACAGTCAAAAATGCTTGAAGGTTCTAAGAGTTAAAGGGACAGCTGAGAGTTAAGAAGACTCCATCCCTTTCCTGCGTTTTCTACCCTAAGAAGTGGGGGGGACTTTAGGAAAACCCATCCATCAATAAAGCTGAGGTTTATGAAATCTTTTCTCTCAACAGTTGTGAAGCTCGAGAAAATGCACAGAAGCCACATTCTTGTTCATTTCTTGGGACCATAAACAATATTTATAATAATTACTATCAAAGTTGATTCCTTGTGGCATATAACTTCTATTTTTGTATTCATAGTTACATTATGCTACATCTCTTCATATTTACAGGGATCCTTGCTGTCTATGGGCTGCTTGTTCCAAGACCAAGAGAAATATCTATACTATTACTAAACATGCAAAATAATCTATTTTAACCTTGCAATCTAAAATGGAAGAGTGAAACAAAATTCTTGATTAACAACCAAACTTCATCATTTTGTTTACAGTGAAAATGATTAATTGTCTTCTAATGGGTAAATCGATACCTTGCTTAATTGTATCTGCTTCTCAGAATTGGGTACCTCTAGTTCATTAACTCTTTTAAATGACAGCCTGCCTTGGAAAACTGCACAAAACTTATTAACGTTTCTTTTAAAGCCTTGATAAATCGTTCAGTCTCTTGAGTCTTACTCACTAAGTCTGCATTAACAACAATGAAACTATGGTACCCCGACATATTGTATATAATCTGAGAAAAATAAAATGAAGAAGACTTCTGCTTGTTCAAAACCTCACAAAGGTGATTAGGTCATGAGTGGACCACTTGATGGTTATGGAAATCCATCATGAACTCTGGAGTCTAAAAAATTCTATTATGGAAAGTAAAAAAAGTCATAAAAGGTAAAATATTAAAGCCTGTGTGATGGGCTCACAGAAGCAGGGGAGACAGACAAAGCCCCGGGCTTCTGGGGATAATTATCTGGTGGGTGATTTATTTTTTTATTTTTCTAACTTATTGGAGGAGTTTATTATACTGATATTTCATCAAATGTAAGTTAAAGGGCTCCAAATTCAGTGACCTACTTTCTTACCCTGCCTTAGTCTATGTGATGTTTTGACTATGATGCAGATTTCCAGAATGCATTATTGATTTTTATCTCACTCTTACTTTTTTTTCATTTTAAATATTTTCCTTTTATTTTTTTATTTTTATTTTTTAATAATGTTGTATTGTTATGTTAATCACCATACATTACATCATTAATTTTTGATGTAGTGTTCCATGATTCCTTGTTTGTGAATAACACCCAGTGCTCCATGCAGAATGTGCCCTGTTTAATACCCATCACCAGGCTAACCCATACCCCTGCCCTCCTCCCCTCTAGAACCCTCAGTTTGTTTTTCAGAGTCCATCGTCTCTAATGGTTCGTCTCCCCCTCCGACTTACTCCCCCTTCATTCTTCCCCTCCTGTTATCTTCTTTTTTTTTCTTCACATATGTTGTGTTATTTGTTTCAGAGGTACAGATCTGTGATTCAACAGTCTTGTACAATTTACAGCGCTCACCATAGCACACACCCTCCCCAATGTCTATCACCCAGCCACCCCCTCCCTCCCACCCCCCACCACTCCAGCACCCCTCAGTTTGTTTCCTGAGATAAAGAATTCCTCATATCAGTGAGGTCATAGGATACATGTCTTTCTCTGATTGACTTATTTCACTCAGCATAACACCCTCCAGCTCCATCCACGTCGTTGCAAATGGCAAGATCTCATTCCTTTTGATGGCTGCATAATATTCCATTGTGTATATATACCACCTCTTCTTTATCCATTCATCTGTCGATGGACATCTTGGCTCTTTCCACAGTTTGGCTATTGTGGACATTGCTGCTATAAACATTGGGGTACACATACCCCTTCGGATCCCTACATTTGTATCTTTGGGGTAAATACCCAGTAGTGCAATTGCTGGGTCATATGGTAGCTCTATTTTCAACTGTTTGAGGAATCTCCATACTGTTTTCCAGAGTGGCTGCACCAGCTTGCATTCCCACCAACAGTGTGGGAGGGTTCCCCTTTCTCCACATCCCCGCCAACATCTGTCGTTCCCTGACTTGTTAATTTTAACCATTCTGACAGGTGAGGTAGTATCTCACTGAGGTTTTGATTTGGATTTCCCTGATGCCAAGCGATGTGGAGCCCTTTTTCATGTGTCTGTTGGCCATTTGGATGTCTTCTTTGGAAAAATGTCTGTTCATGTCTTCTGCCCATTTCTTGACTGGATTATTTGTTCTTTGGGTGTTGAGTTTGATAAGTTCTTTATAGATTTTGGATACTAGCCCTTTATCTGAGATGTCATTTGCAAATATTTTCTCGCATTCTGTCGGTTGTCTTTTGGTTTTGTGGACTGTTTCTTTTGCTGTGCAAAAGCTTTTTATCTTGATGAAATCCCAATAGTTCATTTTTGCCCTTGCTTCCCTTGCCTTTGGCGATGTTTCTAGGAAGAAGTTGCTGTGGCTGAGGTCGAAGACGTTGCTGCCTGTGTTCTCCTTTAGGATTTTCATGGACTCCTGTCTCACGTTTAGGTCTTTCAACCATTTGGAGTCTATTTTTGTGTGTGGTGTAAGGAAATCGTCCAGTTTCATTCTTCTGCATGTGGCTGTCCAATTTTCCCAACACCATTTGTTGAAGAGACTGTCTTTTTTCCATTGGACATTCTTTCCTGCTTTGTCGAAGATGAGTTGACCATAGAGTTGAGGGTCCATTTCTGGGCTCTTGATTCTGTTCCATTGATCGATGTGTCTGTTTTTGTGCCAGTACCATACTGTCTTGATGATGACAGCTTTGTAATAGAGCTGGAAGTCCGGAATTGTGATGCCGCCAGCTTTGCTTTTCTTTTTCAATATTCCTCTGGCTATTCGGGGTCTCTTCTGGTTCCATACAAATTTTAGGATTATTTGTTCCATTTCTTTGAAAAAGGTGAATGGTATTTTGATGGGGATTGCATTGAATGTGTAGATTGCTCTAGGTTGCACTGACATCTTCACAATGTTTGTTCTTCCAATCCAAGGGCATGGAACGTTTTTCCATTTCTTTGTGTCTTCTTCAATTTCTTTCATGAGTATTTTATAGTTTTCTGAGTACAGATCCTTTGCCTCTTTGGTTAAATTTATTCCTAGGTATCTTATGGTTTTGGGAGCAATTGGAAATGGGATCGACTCCTTGATTTGTCTCTCTTCTGTCTTGTTGTTGGTATATAGGAATGCCACTGATTTCTGTGCACTGATTTTATATCCTGCCACTTTACTGAATTCCTGTATGAGTTCTAGCAGTTTTGGGGTGGAGGCTTTTGGGTTTTCCACATACAGTATCATATCATCTGCAAAGAGTGAGAGTTTGATTTCCTCTTTGACGATTTGGATGCCTTTGATTTCTTTTTGTTGTCTGATTGCGGTGGCTAGGACTTCTAATACTATGTTGAATAGCAGTGGTGAGAGTGGACATCCCTGCCGCGTTCCTGACCTTAGGGGAAAAGCTCTCAGCTTTTCCCCATTGAGAATGATATTCGCTGTAGGTTTTTCGTAGATGGCTTTTATGATATTGAGGTATATACCCTCTATCCCTATACTCTGAAGAGTTTTGATCAAGAAAGGATGCTGTACTTTTTCAAATGCTTTTTCTGCATCTATTGAGAGGATCATATGATTCTTGTTCTTTCTTTTGTTAATGTATTGTATCACGTTGATTGATTTGTGGGTGTTGAACCAGCCTTGCAGCCCAGGGATGATCCCACTTGGTCGTGCTGAATCATCCTTTTAATGTACTGTTGGATCCTATTGGCTAGTATTTTGGTGAGAATTTTTGCATCCATGTTCATCAAGGATATTGGTCTGTAATTCTCTTTTTTGATGGGGTCTTTGTTTTGGGGATCAAGGTAATCCTGGCCTCCTAAAATGAGTTTGGAAGTTTTCCTTCCATTTCTATTCTTTGGAACAGTTTCAGGGAATAGATATTAATTCTAGTTTAAATGTCTGATAGAATTCCCCTGGGAAGCCATCTGGCCCTGGGCTTTTGTTTCTTGGGAGATTTTTACGACTGCTTCAATTTCCTTAGTGGTTATAGGTCTGTTCAGGTTTTCTATTTCTTCCTGGTTCAATTTTGGTAGTTGATACATCTCTAGGAATGCACCCATTTCTTCCAGGTTATCTAATTTGCTGGCATAGAGTTGCTCATAATATGTCCTTATAATTGTTTGTATTTCTTTGGTGTTGGTTGTGATCTCTCCTCTTTCATTCATGATTTTGTTGATTTGGGTCATTTCTCTTTTCTTTTTGATGAGTGTGGCCAGGGGTTTCTCAATCTTGTGAATTCTTTCAAAGAACCAGCTCCTAGTTTTGTGGATCTGTTCTACTGTTCTTTTGATTTCTAGTTCATTGATTTCTGCTCTGATCTTTATGATTTCTCTTCGCTTGCTGGGTTTAGGCTTTCTTTGCTGTTCTTTCTCTAGCTCCTGTAGGTGTAGGGTTAGGTTGTGTCTTTGAGACCTTTCTTGTTTCTTGAGAAAGGCTTGTATTGCTATATACTTTCCTCTCGGGACTGCCTTTGCTGTATCCCAAAGATTTTGGACAGTTGTTTTTTCATTTTCATTGGTTTCCATGAATTTTTTTAATTCTTCTTTAATTTCCTCGTTGACCCATTCATTCTTTAGTAGGATGCTCTTTAGCCTCCATGTATTTGAGTTCTTTCCGACTTTCCTCTTGTGATTGAGTTCTAGTTTCAAAGCATTGTGGTCTGAAAATATGCAGGGAATGATCCCAATCTTTTGGTACCAGTTGAGACCTGATTTGTGACCTAGGATGTGATCAATTCTGGAGAATGTTCCATGGGCACTAGAGAAGAATGTGTATTCCGTTGCTTTGGGATGGAATGTTCTGAATATGTCTGTGAAGTCCATTTGGTCCAGTGTGTCATTTAAAGTTTTTATATCCTTGTTGATCTTTTGCTTAGATGATCTGTCCATTTCAGTCAGGGGGGTGTTAAAGTCCCCCACTATTATCGTATTGTTGTCAATGTGTTTCTTTGCTTTTGTTATTATTTGCCTTATATAATTGGCTGCTCCCATGTTTGGGGCATAGATATTTACAATCGTTATATCTTCTTGTTGGATAGACCCTTTAAGTAGGATATAGTGTCCTTGTTCATCTCGTATTACAGTCTTTGATTTAAAATCTAATTTGTCTGATATAAGTTTTGCCACCCCAGCTTTCTTTTGGTGTCCATTAGCATGGTAAATGGTTTTCCACCCCCTCACTTTCAATCTGGGGGTGTCTTTGGGTCTAAAATGAGTCTCTTGCAGACAGCATATTGATGAGTCTTGTTTTTTAATCCAATGTGATAGCCTATGTCTTTTGATTGGGGCATTTAGCCCATTTACATTCAGGATAACTATTGAAATGTATGAATTTAGTGCCATTGTATTGCCTGTAAGGTGACTGTTACTGTATATGGTCTGTGTTCCTTTCTGATCTATGCTGCTTTTAGGCTCTCTTTTTGCTTAGAGGACCTCTTTCAATATTTCTTGTAGGGCTTTAGTTTTTGTTTGTCCTGGAAGCTTTTTATCTCTCCTTCTATTTTCAATGACAGCCTAGCTGGATGTAGTGTTCTTGGCTGCATATTTTTCTCGTTTAGTGCTCTGAAGATATCCTGCCAGTCCTTTCTGGCCTGCCAGGTCTCTGTGGATAGGTCTGTTGCCAATCTAATGTTTCTACCATTGTAGGTTACATATCTCTTCTCCCGAGCTGCTTTCAGGATTTTCTCTTTGTCTCTGACACTCGTAAGTTTTACTATTAGATGTCGTGGTGTTGACCTATTTTTACTGATTTTGAGAGGGGTTCTCTGTGCCTCCGGGATTTTGATGCCTGTTTCCTTCCCCACATTAGGGAAGTTCTCTGCTATTATTTGCTCCAATATACCTTCTGCCCCTCTCTCTCTTTCTTCTTCTTCTGGGATCCCAATTATTCTAATGTTGTTTCGTCTTATCGTATCGCTTATCTCTCGAATTCTGCCCTCGTGATCCTGTAGTTGTTTCTCTTTTTCTCAGCCTATTTATTTTCCATTATTTGTTCTTCTATATCGCTGATTCTTTCTTCTGCCTCATTTATCCTAGCAGTTAGTGCCCCCATTTTTGATTGCACATTATTAATAGCCTTTTTGATTTCGACTTGGTTAGATTTTAGTTCTTTCATTTCTCCAGAAAGGGTGTCTCTAATAACTTCCACGCTTTTTTCAAGCCCAGCTAGTATCTTTAAATCATGATTCTGAACTCTAGGCCCGACATCGTACTAATGTATTGAGTAGGTCCCTGGCAGATGGTACTACCTCTTGTTCTTCTTGCTGAGGTGATTTTTTTCATCTTGTCATTTTGTCCAGAGGAGAATAGATGAATGAGAGAACAAAATGCTAACAGGTTAACAACATCTCCAGCAAATATACTCTATACAAATCAGAAAAGACCTGAAAGCAGGGGACAAGAAAGGGAAAGAAAGAAGAGGAAAAAAAAGGAAAAAGAAAAAGATAAAAACAAACAAAAACAGAACAAAACAAAAAAAACAGAATATGATCAAATATGATCAGGCTAGTGCATATATCAGTGCCACACAATAGCTTTTGGGCCTATTTCGGTCTGTTAGAAGAAAGTGCCTGCTAAAATTTTGAAGGAAGAAAGACATATATGTACAAAATAAGGGTTGATACAATGAACGGATGGAAGATGACTGTAAAGATGAAAATTGTAAAAGATTTTATAAAAGGAATTGAGAAGATAAGAAGTTGTTTTTAAAAAGAAAAATAAGATTTAAAAAGAAAAAGAAAAATGAAAAAAAAGAAAAAAAAGGGAGAGAATGTGATCAGGCAAGAGAATAGAACAAAGCCATATACTAGTGATTTAAGGTATATTTTGATCTGTTAGAAGAAATTGTATCTCAAAATTTAAAGAGAGAACAACTCTCTCTCTCTCTATATATATATATATGCCAAAAATAAGGGTAACTACTATGAAGGGATAAAAATATGACTTTAAAAATGAAAAATAAAAAAAAATTAAAAAGGGATTGATAAGATGTTGTTTGAAAAAGGGAAAAAAGAAAAATTTAAAAAAAAGTTAAAAAATTAACTTTGAAAAAGTAATGAATTATGTTTAAAAAGCCATGAATCTATGTGCAGTATTCCCCTAGCGCTGGAGTTCTCCCATTCTCCTTGATCGGTAAACTTGGTCTTGGCTTGCCGGCTGTTCCTGCTGATCTTCTGGGGGAGGGGCCTGTTGCCGTGGTTCCCAAATGTCTTTGCCGGAGGCGGAATTGCCCCGCCCTTGTCGGTCCGGGCTAAGCAAGCTGCTCGGGTTTGCTCTCGGGAGCTTTTGTTCCCTGCAAGCTCTCGGTACAGATTTGGAGGACCAGGGTGAAAATGGTGGCCTCCCAATCTCCGCCCGGAGGAGCTGAGACCTCGGGGCCCCGCTCCTCAGTGCGCCCCCAGAGAAAAGCAGTCACTCCGTGTCCCCGGTCTCCGGCCGCACTCCGTGCTCACCCGGCCTGTGACCGAGCGTTGCTATCTCTGGCACCCGACCCCGTGTGGAGTCTGCAAACCCAGCAGATCCCTGCGGTGCGCTCCCGCGCCGCTCCTCCCGGGGGAGGGAGGGGAGTCTCCCCGGCTCTGCCGCTTGTTGGGTCCCTGCTGGAGGAGCAGTGGCCTGACTGGGCCGCGGATCACAGTTTATGGCCACCCCGAGCTGAGAGCCCGCGCCTCGGCTCCGTCTCTGCAGCCGGCTTCCCCGCTCCGATCCCTGGGAGCTCTGCCGCACTCAGGCACCCCCGGTCTTTCTGTGACCCCGAGGGTCCTGAGACCACACTGTCCCGCGAGGGTTCCACCCCCGCTTAGCCACTGGAGCGACGTCCCTCAGCGGAGCCGACTTCTAGAAGGTCCGATTTTGGGCTCCGCGGCTCTAGCACTTGCCAGAAGCGGCCGACGGAGGCCCCTCCCCCGCCGTCTATCCTCCCGAATATCGCCTCGGATTCACTTCTCCGCACGCCCTACCTTCCAGTAAGTGGTCGCTTCTCTGTTCAGAGAGTTGTTGCTACTCTCCTCTTCGATCTCCTGTTGAGTTCGTAGGTGTTCAGAATGGTTTGATCCCTATTCAGCTGAATTCCTGAGACCAGATGAAATCCAGGTCTCCTACTCCTCTGCCATCTTGCTCTGCCCTCTCTGGTGGATGATTTAAACCATCTGGAACACATCAGTCCATGAACAAGCTAACGGCGTTGGGAGAGAGTGTTGTCAGGATAACAGCGAGGGACTCTGGGCAGGAAACATGAGATAAATCTGGCTCCGGGACAGTCTTCTTGAAGAGGTGATGTGTTAGAACGGAGTCAGTCTCTGGCGAACAAGGAGGGCCATTCAGGTTGAAGGAACAGGAAGCACAAGGTCTAACACGGAAGCGATCCTAGTGTAGCTGAGAACAGCAAGAGGGCAATCTTGCCAACTGTCCAGGCTGTACATGTCTCCTTGAGGTCCAGTGACCTGGTTCCATGTCACAGACAGGGCCTGGCATCCTGCCCAGTCCTGCAGACCTAGCGCCTGGTTCCCTGGATATCATGCACCTACTTGTGGACTCTGGCTGTAGGAGACTTTACCTTTGTGGAGCTCAGCAAAGGAGCGAGGTCTGAAACACCAACTGTCTCCAAACACCAGACCTCCATCTCCTCTCTAGTGTTTCCGGTTCTCCTTCTTTTTCGGGCTGCTCCCCAGAAGTCTGTCCTTGCTCTGCCCCCCTCCGCATAGTAAAACCATGCAAAATACTCAGCCTTGAGAAGAAACAAAAGCAAGACATGGGACATGAATGCTTCCAACCCTGAAGAAGGGGAAAGAAGGGAGAAATACAACAGGAGAGCAAACACAACTATGCTTCTTGCTCCTTCCCCAAATAGGCACACACATAGATTAGGGAACTAAGATGTGATTAATTTAGGAGATAGAAAAAGATGCAAGACCAAACATACTGTACTGAAAAACTGCTCAATTTTTTAACAGTATGAAAAGTGGAGAAGATATTGCTGGAAAGTGGAATTGAAACCTCAGACGTGAGGAGACATTGCGCTAATGATTGATGCTTCTGTTTCTGACCTTGACATGATATATGATCTTAACACAAAGCTGCTTAAGAAATTATGAAATTCAAATATGGAAGAATTTTCTCTAAGTAAATATACCTAAGCATGCGGATTAATTTAGATCCAGGAATAATTTTTCTTGACATATGGAAAACCAATAACTCTTCTAATGGTGATTATTTTGGTAATATCAATGCCTGATACAAAGATGTATAGAAAAATGTTTCAAGTTTGTTTATGTTAGGACTCTGAATGGTCTAAATAATGCATGATTTAAAACTGAAAAAAATATTCCTTAGGCCCTAAGAATTAATTACAGAGTATTCTTCCCTTTCTCTCAATGTTTCAATTAAAACAAAACAAACACAATACTTGGAAAGTAATGGGGAAGAGCTGGGCTGCGTCAATAGAGAGAGACCATGACCTCCAGGAGACAGACTGGGAATGGAGGAGAGAGTATAATGTGAAAATAAAATGAAAAGGGAGAGAGATCAAGAAAACGATACTCTGCGGGGAATGGAGGATCATTACAGATTAACTCGAAGGAGCGGCATGATTAGGGTCTTAGCCAGGGTGTATGAAAATCACACCAGAGCAGATGGGGCGCTCAAAACCAGGATGAGAAATGGATGTTGGGTCCTTCCAGAACACCCGAATAGTACTAAATCTTTCGGTCCATTACTGACAACAGGAAAAGCCTATTACAAATTACCTCTTGAAAAGCCGTTTCTCCCTTGGCATAAAGTATATTTCTGAAACTGGTTGTGAAACACCTCCCTCTTCCTTGGAGGTCTTGGTTTTTCTGAGACCTAATTTGTGTTGTACCTGTTCTTCTTTTGTCTATAAAATAATCAGCTTGGCATTTGTTAACTATTCTATCTCTTGCATGAATTATTTATAGCTATAAGTTATACTTGTGGCTGAGAAAAAGGGGAAGTCAAAAAATTATATAGGGTCATTTAACAACTCAATCATATATTTTGGAGATACAGTATTGGAATATATATATATTTTCTAAAAATGTTCAATATTAGGGAAGTTGGTTATAACTGAGATTTTAAAAAGTTACAGAAGTCTTTTTTTAATGATAAAGACTTGTTTTGTGAGGTATTATTGTAAAAATGTAACTTAGCTATTCAAGTATCTGTTAACATAATATTTCTCCCCCATAGAGACAAATATTTAAAATTTGTTTCTACTTAGTGGTTCCATTTTCCTCTGCATGCCCCCAACCCCCATGCTCCTACTACCCCAGTCTCAAATAAATAAAATCTTTAAAGAGAAAAAAAAAGAAAAATGTACCCACAATGGTAAATATTTGCATGAGTATCTTTTCACTATATGGACCTAGTCTAGACTTTTAAATTAAGGACCAGTATAATCAAATGCCTATGAAACATCTCTTTACATGTGTCAAAATTTCTCCAAACATATGATTTATTCTCTTCCAGGACTTATTCATCTCCAAAATGTTCTCTTACTTAGTATATAGAGGTACTGTGAGCTTACTTTCCCCAAGATAAAAACAAAGGAATCACATTTGATGACTTTGTCTTTATACAATTGATCACCCAGTTCCCTTCATTTCACTTCTAAACTATATCTTGCACATCCATCCATGTACTCTCCATCTCAATTTTCCTTCTGGATGTGGCCCTTCACATTGGCCATGAAACTGGACCCAGATGGATGAATGTCCATCCTCTACTGGCCCCTCCAAACAATTCTACACACAGTACCTTAAAAATGTTTTGAAAATGCGAATTTGGATATGTTGTCCCAATTTTTTATAAGATAGCACAATTCTTATCAGCATCTTAAGTTTCTGTGAGAATCAGCACCTAGTGATGATTCCTGGCATTTCTACCCTCTTTCTATCAGTCTGTATTCCCACCAGTGTGACTATGATGACGCCCACCTCAGGGGATTTGCATAAATCTTTTACTTAACTCAGAATATTCCAGCAACTTTGCCCCCCACTGCCTTTGCTTAGTCAAAAGCATTAACCCAGCTGACCTCAGCTCAGTGACCCCACATGAAATTTCAACTCTCCTTGTAGCATGCTTTCTTATATACTCATGTCTTATATTTCAAGGAAATATTAATATTCAATGCAATAGTTTTGAGCCAAATCCCTGAGGCCAGGTTCGTGGTGTTTGCTCAATCTTTGTATCCATAACAAATAGCAGAGTGCTTGGTTTAACATAGATGCTCAAGTATTTCTGAACCAATGAATCTGAAGGAATGGGAGATTGAATCAAAGGACATCACATTTCAACCTTAGAATAGTTATCTATTCATTACATTCCCCACATTCTGGCTACTTAAACTCATTGAGTCTTTTCCCATCCTCTAAGAATTCAACCTTACACTTATGATTCTGTCAGATATTAGTATCCACTCTGATATTACAAAATGAAAATAAATGAAACCATTTATAATGTAAAACTACTTAGAACCAAATACAAAGGTAGAAAGGAACTGGATATCACCCATTAAAATATATTTACCATTTCTGCATAAACAAGAAAGTAATTTGGTGTGTTACAAGTTGACTGGGGTGGAACATAAGGCACAGCATGGAGGACATTAGGAGAAGGAAGGGAAAAATGAAGGGGGGGTAATCAGAGGGGGAGATGAATCATGAGAGATGATGGACTCTGAGAAACAAACTGAGGGTTCTAGAGGGGAGGGGCTGGGGGATGGGTTAGCCTGGTGATGGGTATTAAAGAGGGCATGCTCTGCGTGGAGCACTGGGTGTTATGCACAAACAATGAATCAGGGAACACTACATCAGAAACTAATGATGTGGGCGCCTGGGTGGCTCAGATGGTTAAGCGGCTGCCTTCGGCTCAGGTCATGATCCCAGGGTCCTGGGATCGAGTCCCACATCGGGCTCCCTGCTCCTTGGGAGCCTGCTTCTCCCTCTGCCTCTCTCTCGCTCTCTCTCTCTGTCTCTCATGAATAAATGAATAAAATCTTAAAAAAAAAAAAGAAACTAATGATGTCATGTATGTGGACTAACATAACATAATAATAGGAAAAAAATAGTTGACTGGGTACTACCAGCCCTCCCTAAAGGGGAAAAATACTGTAACGCATGCAATATAACGCATGCATATCTCTTATGAAATGACTTTAATAGCGACAAAGTGTGCTGCAACTTGTTTAAAAGAAAAATAAGGGGCACCTGGGGGGCTCAGTTGGTTAAGCGTCCGATTCTTGGTTTCAGCTCAGGTCATGATCTTGAGGTCCTGAGATCAGGCCCCACATAAGGCTTCCTGCTCAGTGGGGAGTTTGCCTGAGATTCCCTCCCCTCCCCTCCCCCTCCCCTTCTGTCTCTCTCTCTCCAAAATAAATAAATAATTTATTTTTTTAAGATTCTGTCAGGGGGAGAGAGAGAGAACACAAGCAGGGAGGAGGGGTAGAGGGAGAAGCAGGCTCCCTGCTCAGCAGGGAGCCCAACGTGGGACTCGATCCCAGGACCCTGAGATCATGACTTGAGCTGAAGGCAGACGCTTAACCAACTGAGCCACCCAGGCATCCCAATAAACAAAATCTTAAAAAAAAAAAAAAAGGGAAAAGAGACACTTGTCTATAATACAGGAAAAAAATGAGCGAAGCGCAGCTCTTCAGGGCACTTTCTCGGCTTTGGTAACTGTGCCCCCTCCCTTACGACACTGACCATTCTGTCTGTGGGCCTCTCGCTCCCTCCATGCGAGAGAGAAACGAAAACAAAAACAAAACACATCACAGTGCAAATGACAAGTTCTGCTCTTATTTGCAAAATTTATAAGAAATGATGCTTATAAAACTAAAGCAGGAGCCTGCTGTATAATAAACTACACTTTTAGCGAATAGGACTTTTCTATAGTGACAAAAATGTAAAGATCAGAGAAAGAAAGAATTTGGTTTGGATAGAATACATTGTATTTTCTTTGCCACAAACTATAGTACAAAATCTGCAGTCCTGTACTTTGTAATTCATTCGATAACAAAGGGATCTTTGTTTTGATTATAATGAAAAAAAAATGTTTGTTCAAACACTGATTAGATACCCTACAAAACAGAGACATGTGGTTCTCTATTATGTGTAGTAACTATGACAATGACAACTTTTTTATTTTTTTAAGTGGGCTCCCCGCCCAATGTGGAGCCCAGTGCAGGACTTGAACTCATGACCCTGAGATCATGACCTGAGCCGAAACCCAGTCAGCTGCTTAACTGACTGAGCCACCCAGGAGCCCTAACAAGGACTTTAGAAATGCTTTTATAATTAAAATGACCTCCAAGGACCACAGCGTACAAACGTTTTCTACTATAAGACATACTTAAAACCATTAATCACCCCCCTGTCCTCAGTTATACTGAGTCAGAGCTAAGTTTTCTCACATTAATACTGCCTATCTGCGCTGTCTCGACCAGTGGGTTCGAAACAGAATACCATATCTTTTTTTTCTTTTTCTTTCTCCTACCACAGGGAACGAGTCCACCTCGGTGCCCTACTGAACACATTTACGTTCCTTGTTCATTACGGAGACCTGGCAAACACAGACACAACTTAATGGGAGGTCACCAACGCACGTGCAGGTGGGTCTGCGTCCTGCATGTGGTTCAGGATACTGCGGAAGTGCATTCTGCTGGGCAGCACCGCTCCCGACAGAGGCTGTGTCTGTCAGGGTCCCAGCAGAAACACGGGGTACATTCACACTGGGCAATTTGAGGGAAGTTTAATAAGGATGCTGTTCAGAGGATGTGGGCAGAGAACAAGGATGCCGCGGGGGAAGGTGTTGTGCCCAGAAGCTAGCGAGGGTGGCTCAATTCTCATCCTCCTGTGGCCCATGGGCTGGAGCCCGGCTCACTTCTCCTTAGCCTACCTTTGTGACAGCACCCGGTATGGTGGACAGTGTTGTGCACAACACCGGCCATTCATTTGTGATCTGAGAAATTCTCTGGGGCCACGGGAGGTGTCTGGGAAGAAACTGCAGGGAAATGCAGGGGAGCTAACCATCCAGGAGCAACGGGGTTGGGGTGAAATTTGGTTTAAGGATCCAGGGTCTCCACCGTCAGAGAGAAAATCCTAAGAGCGTGCTGTATGGTTCTAGAGGCTTGAGCCCCAGAAGCTCAAAGTGTTAACGAGATCAATAACACACTTTTTATTGACTTCTCCTCCCATCTTGTCCTGATGGTTTAGGGTAACTCCTGACTAAGCTACCTACACCAGAGTCCTTAACTCGGGTCTCTGTGAGGGAAACCAACATCAGATACCACCTTGGGCTCTCTGGCATAAGAATAAAGAGCACCTACAGGAACTCGGGAGAGCAAGAACTTGGAGCAGATAGAAGCCTTAACATTTAGTCAAGGAAGGCGTATGCCTACGTCTACTCTCAAGAGAGAGAAGGGAGACAGATGCCTCTACTTCACGCTCTTTCTTCTCTCAAGACTGCTGGTGTTCTCTGTTGCCTGAATCACCTGAAATCCGAACAACAAGAGCTCCCATCCACCTCTCTCCTACATCAGCCAAAGAGCAAAGGCACAGATGGATCGTGGTCAGCGCGGAGGGGCCCACATCCCAGACCCAAATCAAGCGTGCCTCCTCCTGGTCTCCCCCAGCGACCCCAGCATGGTGTAACTGGACCATGGCTCTTACAGGAACACAGTATGCACTTAAAATGAAGCTGGGAAAAATAACTCAAGGATCCTCACACCTATGTAGGCTGAACATCTTTTTCCTATGTCTTAGGATGAACTAAAATCCGCTATTCTCTAGAGAGTGCAGAAGAGAAGGGTGCTGACCAACAGAACAACTGGAAATGTTTCAGCTATATAAAAAATACACTTTGTTGCCTGACAGCATAATACACAGGCGTTCAAAAGCATATATGAAAATCAGAGGCCTTCTTATATAAGCATGTTCGGCTGACAGCAGACTGTTCTCTATTATGGCCAAGAGAAGTTGCCTAGTGATATGTTTCTGGAGCATTAAATAGTCAACAGATAATTATCCAGTAGCTGCCACGTACAGCTCAGCATGGGGGACAGGCCAGACCTACACATCCATTTCCAGGAGTCAAGACACGGCAGGATGGTGCACCCCAAGGCCTGTTGGAGGTGAGCAAGAACTCAGGGGTGCAGAGGCCAAGAGTTCAGTGGTTTGGTGGCTGGAGGATGGAGAAAACGTTACGGCGACGATCACACTTAAATTGTCCGTCAGAGCAGTCAGCCGACACTCTTCAGTTTGGAGCGGCCGGTTTTTAATTTTATCTCTCGCACTCTGAACACCCGGAGTCCTGCGTCCAAAACGAACTCAAACATCAAAGGAAACATCAAGGTGATATTTATGTCTGCCCTCCCCAGTATTAGGACGGGATAGACACTGGAAAACTGGGGACTTACATGGAAGTAAATCTGCGGTAAAAACATACTCATCTTGGAAAGTAAGGGATTAAGTAGTAAGTGATCAGCTTCCAAGAACAGCCCAGAAAATGCAGAGGTGAGGGCAAGTGGATAGCAGAGAGAACTTCACAGAGAATCTGAAACCGTAGGGTTTTTCAGGGATCCATGAAGACGTGGAAATCCTGGAGTATTCTGAGAGGGCTCCGGCATTTCTATACACCAAAAATCTGTGGGAGAAAGCTTATCTCCGATGAGGAGTTAGAAAATGATTGTAACAGCACATGGATATGGAAGTAAATGTCCCGGGGTGAGGATGGAAGTTTGGGAAAAGGAAAGGAGCCCTTGATGGAGGCACTCTAAAGAAAGGAAACACATGTTATCTCTGATTTAGACTTGAGGGCTAAATACTTTTACAAGATAGCTGTTAGAATAATGTGATACATATAACTTCTTCTTCAAACACATTCGGAACATTCTGTGGACAGTCATGCTGGAATTTGTAATATTCCCCAATTATTTCATCTCAGTGATATAGACCTTGTACCAAATGGAATATTATGGACTTCTCTTAGACGTTAGAACAACAAAAAAAATGACACGATTTAATATACCTTTCCTTCCTCAACAGAAACATCAGTTACCAAGTATCATAACAAAAACCACAACATTATCAATTCATAAGATCCCGTAAGTAATTTTATTATTTTAATGAAAAAACTTATTTTGTAAATATTTATCACTGTAAAGAAATATTCCAGATCTTCTTTTAGTGTAAGATCCTGGTGTCTGTCATTAACAGAATCTTGAAACTTTAAAATTCCACATGCCCTAAGGGCCAATTCCTTCTGAATATAAAGCAATAAATTGATTTCTACTGAAGTTAAATTAACATAAATAAGTTAATGCAATAAACCTTAACCTCTAAATTCAAATTTCCTACACAAAATTTACACCTAAATATTTAACGATCACTTCAAATATAACACAGAAATTGAACTCGTATTTTTGCTACAAGCCACCTTTGGCATCTAGGAGACAATCCTTCACGGTTTTCTTGCAGTTTGCGTGACTTGCAAGGAGGCACTGACTGTCCTTTCTTCCTCACTGTATTTTCCAGGTTGATTTGCAGAGTGAGCAGCTTAGAAGGGAGGAATATTGTTTCACTCTGTAACCCAGGCAGCATCCTCCTCTTGTTGTACAGTAATGATACCATCTCCTTCTGGGAGGAGAGGACAGGCATACCTACTCCCAGTTACGGAAGGTTCCAGTTTCCTAAACTCAGCCTTCCGCTCCTGAAACACAAGCCACTCTGTGTGCAAGTGTCACCTTGCCTCTTCACATGACCCTTTGGAACTGGAAAGCTAGCACAGATGTTCTGATGCTGTAGTGAGCAACAAACCATTCTTGGTCTCTACGTTTGGACTCCTCGGTGAGCTCCCAGCACCCATGCAGCTGTGGCCAACTTGTTACCTTGGAAGCCAGGTGACAACTTCGACCCTTGTACTTGTCAGCACGGCTCTGCACTTCGATAGATTAATCCAGTCTTATATTCTCAAAACTAAAATCATCTGTAGTATCATGTTGAGGTGGGATAATTCCTGCCCCAATATTTAATGTAATGTCAATAAATAGATATTAAGAACAAACACATGACTGTAAGACAAACATGAAGTGTGTAACTAGAGGAGAAGTCAGAGAACCTCTTTCATGACTCTTGGATTCCCGGTCAGATCAAGGTGGTATCAAGGGGGTCACACAATAGTGATACAGAGAATTTCTGGAGAGAAAGTCATTATAACATGTCCTTCCTCCTGCTCAAAGAAAGGGGTAGTGGTTGCCATGTTCACACTCAAGCCCAGTGTTTACACTTTTTGGCTCTTTGGGGTCTCTCTTGGAGACAATCCCGGCAGGTGTCTGAGTCCGTGTGGTGGTCTGAGGTCAGTTGAGAAACTGGTTAACCGTTCTTGGCAGAGGCAGTAAGTTCTGTCCTTCTAGAGTTACAGAGACAACCGTCTCCTTCCCATGAGTCCAAATTGGGCCTCTCAGAAGAGGAAACCAGGCTGACGCATTTCAATGATGTATTTCCCGACAAAACCTTCTGGGGGGATAAAGGACCTCAACACCAGTCTGTGCGGGACAGCTCACTCATGAACCAAAAGTTGAGCGTAAAAACCCAGTCACGGGAAACACGGAGACAGCATTAGCAACATATGGGGTCCAGTTGTAGAAGTCCTTGTGACAAGAATCTTTAGTTCACAAAAGTGCCCCATGAGAGGAAGAGTTAATACAAACCTCCTAGAGGCCAGAGAACTCAGTGCTTTCAGCAGGGAAGAAATGTTCCTGATGTACCCCTTCTCTCTCCCTTCATCTGTCCCCACAGGGGCTCAAGCCGCAGTCATTTTCGAGGGAGGGAAACCAGAAAGAGAAAAGGAGGATGAAGTTTCTCTCTAATCTACGGCCCCGGTTGAGGCAGCACCCCGTTTAGTAGCAGAGGAGGGAAATTTTATATTAAATTACATCTGATTTTTTTTTTTTAATCACAACACAGTACTGGGTATTCTTACTTTCAAACTGAAATAGGTTATTACCTGAGGGCTTCGAGAAAATTAATGGGTCTATGAGGCGCCCGGGTGGCTCAGTCGGTTAAGCCTCTGAACTCTTGGTTTCTGCTCAGATCATGACCTCAGGGTCCCGGGATCCAGCCCTGTGTGTCGCTCTGAGCTCAGTGGGGGTCTGCTTGAGATTCTCCCCCGCGACCCCTCCCCCACTCACACATGCTCACACACACATGCGCTCTCTCTCAAATAAATTAATAAATCTTAAAAGAAAGAAAGAAAATTAATGGGTCTACCAGTTTTATCTCAGGATATCAAATGGCCATACTCCAATGAACAGATTTTAAAGAATTCATGAGAGTGAAATTGTATTTTGATATATCACTGATCTTGCTCATTAGTATATACCTTACACACCCACATGACACCATGACCCCAACCACGTGTACCGTAATCCAGTCAGGCATTTAAAGTCTTCCTTCCTCCCTTCCTTCTCTTTTCTATAAGTCTACTCTATACTTGTCAGTTACTGATTTTGAATAAACTTTTAATTCAAGCTCTCATATTGAGCACTTACCATGCAGACTACTCTATGCAAATCGGGACATTTAGAAGCTTACAAATGGCTTCCCTCCCTCCCTTTCCAGCACAAACTCCTGTATTTTCATCAGAGGACAGGCTGAAGGGTGGAGTGGAGGTAACTAAGGACGCAGAGCAACACCCACAACGATGAGGCGCAGGATGTGTCTGCGTGGACCCTTCTCCAGCACCATCTTTCATAATCTGAACTCTGTCAGGCTTCTCAGTGGAACTTTCCTTGATTAACCCTGACAGAATTATTCTTGCCCTTAAAAATACTGGCAGAATATGATTTAAAAAATTATGTGTGTGTGTCTGTGTTTGTGTGTGTGTGTGTGTGTGTGTCTGTGTTTGTGTGCATGTCTGTATATCTGATAGAAAAGTATCAGACTCTTTTCAGAATGAGAACATAAATGTTCTGTCTATGGATCTGGGTTCTGGGTCCATGGGTGTGTTTAGCTGGTGAAGACGCAATCATTTATATAAATCTGCAAGCTTTTCCAGAAGTACACTGAGCATCCGCATCTGTAATGCTTTTAAAAAACCTACCACCACTTGTGAAGCAAACTACAGTTTAGAAGTAATGAACGGGTCTAAACTGTTCCACCTGTTCTTACAGTTTAAATCAAGTCAATTTGGGGCATATTTTAAAATCATCTACTCAAGGAAAAGGACCTTCTTAAGATGTTTGTTTTTATTTGATGAACTACTAAAATGAGAATTTCAGTATTTTCCACAGCTTTTGAATCCCTCACACTTTTAATGGTAGATTTTATGGTTTAAAGTGGTAATTGATTTTGAATAATGATTATAGTTTTAATCAATTTATAAGTGATATCTAAACATATACCACTAGTTTGGTAAAGTAAATTAATACTCAAATCAAAAGCATAATGCATAAAATTCTAATTGCAATTTAAGATCATTGTCAACAGAAAAGCCGTATTTACATCTTAACACAAAACACTTGAAATACTGAATATTTTACATGTAAAGGGTTGGTAAATTCCAGAATTACAACACATGAAAAATAAACATATATTCTTGAAAGATGCTATAATATAAACAGTCAGAATTAATAAAAATTATCTAGGTAAACTATTACCCACTCCTCTCAGACACATTCACAACCAAGTACCAAGATAAAAGGCAATACCTCCACTCTTTAGATCTCATTATTTGAAATGGAAACCTATTTGTTTCCTGCCTTCTAGAAAGCCAATTATTTAGATATTATTACACTGAATACACTGTTCTCTGGTTAGTTGCATTCAGAGACATAGTCAAAAATACCCTGTGTATATCATGAGTTTGTGTGCATGTAGTCTTTTTCCGTGATTCAAACATAAACCACAGACCCACATATCCAACTTTGTATTAAATATTATAACTTATATATCACTTTTTAAAAATATTTTATTTATTTATTTGATAGAGAGAGACAGAGCGAGAGAGGGAACACAAGCAGGGGGAGTGGGAGAGGGAGAAGCAGGGTCCCTGTGGAGCAGGGAGCCCGACGCAGGTCTCGATCCCAGGACCCTGGGACCATGACCTGAGCTGAAGGCAGACACTTACTGACTGAGCCACCCAGGCGCCCCATAACTTATGTATCTCATTGGCATATCAGATGCAGCTAGTTTGAAACTAAACTCATCTTCCTGTTTCTTCCTCTATTTACACCATCTTGAAAAAAATGGCATTACCGTACATTTGATCAATGGATCCAGAAATCTGGGAATTGTCCTGATTCCATTATATTCCTTAAAGATCACATCTAATTGGCACCTAATCCCATTAGGTCTACTTTTATAAATTTACAGATGTGGTTCTCTCCTGCTAACCCTATTGCTAAAGCTCTGCTTCGTTCCAGGTTTTCATTATTTCTATTCTAGACTTCAGTGACAACATCTTCACTTGGCTTCCTGCCGACAGTCACTGCTGTTCCTCCCCGATTCATTCTCCAGGCTGTGGGGACACCCTTTCTTGTTTTTTGTTTGTTTTCCAAAAATCAAAATGGGATTCCTGACAGCAGAATCAGATTATATCAGCCTCTACTTAAAAATCCCCGGTGTCCATGGAATTAAAATCTAACCACTTTAGGAGGCATGCATGCCTTTTCCCCTGTATCTCCAAATTCTTTTGCATGACAATTTTCATATATTATGCCACAGTCATATAGCCAATTCTAGAAGCTTCACAGTTCAGTGTATGTGTGTCCTTGCATCTGTGTGTTGGGAGACAGTGACAGGAGCGGAGAGATGCAGAGAGAGATGGAAAGATGGAGAGGGTACAGGAAGAGAAGAGACATGAACAGTCAGAAACCAAGATGTCACTGGGGCTCCATCTGCCTCCTGAGACTCCCGCTGACTTCCACTCTCTCCTATTGTCCAGAATTTCTACAAGGACCACGTTAGTTCTACCATACGAATACATATACTTGTTTGTATATGCAACACATATCTATGTATACAGTATTAAGCTATTTATAGAACTTCCAGGTTCTTAGTTTATAATAAGACTTACTTGGTCAGTAAATGGACACTGACTTTGGGACAAATTACGTAGATTAAGTATAGTTTAGTATCACTTATTTTTATATCTTTAGAAGAGTTGTAAGCCACATACTTTATCAAATACCATATGATTAGAATTCAATTGCAGTGTATTCTGACTTTATGCTTTTATTAGGGGTTTCATGAAAAAAATACTTTATCCAATACAGTGTGATCAGAATTTAAAAATTCATTTTTGATGTTTCCGATATCTTAAATAAGTGTTCTACAACATGACATGAAAAGATTCACGCAATGTAGGTAGAAATCAAGTGTAGGGGCGCCAGGGTGGCTCAGTCGGTTAAGTGGCTGCCTTCGGCTCAGGTCATGATCCCAGGGTCCTGGGATCTAGTCCCACATCGGGCTCCCTGCTCAGCAGAGAGCCTGCTTCTCCCTCTCTCTGTCTGCCGCTCTGCCTACTTGTGCTCTCTCTCTCTCTGTCAAATAAATAAATAAAATCTTAAAAAAAATAAATCAAGTGTAATAGAAATTCAGAGTCAATAAAGATTAAATCTAGTTTCCTCTTCTTCCCCATTCTCTGCACCCACCCCTCCCCCCGCTGTGCCTTTCAACAGGCTTTTGTTAGACTAATAGAATTTCCAAATGAAAAGAAATACCTGGGGCAAATAATTTCCTTTGGAAGTGATAAACCATACCACAAAGTAGAGAATATTCACTAGTTCAGTTTGAATAAAGTTTGAGGAAAAAATTAAAAATAGGGATAAGCTTATAATCAGTGAAGATCCAATCATAGAGGACTTAGAATTTCAGGCTAACAAACTTTCACATTATCCTGTAGCACAGTGTAAACCATTTCAGCATTTTCAACAAGTGGAGGACAAAATTCGCATTGTATTGCAGGAAGATGAAGCTCACGAAATTATATTGAATGGACTGCAGGATTATGGAGGTGACTGATAATCATCCTATGACAATAACATCAGATCACAACATTAATCAAGTGCTTAAATATACTCTATGCAGAGTATAGAGTAAAAATTATATACACTGCCAGAAACACACACATCATTATGTTTTAATATATGTACACACATATATATCACATATATAATAATATATATCATTTAAAACACTGTAAGAATTAGTGTTTTCTCACTGTTTTTTAGCTAGGGACACTGATTTAACTGGGTTAGCTTCAAGTTCACACAGCAGCTTTGCAATGTGTTTGAGGCTCAACTACAAAACCTGAATATAGAAATACAGTGGGAACAGTGGGCGAAACAATAGCCCGAGAGATGCAAATCTGGCTTAGAAAAATACCCTCAGAGATAGATAAGAGATGGAAAGTGATAAGACATGATCCTTGGTGGCTTTACAGGGAGGATGAGGGGAGGATTTGATGCCTGGAAGATTGAGGGAGAAGGGATTTTCATGAGAAGATACATGGCATAACCAATTTTCAGGCTTGGTGCCAAAAGAATGTCCCGGTAGAGGAGTTCTAGGACATGGAACTTCACCTACAGTCAGTGGAGGGCGGGACTCACGGAAGGGAATGGTGGCTTCAGATGAAGATTCTGACCCGGGAAGTCTAGCTGCCACTGTGTCCATGAGAGGAGGGCAGATAACACAGCGGGGGTGGCCCGGAGACCGCTGCCGAGGAGCACTGTGTTTGGAGAATGCGACATGGAGGAGCCTGAGATTGAGCCACAGCACAGTGGGTTAAGGTCAAGTGCTGGAAGAAGAACAGACATGGCAAACAACTACTAATAGTTTTTTTTTTTTTTTAAATCATGAAAATAAAGGGCATAGTAATGTTAGAAATCAAAAAGTATAAAGTTTAATTTTTTATTTTTTTATTTCACTATAAGACAGGGACATGGACATCTTTTTTATGGTCACCGAAAGACAAAACTGGTCATGAGAATAGTAAAAATGCAAAGAGAGAAGTAAGAGAGAAATGGTACAGCAGGATCTCAGACAAGAAGAGAGGGAATAAGATTAAGAGCACAGTCTGAGGGTTGCTGGAGTGGTGGGGGGTGGGAGGGACGGGGTGGCTGGGTGACAGACATTGGGGAGGGTATGTGCTATGGTGAGCGCTGTGAATTGTGCAAGACTGTTGAAGCACAGATCTGTACTTCTGAAACAAATAATACATTATATGTTAAAAAAAGAAGAAGATAGCAGGAGGGGAAGAATGAAGGGGGGGAAATCGGAGGGGGAGACGAACCATGAGAGACGATGGACTCTGAGAAACAAACTGAGGGTTCTAGACGGGAGGGGGGTGGGGGGATGGGTTAGCCTGGTGATGGGTGTTAAAGAGGGCACGTTCTGCGTGGAGCACTGGGTGTTATGCACAAACAATGAATCATGGAACACTACATCAAAAACTAGTGATGTAATGTATGGTGATTAACATAATATAATAAAAAAAAAAGAACACAGTCATGGTCTAGATGGAAACCAAAATGTACTTCATTTTCTGAGACGGTGGAAAGTATAACTGAAGATGAAGACAAAGAGGAATGGCAGAGAAGCTCCGTCGAATGTCACCACCACCATAGACAGATAGAACCGGTGACATGGAGGAGAGGGTGGGGCTGAACTGTCCTCAAGGACCCTGTGGGGTGGAAGCATCTGTAAGAAGCACAACCACAAATGTGGGAGGAGC
The DNA here is from genome assembly GCF_009762305.2 of Zalophus californianus. Lineage (NCBI taxonomy): Eukaryota > Metazoa > Chordata > Mammalia > Carnivora > Otariidae > Zalophus > Zalophus californianus. Next base: position 2,825,151 of record NC_045609.1, on the reverse strand, counting down.
CTTCACAAAAAGAGTCTCCATCTCTCTCCCGTCATTCTAAATACTCAACACGCACAGATTATACTAGGAAAGTACTTTTTTAACTATCACTGGGCCAAAATTCTTGTATTTATAATTCTTGCTGAAATAGGTTAAATTTGCCCTTTACAACAATACCTTTATCATCCAAGAAGCTGAGGTAGGGTAATATTTCGTCAAAATTTTCACATATGTTTTCAAATTACTGATTCTTTCAACATATAATTATTGAGCACATTTCTTTGTGCCCAACACTCTATTAAGTATTGGGGATGAAAAAGAAAAATGCTACCGTGACCTCTCACAATGTTTATAAATATCAGTTCCAGAGTTGACCTGAAAACACTCTATGCCAGATTTTACTTTAAAACCCCAAAGCTTGACATTTACAAAAGTAATTGAAATCATCTATCAATCACTTACTTGGTGACATATTGTCAGCTAATCGTCCCCATCTATTCTCTCATTTAAACCTCAGACTAACTAGTACTATTCTAGTACTAGTTATTATTTTCCCCATTTTATAGATGAGGAAACCAACTTAAAGAGGTTCACCGTTCAAAATCCTGTGGCTAAAAGTGATGGAACCAGCTTGAACCAAGGTCTTTGTGATTCCAAGAGTGGTATATTGCACTAGATGAATACTCATGATCTTGGGGTCCTGGGATTGAGCCCCTTGTCGGCTCCATGCTCAGTGGGCAGTCTGCCTGAGGTTCTTGCTGTCCTTCTGCCCCTCCCCCTGCTCTCTCAATCAATCAATCAATCAATCAATCAATGAAAAAGTATTAAACATACAGGCTAACCAAGATCATGACTCCCATTTTTTCCTTGAAATTGTAACCACTAAAGATCACTTCCTGCTGTTCATCTTCCAGTGTTGCTCATCTGAACACGGAGGGATAGATAATATATGCAAATGCAACCTATCCATGTTAAAGGTCCTCCATAAATTGTCTTTGCCTTCTTTTTATCTGGTATCCTGTACTACAAGAAACTCTCAAGAAGATCCCTCATGTTAATTTTCTTCTAGTGATATCTGACTCCATTGCTATGACAACTTACACACAGCATCACATTTGACTAAAGCATTAAATATGAATCCAAATTCTCCTTGGACACACTTGTTCTTTTTCAGGGGGTCATAGTGAAATATAGCACTGAATGGTTTTAAAGTTTCATTCAAGTGTTATTTTTTAATCTTCATAAGAACTCAGAAAGCAATTAGAATGGTATTAATATTGCACTCTACTGATAAGGAACTGAGGTTTTGAGTGTTTGAGTAACTTCCCCCAAGCCACCCTGCATTTTTGAAAATTAAGAGCTATAATTAAGGGCGCCTAGGTGGTTCAGTCAGTTAAGCATCTGACTTTTGATTTCAGCTCAGGGCATGATCTCAGGGTAGTAAGATCAAGCCCTACATTGGGCTCCATGCTCAGCGGGGAGTCTGCATGAAATTTTCTCTCTCCCTCTGCCCTCTACCCCTCACCCCAGCTCTCTCTCTCCCTCTCTAAAATTAAAAAAAAAAATTTAAAAAAAGAACAAGTTGTTCTGGGTCAGAATTCTTACTGTCCAGTAGTGTTCTCCAAAAATTTTCCATCTGATTTCCTGTCCCTATCCCTAGAAGAAAGATCCACAAGAAAGACTTTTGGGCTGTTCCTTTGTGTATTTGAAATACTGTAATTGTACCTGGCAGGTTAAATGTATACACCCTATTACACACACACACACACACACACACACACACACACACACACACACACACGAGAGACAGAGAGAGACAGAGAGAGGGACAGAGATGTAGATATGGATATAGATAGATATTGATAGATATCATCTACATATAGTCTTATCCACTGGAAATTGTGCTTCACACATCCAGGATGGTGCCGGCACCAGATTTAAGAGCAGTGCACCGTATTGTGAAGGCAAGCATATTTGAAAAACTCTTCTGTATGTATGCTAGACTGAAAAATAATACTTCTGTGTGCAGTTGGAGTGAAATGAATAGAGATAAAACAATAAAGGAAAACCGGAGAAGTGGGGAAAACTTTGTTAGAGAATAGTTTGGGGGAACAGCCCTGATGTCCTACAAAGCACCCTCACACGGCATTTTTCAACCTACTCCTACCATTACAACGTTGCCCATTCTTGAGTATTTACAATGCTGATGAGTGCTCAGCCAGCTTTTCCCTGTCTTTACTCTTGCTGCCTCTTTGCGGACAGTGGTGGCTGAGGGAACATGGTTGAGGAAAGGGGCAGGGTGGCTAAGAACAAGCACAGCCCCCGGCTGTTGCCCTGGCGGTCTAAAAGAACTTGGCTTCAAGAAAGAAGAGGCCACCAGTCATGATTTACGCCTTAAATATAACTTCACCTTGTGAATCCTAGAAACGGAGAACAATGATCTGGCCACACACTAGATATCAAGCAAGTGAATACAAGTTCACAGCCAAAGTATAATCTAATTCTCTTTTGTTCAATTATTCTTTTAAAAAGTTTAAGGAATTGTGAGTTTAGAATATTTTTCTCTTACAGAAGTTAGGTGACCAAGCTGGTTAAGGTTTTATAACGTTTTGGCCACATAGGAATTGTCTCCTTCCAAAAATATAAACCAAATATGTAGGCAGCGGGTACAATTGGCAGCCAGACACCAACATTTGCCTCTCTTTACTGTGTTATGCTGTAGTTAATGCGAAGGGGATCCCGGAGCGGTCGTTCGCACAACGTGCAAGGCTACAAAGGGTACCAGAGGGCTGAAAACTGGTAGAACTGGACTTCTGGGGTTCTCAAACCCCTGGCCGTTTCCCTTTCTCTCTGAGAGGCTTCTGCAGTTTCACCACTGTGTTGAGGGATCTTATGAACAGCCACAGAATTCAAAACATGCCAAAGATGAAAATGAGCCAAAAAGGACACCTGGATAATACAGGGCTTAGCAAATTGAGTTCTGACTTAAGGGAAGTTGGGGCTTTGAGCTCAGAAAGAAACTAGGAAATATATTTAAAAAAAAAATCATTTGAACAGAACAAAATCTGTGAGGAAAAAGAAATCAGATCAATCAACTAAAACACACCAGAGTTCAGAGATTTACATTTTAATAGAAACCATTATATTAAAAACTTAGGGAGGTCTTTTTAATAAAATAATACTTGAAATAAATCACACATCGCCATTGGCAGCAATAAAGAAAAGCTCTGCTCTTTTGCGAGGGGCTACAATAAACCCCATAAGCACCCATCCAATGGGTAGATTAGGGTTCTTAAGTTCCCAGAAACTGGGGACAAAATTATAGGTGCCTGTATGGAAAATGAATGTTACAACAAGAGGTAAATATAAATTTGAACATCCAAAATAATGCAAAAATAGAGGAATGGGATACACTTTAGGATAAGGCCAGTGAGAATTAGAGGAAACTCTAACTCACACCATACTTCTAAAAGAAAGGCAGCATTGTTTTAACCACATCAAATGACTCTAAGTAGACACATGAGACCTTGCCTGGTGGAGATCCCACGTCATAAACAAACTGAAACTGTAGGAATTATTCATGCCTGTCATCTACAGGTCAGAAGTTAAAGACAGGAGACCTGGGTTTGAAGCCTACCTTCTCCTTTTTAAAAATTTTTTAAGCTAGAATTTTATTTAAGCACTGAATTCTGAATAGGCACAGGCATTATCATCTTCCTCTTTAGGACAAAACACTTAAAAAGATTTGTCCAGAAATACAATGGTATGCATTTTATTACTCTGTCTATAAACTCAAGATCTAAATAAATTGGATTTAATGGATGCTATCCTAAGAATACTGTAAGCAAAAATAAGAGAACCACACCCCAATTAGTGCAAAATACAGAGACTCCATTATAACTGGAAACAGGCTGTGATTCAGGATTGGTCGGTAAAAAACTGATGTTTTTCAGCAGCATTATCAACAATATAGCCAAATGATGGAAAGAGCCCAAGTGTCCATCAGCTGATGAATGGATAAAGATGTGGCACATATATACATACAATGGAATATTACTAAGCCATCAAAAAGAATGCAATCTTGCCATTTGCAAGGATGTGGATAGAGCTAGAGTGTATTATGATAAGTGACATAAGTCAGTCAGGGAAAGAAAAATATCATATGATTTCACTTTTATGTGTAATTTAAGAAACAAAACAGATGAACATAGGGAAAAGAAGAGAGAGAGAGGCAAACCAGGAAAGACTCTTAACTCTAGAGAACACACTGATGGTCACCAGATGGGAGGTGACGGGGATGAAGGGGTGCACTTGTCCTGATGAGCACGGGGTGATGTGTGGAAGTGTTAGATAACCCTATTTTGCACCTGAAACTAATATTACACTGTATGTTAACTAACTGGAATTTAAGTAAAACCTTGAAAAAGAAAAATAATGATTTTTTCATAGATGTCATCAAAAGTCTAAGTCTTTCAACTTTGTAGGCATGAGTCTAAGACTGGCTACCACAGGACTTGGTGTCAAATTCAGGAGGGCTGTTGTTCAGAGAATCAAACAGACTATTTTTTCTTAAACTACTCTTTTGGGAAGCAAGAGACTGACCCAATGACCAGCCCTGAAGGGTTGTGACGCATAAAAATGATCTGGGTTGTCTGTGTGAGAGAGAGAGAGATTCATTTTGCCGAATGAGAAAGCATTTCTAACAGAGAGTTGCATGTTGTTTCATGAAGTAGAAAGTGCATCCCCTGCCATTGACAAGGTTAATGTTGCAAAATGCATATACTGTAGCATATTTAAACACATGAGAAATGTATAGCAATCTCCTTAGATTGCTTTAGCATATTTTTCCTTCTTCCACAATCTATTATTTATCAAGCAAATATTTATTGTCTACCCCTTATATACCAACCACTAGGAAGAAATTTATCTTGAGGCATAAACTCAAGTAAACACTGGAGATACAGACTATGAGAAGAACAACTCCTCTTTGCAATGTTTAGAACTTGAGGAGAGCATAAAATCAACTGTAGTAAATAGAGTGGCACATTTACATTTTATTTCTTGAATGAAACACAGTAAAAAAATCTACAGAAAACTCAAAATTATATTTTATAAACCTGCAATATGTCACTTTGATAACATACTTTTCAATGAAACCTCATAGTATAATTATTATATTTGTCAACGTTTATGAATGCATTGTAAAAGCGCATGAATTAAATCTGATACTATACATGACAATCTAACATTTAGATCCTGGATTAATCCCACAGTACTTAAAAGGATGTTGGAGTAGGAATATTTAATGAAGATGCTGATAATAATAGTCAGTTGCATTACAGCGCAGATCTAGGAGGATACAGTCACTTTTCTTTAGGTACAAAGACTCACTGCCAAGTTCTTGAAAAAATAAATGTCTTTGCACATCTTCACATGGAGTTATATGGACAATATCTATTGGAAGTTATAAGTTAACGGGGCGGAGCAAGACGGCGGAGGAGCGGAGACCGGGATTTCGTCTGGTCCCAGGAATTCAGCTGAATAGGGATCAAACCATTCTGAACACCTACGAACTCAACAGGAGATCGAACAGGAGAGTAGCAACAACTCTCTGAACAGAGAAGCGACCACTTACTGGAAGGTAGGGCGTGCGGAGAAGTGAATCCGAGGCGATATTCGGGAGGACAGACGGCGGGGGAGGGGCCTCCGTCGGCCGCTTCTGGCAAGTGCTAGAGCCGCGGAGCACAAAATCGGACCTTCTAGAAGTCGGCTCCGCGGAGGGACGTCGCTCCAGTGGCTAAGCGGGGGGTGGAACCCTCGCGGGACAGTGGGGTCTCAGGACCCTCGGGGTCACAGAAAGACCGGGGGTGCCTGAGTGCGGCAGAGCTCCCAGGGATCGGAGCGGGGAAGCCGGCTGCGGAGACGGAGCCGAGGCGCGGGCTCTCAGCTCGGGGTGGCCATAAACTGTGATCCGCGGCCCAGTCGGGCCACTGCTCCTGCAGCAGGGACCCAACAAGCGGCAGAGCCGGGGAGACTCCCCTTCCTCCCCTGGGAGGAGCGGTACGGGAACGCACTGCAGGGATCTGCTGGGTTTGGAGACTCCGCGCGGGGTCGGGTGCCAGAGATAGCAACGCTCGGTCACAGGCCGGGTGAGCGCGGAGTGCGGCCGGAGACCGGGGACACGGGAGTGACTGCTTTTCTCTGGGGGCGCACTGAGGAGCGGGGCCCCGAGTTCTCAGCTCCTCCGGGCGGAGATTGGGAGGCCACCATTTTCACTGTCGTCCTACAAAGCTGTACCGAGAGCTTGCAGGGAACAAAAGCTCCTGAGAGCAAACCAGAGCAGCTTGCTTAGCCCGGACCGACAAGGGCGGGGCAATTCCGCCTCCGGCAAAGACATTTGGAAACCACGGCAACAGGCCCCTCCCCCAGAAGATCAGCACGAACAGCCAGCAAGCCAAGACCAAGTTTACCGATCAAGGAGAACAGGAGAACTCCAGAGCTAGGGGAATACTGCACATAGAATTCATGGCTTTTTTTTTTTTTTTACCATGATTCATTATTTCATCAAAGTTAATTTTTGTTGACTTTTTTTTTATTTTTCTTTTTCCCTTTTTCAACCAACATCTTATAAATCCCTTTTAAAAAAAAAAAAACTTTTTATTTTTCATTTTTAGAGTCATATTTTATCCCTTCATAGTAGTTACCCTTATTTTTGGCATATATATATATATAAGTTGTTCTCTCTTTAAAATTTTGAGGTACAGTTTCTTCTAACAGATCAAAATATACCCTAAATCACTAGTGTATGGCTCTGTTCTAGTCTCCTGCCTGATCACATTCTCTCCCTTTTTCCTTTTTTTTTTCTTAAATCTTCTTTCTTTTTTCAAACAACTTATCTTACCAAGTCCTTTTATAAAATCTTTTATAATTTTCATCTTTACAGTCATCTTCCATCCCTTCATTATATCAACCCTTATTTTGTACATATATGTCTTTCTTCCTTTAAAATTTTAGGAGGCACTTTTTTCTAACAGACCAAAATACGCCCAAAATCTAGTGTGTGGCACTGATCTATGCACTAGCCTGATCATATTTGATCATATTCTGCTTTTTTTGTATTGTTTTTTTTTAGTTTTTATCTTTTTTTTCTTTTTTTTTTTTCTTTTTCTCTTTCTTTTTTCTTTCTTTCCCTTTCTTTTCCCCTGGTGTCAGGTCTTTTCTGACTTGTATACAGTATATTTGCTGGGGACGTTGTAAACCTGTTAGCATTTTGTTCTCTCATTCATCTATTCTCCTCTGGACAAAATGACAAGACGAAAGAAATCACCTCAGCAAAAAGAACAAGAGGTAGTACCGTCAGCCAGGGACCTACTCAATACGGACATTAGTACGATGTCGGACATAGAGTTCAGAATCATGATTTTAAAGATACTAGCTGGGCTTGAAAAAAGGGTGGAAGTTATTAGAGAAACCCTTTCTGGAGAAATAAAAGAACTAAAATCTAACCAAATCGAAATCAAAAAGGCTATTAATGAGGTGCAATCAAAAATGGGGGCACTAAATGCTAGGATAAATGAGGCAGAAGAGAGAATCAGCGATATAGAAGACCAAATGATGGAACATAAAGAGTCTGAGAAAAAGAGAGAGAAACAACTACAGGATCACGAGGGCAGAATTCGAGAGATAAGTGATACGATAAGACGAAACAACATTAGAATAATTGGGATCCCAGAAGAAGAAGAGAGAGAGAGAGGGGCAGAAGGTATATTGGAGCAAATTATAGCAGAGAACTTCCCTAATGTGAGGAAGGAAACAGGCATTAAAATCCAGGAGGCACAGAGAACCCCTCTCAAAATCAATAATAATAGGTCAACACCCCGACATCTAATAGTAAAACTTACGAGTCTCAGAGACAAAGAGAAAATCCTGAAAGCAGCTCGGGAGAAGAGATATGTAACCTACAATGGTAGAAACATTAGATTGGCAACAGACCTATCCACAGAGACCTGGCAGGCCAGAAAGGACTGGCAAGATATCTTCAGAGCCCTAAACGAGAAAAATATGCAGCCAAGAATACTATATCCAGCTAGGCTATCATTGAAAATAGAAGGAGAGATAAAAAGCTTGCAGAACAAACAAAAACTAAAGGAATTTGCAAACACGAAACCAGCCCTCCAAGAAATATTGAGAGGGGTCCTCTAAGCAAAGAAAGAACCTAAAAGCAGCAAAGAGCAGAAACGAACACAGACAACAGACAGTTAACAGTCACCTTACAGGTAATACAATGACACCAAATTCATACCTTTCAATAGTTACCCTGAATGTAAATGGGCTAAATGCCCCAATCAAAAGACACAGGCTATCAGATTGGATTAAAAAACAAGACCCATCAATATGCTGTCTGCAAGAGACTCATTTTAGACCCAAAGACACCCCCAGATTGAAAGTGAGGGGGTGGAAAACCATTTACCATGCTAATGGACACCAAAAGAAACCTGGGGTGGCAATCCTTATATCAGACAAACTAGATTTTAAAACAAAGACTGTAATAAGAGATGAGGAAGGACACTATATCCTACTTAAAGGGTCTATCCAACAAGAAGATCTAACAATTGTAAATATCTATGCCCCGAACATGGGAGCAGCCAATTATATAAGGCAATTAATAACAAAAGCAAAGAAACACATTGATAACAATACAATAATAGTGGGGGACTTTAACACCCCCCTGGCTGAAATGGACAGATCATCTAAGCAAAAGATCAACAAGGAAATAAAGACTTTAAATGACACACTGGACCAAATGGACTTCACAGACATATTCAGAACATTCCATCCCAAAACAAAGGAATACACATTCTTCTCTAGTGCCCATGGAACATTCTCCAGAATTGATCACATCCTAGGTCACAAATCAGGTCTCAATCGGTACCAAAAGATTGGGATCATTCCCTGCATATTTTCAGACCACAATGCTTTGAAACTAGAACTCAACCACAAGAGGAAAGACGGAAAGAACTCAAATACATGGAGGCTAAAGAGCATCCTACTAAAGAATGAATGGGTCAACCAAGAAATCAAAGAAGAATTAAAAAAATTCCTGGAAACCAATGAAAATGAAAACACAACTGTTCAAAATCTTTGGGATACAGCAAAGGCAGTCCTGAGAGGAAAGTATATACCAATACAAGCCTTTCTCAAGAAACAAGAGAGGTCTCAAATACACAACCTAACCCTACACCTAAAGGAGCTGGAGAAAGAACAGCAAATAAAGCCTAAACCCAGCAGGAGATGAACTAGAAACCAAAAGAACAGTAGAACAGATCAACGAAACTAGGAGCTGGTTCTTTGAAAGAATTAAGATTGAGAAACCCCTGGCCAGACTCATCAAAAAGAAAAGAGAAATGACCCAAACCAACAAAATCATGAATGAAAGAGGAGAGATCACAACCAACACCAAAGAAATACAAACAATTATAAGAACATATTATGAGCAACTCTATGCCAGCAAATTAGATAACCTGGAAGAAATGGGTGCATTCCTAGAGATGCATCAACTACCAAAATTGAACCAGGAAGAAATAGAAAACCTGAACAGACCTATAACCACTAAGGAAATTGAAACAGTCATCAAAAATCTCCCAAGAAACAAAAGCCCAGGGCCAGATGGCTTCCCAGGGGAATTCTATCAGACATTTCAAGAAGAATTAATACCTATTCTCCTGAAACTGTTCCAAAAAATAGAAATGGAAGGGAAACTTCCAAACTCATTTTATGAGGCCAGCATTACCTTGATCCCAAAACCAGACAAAGACTCCATCAAAAAAGAGAATTACAGACCAATATCCTTGATGAACATGGATGCAAAAATTCTCACCAAAATACTAGCCAATAGGATCCAACAGTACATTAAAAGGATTATTCACCAGGACCAAGTGGGATTTATCCCTGGGCTGCAAGGCTGGTTCAACATCCGCAAATCAATCAATGTGATACAATACATTAACAAAAGAAAGAGCAAGAATCATATGATCCTCTCAATAGATGCAGAAAAAGCATTTGACAAAGTACAACATCCTTTCTTGATCAAAACTCTTCAGAGTATAGGGATAGAGGGTACATACCTCAATATCATAAAAGCCATCTATGAAAAACCTACAGCGAATATCATTCTCAATGGGGAAAGGCTGAGAGCTTTTCCCCTAAGGTCAGGAACGCGGCAGGGATGTCCACTATCAGCACTGCTATTCAACATAGTATTAGAAGTCCTAGCCACAGCAATCAGACAACAAAAAGAAATCAAAGGCATCCAAATCGGCAAAGAGGAAGTCAAACTCTCACTCTTTGCAGATGATATGATACTGTATGTGGAAAACCCAAAAGACTCCACCCCAAAACTGCTAGAACTCATACAGGAATTCAGTAAAGTAGCAGGATATAAAATCAATGCACAGAAATCAGTGGCATTCCTATACACCAACAACAAGACAGAAGAGAGACAAATCAAGGAGTCGATCCCATTTACAACTGCACCCAAAACCATTAGATACCTAGGAATAAATTTAACCAAAGAGGCAAAGGATCTGTACTCCGAAAACTATAAAATACTCATGAAAGAAATTGAAGAAGACACAAAGAAATGGAAAAACGTTCCATGCTCATGGATTGGGAGAATCAACATTGTGAAGATGTCAATGCTACCTAGAGCAATCTACACATTCAATGCAATCCCCATCAAAATACCATCCACTTTTTTCAAAGAAATGGAACAAATAATGCTAAAATTTGTATGGAACCAGAAGAGACCCAGAATAGCCAGAGGAATACTGAAAAAGAAAAGCAAAGCTGGCGGCATCACAATTCCGGACTTCCAGCTCTATTACAAAGCTGTCATCATCAAGACAGTATGGTACTGGCACAAAAACAGACACATAGATCAATGGAACAGAATCAAGAGCCCAGAAATGGACCCTCAACTCTATGGTCAACTTATCTTTGACAAAGCAGGAAAGAGTGTCCAATGGCAAAAAGACAGTCTCTTCAACAAATGGTGTTGGGAAAATTGGACAGCCACATGCAGAAGAATGAAACTGGACCGTTTCCTTACACCACACACAAAAATAGACTCCAAATGGTTGAAAGACCTAAACGTGAGACAGGAGTCCATCCAAATCCTAAAGGAGAACACAGGTAGCAACCTTTTCGACCTTAGCCACAGCAACTTCTTCCTAGAAACATCGCCAAAAGCACGGGAAGCCAGGGCAAAAATGAACTATTGGGATTTCATCAAGATAAAAAGCTTTTGCACAGCAAAAGAAACAGTCCACAAAACCAAAAGACAACCGACAGAATGGGAGAAAATATTTGCAAATGACATATCAGATAAAGGGCTAGTATCCAAAATCTATAAAGAACTTACCAAACTCAACACCCAAAGAACAAATAATCCAATCAAGAAATGGGCAGAAGACATGAACAGACATTTCTCCAAAGAAGACATCCAAATGGCCAACAGGCACATGAAAAAGTGCTCAACATCGCTCGGCATCAGGGAAATCCAAATCAAAACCTCAATGAGATACCACCTCACATCCGTTAGAATGGCTAAAATTAACAAGTCAGGGAACGACAGATGTTGGCGGGGATGTGGAGAAAGGGGAACCCTCCTACACTGTTGGTGGGAATGCAAGCTGGTGCAACCCCTCTGGAAAACAGTATGGAGGTTCCTCAAACAGTTGAAATTAGGGCTACCATTCGATCCAGCAATTGTACTACTGGGTATTTACCACAAAGATACAAATGTAGGGATCTGAAGGGGTACGTGCACCCCAATGTTTATAGCAGCAATGTCCACAATAGCCAAACTGTGGAAAGAGCCAAGATGCCCATCGACAGATGAATGGATAAAGAAGAGGTGGTATATATACACAATGGAATATTATGCAGCCATCAAAAGGAATGAGATCTTGCCATTTGCAATGACGTGGATGGAACTGGAGGGTGTTATGCTGAGTGAAATATGTCAATCAGAGGAAGACATGTATCATATGACCTCACTGATATGAGGAATTCTTAATCTCAGGAAACAAACTGAGGGTTGCTGGAGTGGTGGGGGGTGGGAGGGATGGGGTGGCTGTGTGATAGACATTGGGGAGGGTATGTGCTATGGTGAGCGCTGTGAATTGTGCAAGACTGTTGAATCACAGATCTGTACTTCTGAAACAAATAACGCAACATATTTTAAGAAAAAAGAAAAAGAAGAAGATAACAGGAGAGGAAGAAAAGGGGAGTATGTCAGAGGGGGAGACGAACCATGAGAGATGATGGACTCTGAAAAACAAAGTGAGGGTTCTAGAGGGGAGGGGGGTAGGGGGATGGGTTAGCCTGGTGATGGGTATTAAAGAGGGCACGTTCTGCATGGAGCACTGGGTGTTATGAACAAACAATGAATCATGGAACACTGCACCAAAAACTAATGATGTAATATATGGTGATTAACATAACAATAAAAAATTAAAAAAAAAAAGATATGGTCCCCCAATTCTGTGGTACAGAACTGACTTCTAGGCACTGGGACATATGAGCTCTAAACTTGGGGTACAGCCCTCATTCATCATGGACAAGCCTCTGGAACACCTGTGACAGTCTCTTTCCCCTGGGCAGTCTCCCCACGCTCCATGCTCTGAAAAGAACTAATATCCCCTTCACCTGCTCTGCACCCAGCCGTAGAAGAATCTTTGCTCTCAGAAGACCTACCAATTAATGTTGAATTCTAACTTTCCCTGTACGTTAAATACAAAAGAGTTACTATATCTCAGAGCTGTAAACTATGATGAACTCAGACAATAACGAGCTTGTTAATGAGTTCAGATGAAACACTACTGTCTATTATTTTAAATGGATTGTATAAATGTAACTTTATATATGAAGAATTAAAGGGTGCTTAATTAAATTGTGTTTTACCTATCTATACAGCAACCAAAATTAGAACAATTTTTTTTTAATTGAATATGCACCCAACATAATATGCTGCATCTCCTGGATCAGTTGTCTGAGTGTCTAGTGGAGAAAGACTCACCTGTCAGTACTAGAGAGGAATAGCTTCTTAGACTCTTCTACCCTTCATGGGAGTAGGGGGTAAACTGTTACTCCATACACAATCAGAAAGTGAAATTCAAGCTGGTTGATAAGAACAGTCCCTTCAAGTAGAAAGAAGAAAAACTAGTATAAAAGATCTAATCTTGTCACAACTACATTCGTGGGGCCGTTGTCTTAAATTTAAAATCCTTATTCTTATCATAATAAGCAATTATCCTGTAACCAAACACATGATCATATTAATTTTTGGAGACAGGTAATAAATGTGATTTTCAGAAGTTTGTTCCCCTATTATTTAAAATGCCTAAACTTAAAAAAATTAAAACCTATAAATAAATACTAAATTAATTACCATATGACTGTATAACAACACAAAAATAATCTAGATAAAATATACAGAACATTTGCCTGGATATCAAATAACCTAATATTTAGTCTGAATTTACTATCTGATTATCTAACGCCCCTGAACACGTTATTTACACACATTCACACACATTTATACACACACATATATTTACATTTCAAAATTAGCAGAAAATAACTACAAATACATACCTATATGGCCATGTGTGTATGTAGTCTTGTTTTGAATTTGATCAATAAAAACATAATAAGAAGATTGTTTTTCCCAAGCTAAATTTTTCTATGAATGTTTTGTAAATGATTCAGACATTTGTTTGAAGTACATAATCTTCACAGGAAATCTGTTACTGTTTTGAGTTAGAATGCAATGCTTCAATATATATGGATATATTCAGCCTGGTCAGACATGCACATTTCAAGGCTGGGATTGAGAATTACCAAATCTCATCTGCAGGAAACCACATCTACCTAAAGAAAGGAATGCTGCAAATGTGAAAACCCTCTGCTCTTAAGAAGGGAAAGAAAGGGGGAGAAAAAGCAGTTTGTGCCGAGTTCTCTTCGTCTACTTTCACCTCTATGCGGCTTTATTATTGTTATTTCCTTCCCCTTTCTTTGTTTTCAGAGGCTCAGTGTTCAATTTGAATAGTACCTGGGGCTGTCTTTCTCTGAGCCCTTGAATTCAGTTACCCCACCCACACCAGGCTCTGCAGGGCTGCTTCTCTCCCTTTCTTAGAATGACGAGATATGCTCAAATGTAATTTTCCTAGAGAGACTTCTTTGATCAAATGTAAAGTACTGCCTACCTTAACTGATTGCCTCTCTCTCGTTATTGGCTAGCCTCCTGCATTAGAATAAAAACTGGTATCAGGGATCTCACAGGCTTGTAGAAATTAACCTGACCTATAGAAGAAGCTTAAAAATATGTGTTGAAGAGGTTTTTAAAAGTCATGTACAAACACTTTCCAGCCTTTAATAGGCTAAAAGTAAACAAAAACAAAAACAAAAATTTTACAATGGGTGTAAAAACTTAAATTTGACATTAGAAACCTAATTCATAATAATATTTTATTTTCTTTTTTTGTACTTGTGGTTGATTATGGTTGAATTTCCAGATAGAAGCCTCTTTTTTAAGGGTAAAGTGTTTGATTTAAAAAAAAAAAATTAGGGCGCTTGGATGGCTCAGTCGTTGAGCGTCTGCCTTCGGCTCAGGTCATGATCCCAGGGTCCCCGGATCAAGTCCCACATCGGGCTCCCTGCTCGGCGGGAAGCCTGCTTCTCCCTCACCCACTCCCCCTGCTTGTGTTCCCTCTCTCGCTGTGTCTCTCTCTGTCAAATAAATAAATAGAATCTTTAAAGAAAAAAAAAATAAAAATAAAAAAAATTAGTTCTGGGTTTGGTCATTTTCTTTGGTTAAATAAGAATTGATCCCATAATTAATTTCTTTAAAATTAGATTCAACAAAAATAAGTGGTTGTAACTTTCAGTTAAGATAACAAATTGAGAAGAGGCCCCTTTTCAGAGGCCAGTTGAAATCACTACAGGAATATAAAAATAGGAGAATTATCTACATCATCACTGAAACCTAGAAAAGAACACAATGCACATCCTACAAGATGTAAAGATGTAAAGTTGTGAAATATCACACAGAGGAAATGGGCTCACGTGAAGGCATAATTCTCTGTGGACAGATTCATCACCCCCACTGAGGGAGCACTGCAGTATCTCAGAATAAACATAAAGTTTCCTGATAAGGCACTCTGCTAACATCTCATGATTAATGCCATGCCATGGATTTGAGGAAGAACAGACAGGAGACATTCTTAGAACACGTCCTTCTCTATTCTGACTCCCCAGCATTGAAAGCAACTAGTAGCAGAAACCTGAAATCAGGGGGATATTTGAGACCCAGAAAGGGAGTGGGGTTCCCCGGAGCACACCAGAGTTTCTCCCTTATGAAGCAGATCCTGTCACAGGTTTGAAGTCGAGAATAATCCTATCTGGCAATTGCAGTAGATCTGGAGAAGGACCAGCAGAGGTGATAGCGAGGTTATTTCCAAAGACATCTCCAGCACCGATCTTAGGAAAACATCTAAATGGATAGGCAGCTGCTTTTTAAAGGCGATATGTATAAAGAAATAAACACAGACACAATTGTGAAAAGATTATAATATAGAAATAAATATTATAAATACATAGGCATTATATATATTTATGTTATTTATATGTAAATATTATATATATTACCTATAATATATATTCATTAAAGACACACATTTTAAACCTAATTTGCTTTATAGTCTCTAACACTTGAAAAAAAAAGTAGCATCATGTTTATAAACAAAGAAGCATTTAAAATAAGAAAACAGATAAAGGCTGAGCTGTCTGTGAAAAGAAGAATGGATAAGCTAATGAAGTAAAATAAGGGAACTTAAGAAAAAAGGCAAAATCATAATACACATCATTTTCAGGTCCAAAAACCATCACAGAATAGGAAATGGAATTCAAGTGATAAAATTGAGACAAACTTGTAAAGCTCCCCCAGAATACGGGAAGGAGGGAGGGAGGGAGGGAGAGAGGGAGGGAAGAAAGGGAGAGAGAGAGAGAGAGAAAGAAAGAAAGAAAAAGAAAGAAAGAAAGAAAGAAAGAAAGAAAGAAAGAAAGAAAGAAAGAAAGAAAGAAAGAAAGAAAGAAAGAAAGAAAGAAAGAAAGAAAGAAAGAAAGAAAGAAAGAAAGAAAGAAAGAAAGAAAGAAAGAAAGAAAGAAAGAAAGAAGGGAAGGAAGGAAGGAAGGAAGGAAGGAAGGAAGAAAGGAAGAAAGAGAAAAAGAAAGAAAGAAAGGAAAGGAATATTTGATGGCAATTTATGCTCCTGAAGAGGGACCCAGAGGAGGAGAAGGTGAGTGCAAAAGAGCAGATCCCTCAGGAGGCCCTGGAGGTGAGTCCCTGAGGACCCTGATCTCAGGGGAGAGATGGCAGACTGAACCCAGTTCTAAGAACCTCCCTCTCCAAAACTTACACAAATGAAAAGGATCAGAAGATGCAGATGTTATTAACGTAGTTCTCAGACCCTGCCCCACCTGTGACTCTGCAGATTCTGGGAAACTCACTGAGACCCCCAGGTCCCAGGAGCAGCGCTCGGAAGGGAGGCCCTGGCCTCTCTCTCAGACGGAGCAAGGCCCAGGGAGATGAGGAGACAGTAACCATGGCGGCCACGGAGCTGCCCTGGAACCCGCCTGTGCATCCCAGAGCAAGCCTCAAGGAGCAAGCACTGTGTGACGGTACTTTGTGCTGATTTAGTTAACTAAACTGACTCCTTAATTACAGTGAGGTGACCATGAACGGAATTACTGGGATGGACGGATGGGCAAGGGAGCAGAGGGTTCCCTGTATCTGTCATACTCATCCCAGCAAGGCTCAGGTTTACATCAAAGTACACAGCACACAACACCCAGCCTGCAGATTGTAAATGTCTCAAGGCAGGAAAGGACTAACGAATGGAGAATTCACCCATGCTATTTTAGAAGAAATACTTGGAGACAGAATTCCCTAGATTTAACATCAGTGAGAAAAAAAGAGTGTCATCATACAAATATAAGTAAATAAATGCAGGGGCGTCTGGGTGGCTCAGTCGGTTAAGCGCCTGCCTTCGGCTCAGGTCATGATCCCGGGGCCCTGGGATGGAGTCCCGCATCGGGCTCCCTGCTCCTTGGGAGCCTGCTTCTCCCTCTCCTCCCAGCTTGTGCTCTCTCTCCCTCTCTGTCTCTCTCTCTCTGTTAAATAAATAAAATCTTTAAAAAAATAAGTAAATAAATGCAAGTAAATAGCACTCATGAAAATATATTAAAACAGTTAGATAGCTCCAACTGAAAATTGAAGAAGACATAACCCAAAAATTAAAAGCAAAATTTCTTCAAATACTTTGTACTACAGAACTTAGCAAAATAATGAGTTCACTAAAATTAAAGCTTAAAGAAGATAAAGCAACAGAACTGAATACAAATTATGATCACAGAGATAAGGACACAAAGTGATCAAAGCAAGACCATAAAATAAATGATAAATAAGAGCAAGGCCATGACAGAAATATAAATCATGCAAGATAGAATTTTCCTAATTATATCAAATATAAAAGCAACACGCAGAGACAAAAAGAGAAGGTAAAATCTGAGGACAATAATAATACAAGGTGAAAATAAGGCCATTCTGAAACTAGAAAAGTCAATAAACGAAATGCAAAATGTATTCAAATTATGTAATGATTTTTTTGGAGATGTTGGAAAAATTACACAATGTTAAAAGATAGATAATGGACAGGTCATTAGATTGATCGAACTTTATATAAAATAGCTAAGACATGATCATACTTTCAAATTTAGGAGAAACTCAAGTATAATAAAAGACCCACAAGAATCCCAAGTGAAAGAGCAAATCTCTCAAAGGTTAAAAAAAAGTCAGGTTGTTCTCAAACATCGCCACAGTGATACTGAATAATACCTTGTGTGGCAAAAGGGACTTTCGAGACAGGGTAAAATGAAGGGTTTTGAGCTGGGACGATGACTTTGGATTATCCAGGTGGGCCAGAGCTAGTCACAGCCCTTAAAAGTGAAAGAAGGTAAGAAGGAGTCGGGCGGCAGCAGGAAGACTGAGACTCTGCGGCTGGTTCTGAGAACAGGGTGCAAGGAGCCGGGAGGGCATAAAGGCCCCTCGGAGCTGAGTGGGGCCCCAGAACCGACAGCCATCAATGACACTGGAGACCTTAGTCCTACGCCCCCACGAATTCAATCCTGCCAACACCAGAGGGAACAGGTGAATGAGAGGAACACAGCCCTCCCTGGCAGTACCTTGGTGTTTAGGCCAGAGAGCCGCACACTGAGTGTCTGATTTACAGTTCTGTAAATAAATAATAGATTTGTGCTCCTTAAAGCCACTAACTTGGCAGAAATTTGCCATGGCCGCAATATAAACTTACTACTTAATGGAAGAGTATTACATGCAGCCCAGCTGTGTCCGTGCATAAAGGGAAGAGATGGGGGCCCCACGAGTGAAAGTATCGGGTGTCCCCTCGGTGGCTCTGATGAGGCGCAGCTGGAAACGCAGGCCCAACTGTTGTCCCTCCTCTCGGTTTTAAGTGTCTGAGAAAGAGACAAGCTTTGCAGCACAGTGATTTGCAAAGCAGGTGGATAACAGAAATGACATTATTATTTTTAAAATTTATTTATTTATTTGAGAGAGAGAGAGCGAGAGAGGGAACACAAGCAGGGGGAGTGGGAGAGGGAGAAGCAGACTCCCCGCTGAGCAGGGAGCCCAATGCGGGGCTTGATCCCAGGACTCTGGGATCATGACCTGAGCCAAAGGAAGACGCTTAACCATCTGAGCCACCCAGGCACACCAGAAATGACATTATTATTATCTAAAATCTTCTTTCAGATTGGGAGGGAAAAAAAATGATAAGGAAATTAGCATGCTATTTTTATTTACTTTTTCCATAGGAAAGAAGTCAAACCATACTACACATATTTGATAATTGTGGTTCAGACACGTGCATGTGATAAATTGTGGTTCAGACATGTGCATGTGCATCACCTTTAAGAGCGCTGTTCCTCAGAACTCCTTTAGACAATGGTATCTTAAGATAAGACTATTTTGGAAGTTCAACCTATAGTTTCATTTTCATTTCAGGTTCTGTAACACTAAAGGAAAACTAAATATGGTTATCTGTATCATCTTATTTATATGAATTTTTAAATCACATTTTATCAGTTTTCTTTTTTAAATTATACATGTGTCGTGCACAGGAACTGAGCAGATAGTCAGCACTCACTCCTCAGGCTGTAAGTAAAATGCCCAAATATCATCACATCTAATGAACAAGCTAAACTACCATACCCAAAATAATGTAGTGTATGACCATTTGTTACTGAGTTTGGCC
Organism: Zalophus californianus; assembly: GCF_009762305.2. Lineage (NCBI taxonomy): Eukaryota > Metazoa > Chordata > Mammalia > Carnivora > Otariidae > Zalophus > Zalophus californianus. The sequence goes on along the minus strand of NC_045609.1, from coordinate 2,805,781 downwards.
TTTGCTCTATACTTTGCTTCTTCAGAGACGGAAGAGGGACAAAGATATCACAGCCAGTGTGGTAAAACATGAGTCCCTTCGAGTATTTGAGATAAGAACTGGCCTAGGTCTTAAAAGACATTAAGGTCCATAAACAGTAAGGGGAGACTCTAGGCAATTTAGAGCAAAGAAAGATATGCTTATAAATCTCTCCAGGCAGAAATGAGCAGGTTGAGTTTGTGGGATGATGACAACAAAGCAGGAGAAAATTATATTGCAAACATACAGTGTGATCTGTTGGGGGAGGGCCTAGAACACAGAATTAGGGCAGTATGAAATAGAAGTAGTCAATACAAAATATTGGTAGAACATGACAATTAAAAACAGTGCTTAAAATGGGGCACCTGGGTGGCTCAGTTGGTTAAGTCTATGATCTGGGTTTTGGCTGGGGTCATGAACTTGGGGTCATGATCTCATGGTTGTGGGATGGCCCTGCCTGGAGCTCCGTGCTTAGTGGGGAGTCTGCTTGAAATTCTCTCCCTCTGCCTCTGCCCCTCCCTTTGTGCTCTCTCTCTCTCAAATAAATAAATGAAGTCTTAAAAAAAAAACAAAATAATGCTTAAGAAAAATTACTAATAAAAATGGTTGCTGGAGAACAGACTAGAATAGAGGACATAGTGAGATCACTGCTGAGAAGTTATGTAACAGAGAGGAAGTCAGTGATACACATTTTATTTCAAGAGATTAATTTTATAGACACAGAGCAAAAGCAAGAGATTTTATTTCTTTACGTACCAAAGTATGTGTTTAGTCATAAGACACTAGGGCACACGCCCACTAATAACTCAAAATGCATTAGTGCTAATGGTAGCTGTTTTGACCCAAGCAAGTCAGAGAGTTAATTTTATTAAATTAAGTCCTTCAAAGCCAAGTCTCTCAGGGCATTCATGCATAAGCACTAGCTAGAGGAGGAAATGAAGAGCAGGGTCACGACTGAGGGAGCAGACGCCAACTATGTTTTGACATAATTGTATAAACCCTAGATGTGGCCTACCTCCCAGTGTTTCCAGCTGAATTTATTGAATGCATTTTGATCCCTGAAGACTACTAAGAAGCCATATTTAATTTACTGGAAAATTAAATTTGTGATTGCAGGTATAAGCTAAAAATAATTTGTTTTGTTTTGTTTTGCATTGCATGCCGTTCTTGACCCTCTGTCTTTGCCTATTTTCCCCTTTGAGAGCTCATTCATTTTCATGACTGCTCATCACCTCTTTGCTGGTGATCTGAAATATTCTTTGTGTTGCTCTAACAGAGTTTTTCAGAACATTTTTCTGGGAAGCAGATTTTTTTTCACTTTTTGGGGGTGTGGGGGAACACAAGTAGAATTTTGCATAGAAGTCAATATACATTCCTCAGTTTTATACCCGATTTCTTGCTCTTCCTTCATTAAACTCTTTTTTTAATATTTCTACAGGGTTTATATCTTGGAGTCATCTGTACTTTTTTTTTTTTTTTTAATAGATGAGCTGCTGGATTCTATCTGGAAGCATTAATCTGTTTTCCAACTATCACTCTGTTTACTCAACAATCCCCCAAGGGTATCCTCTGCTTACAAGAAAACGAAAAAACAAAACAAAACAAGAAGCCTCTTGCCTGAGTGCCTGGTCTAAGAATATCTGGATAGTTGCATACAGAGCCAGTTGCTTTGCAACCAAAGAATCAATAGCACATTGGGGTGGGGGGAGGGCAAGGGGAGGTTAGACAGAAAAAACAGGTGGTAAAAGCTGGTATTGCAATGAGTTAGAAAGATACACATCAAAGAATGAAGGGTAAGGAAGAGCATCTTACGTGAAGAGCAGAGACAAGTGTGAAAGAAACCCAATAGTGTAGATCTTCCAATACCTAAGCCCTGTGGACCACACACTGTCCACCAGCCATGATACTCAAAGTCCCCAACACAGTGTGGGGACTGAACAGTGTGCCCCGCGTGGGGATGAACACATGAAAGGGAATCCTGCACCATAAGCCCCGTGGTAATGTCCAGAAGCATTTGACAGTCTTCCAAGAGCAACTGGGGAATACCACCACCATTGAATAAAGTTACCAGAAACACTGTGTTCTTCTTTCTGATGTCTGCAGTTTTGAACCTAACTAGTCTTTAACTTCTCTAGTCTGAAATTAGTGCATATTCCAATTTATTATGTTTCTTTGAACATTTTGCAATGATTTCCTACTATTAGATAGAAAACTTAACATACATACTGACGTTTGAGATCTTCCAAATTGCAACTCCACTTATATTCTAGTATTTCTCAAAATGAGCTAATTTATTTAAATTTCGTAATTAGCTCAAAAACATACTTACCTTCAACTTATTTTTTCCTATTATGTCAATTCATAGGAGTGTTTGCCTCCATTTTCTCCAGACTCTGTGCCACTCTAACAGCTCCATTCCCATGACACCTGCACTCGAAGACCCCTTTCCTGACGTTGCACTGTTTGCTGTGGAACAGAATTCGGCATGGTGTAGTGCTCACTATTCTTCACATACATAACGCTATGCTTAGATCCTTCCAACCACAATTTTTGAATTGCTACTATAAGTCTCCCTACGTTTTATCCATTTCCTCACTGCAGAAATATTCCTTGAGGGCTTGCCAGGTGCCCAGTATTTTGGAGTGGTCTAAAAATATGGGTAATGGGACGGTCATGGTGCCTTCCCTCCCTGGGCTCATCCTCCAGTGGTAACCTTGGGTAGCTATTGCTCCTTCCTTCTCATCAGCATCAAGCTGCTGAACATGGCTATAAAATCCACAAAATGATGAATTTTTCTCTTAGGAGATTCACCTGCCCCATGTTACTTACAGATACTCATTCTTTAAACATATCTTTAGTGACGTGTTGTCATAAGAACTGTTCGGAAATCTCTCTGTTAGACACAATGCCGCTCAACTCCACAGCTGCATGCGACTGTCTTATCAAACTCTGATAAAATGGTTATTTGTATATATAGTTATTCCCCTCTCCATTTGGACTGTATTTCAAAGGCAGGGGCAGTGCCCTACTATTCCTGACATTTCCTGCAGCCAGCCTCATGTCCCGTAGAACTTACATAACTCAATACATATTTCACCCCTGACAATGTCCTTCACATATCCATTCCATTCAACAAGTATCTTCGTACATGTGAGTGTCAGGTGTTGTTGAAAAATCTATGCTTCCTTGCTGCCAATATTCATATCATCTATAATAATAAATCCAATACTTTAATGTCCCCGGTACAATAATAAAGCCACAGAAATAATGTAAGAAGGAAGAGAAACCTTTAATTTGTTTAGAAGTCCATCAGATTCATCATCTTCTTGTGGGTAGGCATTTATAACCTATCCTTTTATTTCACTCCAAGAAATTCCTTGGGAGAATAAAACCGTGCCAATGTGGTTCGTACAAATGAATGAGTGGCAAAATTAATGTGTGTTAATATAAAAACAGTTCTCAGTTCATATAAAAGAGCGTTTTCAGACTGCAGGAAAAAGACCCATTAACTTCAGGGAGCCACTGGCCATCATTCCCTTCTATCAGCCTCGAGTATAGTCACTCACCATAAAATAATGTGTTGGGTTTTTTTTTTTTCCCTTTTTCTCAGGAAAAGATAGGAATACACGAGATTGCTGTAAAATATTGCACTCTGGGTAAGACTCATCAAAATATGCGTGCAACTTTCCCAGACAGGTGACTTCTGTATTGTTGCACCCAATGGTATCTTCATATTTGCAAAGTGCTTGCGTCTAATCTTTGTGCACAAATTCTACCACATTCTGTTTAATGTTACGAAGCACAGAGAGGGATTTGCACATTGCAGCTGCCTGAAATTAAGCAACAGGGTTTCTATTGTGCTCATGGAGGTGATCATTTGCTGTCGTGCCTTGAGAGGCTTTACTAGAAGCAATCTGCCTCCCTTCAAAGAAGGCACCTGTTTGTGAGGAAAAGTCTGTCTAGTTGCCCAAAAACAAGAGCTTCAAAGCTGCTCAGATGCATGAAAAATAGAAAAAGAAATTCTCAAAAATTTCAAGAAGCCCATGTGATGATATGTGAGTTACGTGCGCTAGTTGTGAAGAGAGAATAAACGATTACTAAAAATGCCTTTTAACTGGCCTCTAAAACTCTGGGTAATAGAAATTTCAACTTAATTATGTATTTTGTAAGTACTCACATTAGGCCTACCCTAAAGGAAGAAGTCAACCCAGATTCTGGCAAGCATTTAACAAAAAATAAGGTTATGAAAAGGCAGGAGATAATTTACATGAAATGGTCTATATCTGAGACATTCTCCTGTCCGTTGAGTGCCCCGGTGTCGCAGACTCAGCAACACTCCGTAATAAGCGCACACACCAAATCATCTCACAAAAGGCAGATGAGGGATCTGAAACCACTTTGGATTTGACATTTTTGTTGAAATTTAATTGAAAAAGTTATGGAAGTGAAGATAATGTGAGAGAGCAGTGCAGAGAGTCATCTCTTTCTTACAACTGGATCCCACGACCTCCTCCCCTCACTAAACATCCATCACTAATGGCCTGATGTCCTATGTGGCAAGGGTAACAGAGATTCCATTGCAGTACATTATTAATTCAAAGCAATGGGGTTGAAAGCACAGGGAGATGGCTCTTCTAAGATTATCATTTCATCTGTATCCGAGGGTGCTCTTGTTAGTGAAATCATGACACCTTGAAGGATTGTTCCCCTCCTTTACCTTCGAGACAGTCTCATGCTTCAGCTGAATATTTAAGATTAATTAGAATGGTTTAGCAAATTACATGAAGGAACACAATGTTATATGATAAATATTCATCAAAGATGTCAAGCTGCATTGTCTGTAATTTTTAAGAGCTAGTATATTAGTACAGTTGAAATACTTAAAAACCGCTATTTTTGTACGAGTACATATCAAAGATTCGTTCACATAGAGTAAAAGGTAATAGATACTAAGTCCAAATAAATTTGATTACTTAACATTATTAAAATCATCTATGGGTTGAAGTATCACAAGTATAGCAAAACATATACATTGTGTTGATTTTTAATAAAAAATTTGTGAATGTTTTGCAACTGTTACTTAAATGTAAAAACTTTAGTCAGTCTGAATTAACCACATCAGATTGTATCTTAAATTTACATATTATTTCTGGTATTTCAGGTATTTCCTTCTATGTGTGAGAATCATTCCTACCTTTGGTGAACTCACTGGCAAGTGGAGAATGACAAGTAAACAGTGGATTAAAATGCAGTTAGAAAATATAACACTGTGCAAATCCAATGCCTTTTGAGGACAAAGGGGTTAAAATGACCCCATGGGGTTTGAGACGTGGAGGGACACTTTGGGACGTGTGGTGAAAGAAGTTTTCATGGAGAACTAGACTGGGGAAAAAATGAATCGCGAGTCACACTTTTTGCATGTAACTCCCGTAGCCTTCAAGAAAGAAATGTCTTCCTTCTCATTTTGTCACAGAGTCTATTCCAACTCTGTATTTTACTTTAGTTTTAGAATTTGCATTTTTATATTCAAAGTCCATCATAATGTCAATTAGAGAAATCTTGTAGGAAACGTATCTTCCCTAATATCCAAAGCATGAGTTTGGGCAAGATTTTAATTAGTAAATAATATACGTATTGTGTTACCAAGTTGAAAACTGATAACCACTGGCAAAGTCTTTGTCTACAAAGAATGATTTGTCAGCATTATACGGCACTAGTGTAGATATAAGAATACTTGACACATTGTTGAAGAAAAGTTCCATAAAGCATATTTAAGAAAAAAAGGTGAGAATAATGGAAAACGTAAACCACTGTTCCAAAAGAGAGCATTTGAAAACCGTAAAAGCTTTAAGATAAAGAAGTAAACTCATGGTCCAATGCATTAAATACTCAACCTAAGCTCTGCTCAATAGAAGTAGTTATCCAGAGCAAAGAAATACTTTGAGGAAGAAGTAAACAGCAACAACAAAAATGTCTATCTATACAGTTATCTATAGATTAAATAGATAGATGGTAGACAGATGATAGGTAGATAGAAGAGAAAACGAATAATGGAGCAAATTATACTTTAGAGCAAACCTGTTCCTCTCATATTAATTTTACAAAAACTAGTTAGGCAACATTATAACCTAGGGGGAAAAAAGTGTCTGAATTGCACATCATGAACTCTAGATTAAGTGGTGTGACAATGCCATTCTTTTTTTTTTCTTAGATGTATCTATTTGAGAGACAGCACAAGCAAGGGAAGGGGAGTAGAGCAAGAAGGAGACTCCCCACTGAGCAGGGAGCCCGATGTGGGACTCGATCCCAGGACCCCGGGATCATGACCTGAGCTGAGGGCAGGCCCTCAGCCGACTGAGCCCCCAGGCACCCTTGACAATGCCATTCTTAATCAAGAGCCATTCTCTCCCTAATGTCTCCTATTTAAAATTCACACCCCCAGCCATTTTGATGAACTAAATCTTTCTAAGTGTGTTTATTTTAAATCAGTAAGTGTCATATATACTTTTTTTTTCACAGTGTTCAAGATTCATTAAACCTCTTAAGAAATCCAAACTGGAAATTTAAGCAACTAGCGATGTTTGAAAGTCATCATGGGGCACAAAGCAACAATCCCAATCAACCCCAGAATTTGTAATCTTATTAGTGTTTGTACATTTATTTGTATCATCTGCTCTGTTTCTGTGTTTCTTCTCTAAACTCTGAAGAAGTAATTGCTCACCACATTAAATAGAAATGGACATTGATGCTGAAAGAAGTTAATCACTGGCTTTAGGGTTGCAGACATGAAGTTTTTTAAAGTAAAATCCAAGCCAGATCTTTGGCTTGAAGCTTAGCGATCTCTTCTTCCCAAGAAACCCAGGAAAATAAAGAGTACACTTTGTAAGGAAACTTAATATATCTTTTTAAATATAAATATCTGATCTTTGGGGAGGATTGTTTGCAAAGATATCAATCATACTTAAGTAGGACTCCTCTTTAGCAAAATAAATATACATGAGTCAAAGTCTGTATTGAGTGAGGGGTTAAAAAACAGAGATAGTAAGTAACTAATTGTTCGAAATTTGTTCTGATAGAAGAAGCATCAGAAATTTCTGCTTTCCTTCCCCACGGGAGGGGTGTACATCCCAGCCCAGTGAAGGTGGGGCTTGCCTTGTGGGGCCTGTGATGCCTCTGAGCCCTACAGGGCAATTATATTTTTCTACCAGTTTCATCAAGACAGGCCGTAAGTAAGACTTGCTTTGCCCCATAAAATGCATCACTTCTGAGTAAATTAAGAGCCAGTCCATGGTTTCAATGATGTCTTTCCCTTTTGCCCCAAGACATACATTGTCGTAAATAGGGGCTGTTTCTTCAGGCAATACCAAAAAACTTTTGCTTCCATTTTCAAGAAGGAGTCATGCTTTTGTGCTTACTTTAAAATATCTACTATTACCCAATTCTAAGAGGGACACAGCCACCCTCTTCACACAGAAAACTGCAAGAGAAAAGGGGAAATTTGTTCTTAGGGGGAAAAATTACACACATGCACACAGACAAACCTACCACATTTACAGCATATGTATTTGAAATAACATGAACACTTGAAGAGTCAAAATTATCTAAATTAGCATTGATCAAGATCAAACTGGCATGATTACCTACTTCCCAACACAACTTCAGATATAATTATTAAATCACCACATTTATACCATGTGGATTTGAAATAATGTGAACATCTGCAGAGTCAAAATTATCTAAATTAGCATTGTTCAAGATCTTGTCTGCACACTGACCTGATTATCATCCACGGAGAGCTCATGAGAAAGGCAAACTCTCATCCCTGCCTCAAACCCACTGCCGTGGAATCTGGGGGTGGAGGTCGGAATCTGTCCCAGCAAGCTGCCCAAGTAATCCCGATGCTAAAGTTTGAGAAACACTGATCAAAAGCCTACAGATCTCAGAACACTCCACTATATAAGATATGTACAAGCCCAGTCAAGAAATCACCCTTTCCATGCTGCAATACACCGCGGTTCATCAGTATAACTTCTAACACTGTCTTGGTTTATGGTACTGTCTCATTTTCATTGAGGGGTCGTTAAACTCACTGGTGGTAAGTATTTCACGTCCGAGCACTTTTATGAATTCAGTTCTGACACAGCTTAGTTTTTACTCAGCTCAGCAGAGAGACTTTCCTTTCATATTTCAGGTTAAACAAAAAACAAGGTATTGGAGATTATAAATAGAAATTTTCATTCTGTTGTCTTCATTCATCGTGATTCTGTTGCCTCTTTCAATAGTTTATTGATAATTCTGAACACCCACTACGTGTGAAGGTGAGATGCCCTGTGTGCTGAAAAGCAGCGTAAGGCCAAGCCCTTCCCTCCACCTACCCCTCCTCCCTCACTCTTAAGAGTTACTTCTCAGGGCAAGTACAAATGATCAGAATGAATTTTCAGATGAAACTCTTAGTCCTGTGGTCACAAAGTCTACATCTTTATGCTGTTTATATCTTCAAAGGACCCAAGCTGTTGCTCTGCCTGTAAGTTGCTAAATCAATTCTAACAAAACGCTAAGAATCATGGCTTTTGTATGGAACAGGACCACTGAGGTACTGGATTTCTTTGTGTATTTCACTTCTTGAACATCGCATAGGAAGTACTCGTTTGTCACCTAGCCTGTACCTTTGGAAAACATACAAGCTTAAACATTTCCTTCCCAAAGATATAGATGGAAAAACAAAAAACAACAAAACAAAACAAAAAAACCCTGCTGAGCAATATTTCTTTTTCAAGATAAAAAAACATCATAATTATCTCACAATTATTCAAGTTGTGGTCATGATAAAATTAATGTAAGATTATGGTTTTTCCTCATATAATTTATATTTTCATAAAGGAAAAAAAAGAGTCGGGGCAAATATGAACAGAGAATTATTTCATTCGCTCATGGATCCATTCACTGAACACAACTATTGAGCACCTACTACGTGGCAGGTACTATGTTGGTAATGAGATGGTAACTTGAGAAAGACAGACAGACAGACGTGGTGCCTGTATTCTGAAAGCTTACAGTTCAGTAAACCTACAAACAGTGTTGTCATAATTTAAAATATTACTTGCAATAAAATTTTTAAAAGATACTTGAAGGAATATTGAAGAAAGAGAATGTTAACATTTTGGGTATCTTAGATAATTAACAATATGTGTTGTAAAACTCTTTTCCATCTAGCAGGGAATCTGTTAACACGCTGACATCTTTCTCCCTTCTGCACAACGCAAGTAAGAGTATTTTTCGTTGAAACACTCAAAAAACTCGCTCTCCCCCATCATTTTTAATTGGAACTTTCAGTGACATTTTGAATGCATGCCAGATAATTGTTGACCTACTTCCCAACTTGGCTTCAGATATGACTATTTACCTAAAGGTTTAAGAAACAAAATCTTTGGATAGACTTTATTTAATCTGGTCAGTGAGGCAAAATTGAAGGGGAATACTCGATGGTCATTAAGAATATGTATCAGTGGGGCACTTGGGTGGCTCAGTCAGTTAAGCTTCTGCCTTCTGCTCGGGTCATGATCTGAGGGTCCTGGGATGGAGCCCCGAGTTGGGCTCCCTGCTCAGCGGGGAGTCTGCTTCTCCCTCTCCCTCTGCTCCTCCTCCCTGCTCATGCTTTCTTTCTCTCTCTCTCAAATGAATAAAATAAATTTAAAAGAAGAATATATATCAAAACCATCCTCCAGTGCATGGGCGTATACAGTTTAACACATACAGAGACAATATGGCGTTGAGGGCATTAGTGAGATCTCAGAGTCAGACGTTCCAGGTTTGATTCTCAGCTTAGTCACTTACAAGATGTGTGACGACTTTGGCCAACCTTCTTAAATGTTCTGGGTTTTACTTAAGTATAAAATGAGAGTAATAATTTCATCTAATTAGATGTTCTAATATGATAATCCAAGTAAAGAACATAGAAAAGTACCCTGCATATAAATTGTGCAATACATTTTAGTAATTATTATTAGCATTCCTTATAAGCTCATGTAAAAGTTCATCTATCCTAAGTGTATCAATTTCCCTCTATTTCTCCCAAAGCTGCACTGTCAACTCCTCTATATTTAGCCTGATTTCTGCCTTATTTATTTTTCTTTCAAATCCCTTATTATTTCTTTGAAATATTGTCAAAAGGAATGGCAGTCCCTATGAAGGCACAGTAAAAATCCGACAGGATCCAAAGCAAATCCAAGTTTTCAAAAATTTTCCATATTGTAAATTCATAATGGGGAAGGGATTATTCAGTGTACTGTGGTAGCTGTTAATATTTTATTATTGCCAATATGTAATGCTTAATTACAAGCAATGTTTCCAATGATGGTAAGAGATGTTTTGTTCAGTAATTTTTTTTCAGTAATTTTCATTCGAAGAAAGTCAGCAATACTAGAACTTCTTGTCAAGGAACTCTTCATTACCAGTTGTATACAATACTCCTTAATTTATAATGACCATACATCCCAGTTTGCTTGAAATCATATGTGTTTGCAACTATTAAGACTGATATAATCTGGGGCGCCTGGTTGGCTCAGTTGTTAAGCATCTGCCTTCGGCTCAAGTCATGATCCCAGGGTCCTGGGATCAAGTCCCGCATCGAGCTCCCTGCTCCACGGGGAGTCTGCTTCTCCCTCTGCCCCTCACCCCACGTGTGTTCCGGCTCTCACTGTGTCTCTCTCTGTCAAATAAATAAATAAAATCTTTAAAAAAAGGACTGATAAAATCTACTTACCTACCAAAAAAAATTGTTATTTGGACAATGAATATATGCTCATCTTACATATATTAAATAATGAAGCATTTATAACATATTAAATAATACAAAGAAAACAATTTAAGAACAACTATCTTCCCTAAAGTTCAATTACATTACTGAGGCAAGTAATTTTAAGTGGAAAAGTTAATTTTTAAAGAAGCAACAGAATAGATACACTATTTAATGTAGACACATTTAGACACGTCAGAGAATCTGATTCACGAGAACTTTTTCATGACTGCATTGATAGTTTTTGAACGGTAAAGTGTACTACTACCTTTTTTTTCCTATCAGTTTGTGTTCAAATCCTTATTATTTAAATAATTTAATCCATTTACTTGGGCAAGGTACAGAATAATACTAAACAAGTACTTAATTAAAAGCTCATCTCTCCTCCTTATGCCTGAGTCCCAAATACGGAGTTTCCCTCTCCAGTCCTAGCCACTGTTACAAGTTTTTACTTCTTTCATTTCAAAGGTGTGGGGTTATTATCTGACTTCAAATGACAATAAACTCATAGCACTTTAGAGCATACAGAAACTAACAATCACTGACTTCAATCCCCCGTTCTGACAGAGGAGAAATATGTGTTCTAGAAATTTGTTAAATGGTCTGCCCAGGCTTTTCCTGTAGATCTGTTCAGTCTTTCTTACACTTGGGTGTGATCATTTTTTTAAGAGTAAGAGGGACGTAAGCACAGGAACATACATCCAGCATACTCGGATTCTAGCGCTCATTTGGTTTCTTATTATCTTTCTGGCCTTGGGGAAATAGCCTATTGCTTTGCTCAGCCTGCTTTAGAGATTTATATTGATAGGAAGGATCAAAATGGGGGGAAAAATGTGAGGATACCCTACAGTGTAAGAGGAAAAAATAACTTTAAAAAAGAAAAAATGTTAAGTCTCTATAGAAACGAGCAGTGGCTTTATCCAAATTAACAAATTGGGCTTAAGAAATATATTGAGAAAACATCAAAGTATCCAAGATAATGTTCTTAGTGTTTCATTATAAATAACATTTAGTCTGTTTAATGACAGTAATTTCACAAATCCCAGAAAATAGTACAATTTGTTTAATGTCAAAATCACCAGTGACTACAGGATCAATTGCTTTAACAGAAAGAGCATAACTGTTCTCAGGCTAGTTGCAACTGATAAATGATACAATCTAATACGCTGTAGCGAAGATTTAAGTTGAATATTTTAGGGAGGGGTTGAATATAAATTTTGACATTGTTTAAATGCAAACTACCAAGCTGGTGCAAGATACAAAGAGTCTCATCTCTAATGGTACATGATGAGAATCTAACATTCAAACAGCACTCACCAAAGGGCATTATAATCCTATTATAAATGGCTGACAATTCCAAACCTTCCTAAGCCATGTAAACTAGAGGATAAAAAGGAAAAAGAAATACTTGCAACATGATTTTTTTATTTAAGAGTTCACACTTGACTGCCAGCCTAATTAGGTACCTCTCTAGAAGTTCATCTGATAGCTATCCTAGTAAAGAAGCAGTGCACTGAAATTCTTGAAGGAGTGCAAGCCTCAATTTCATAGCATTTCATTTTCAATTCCTCTAGTATAAAAGCACGCTAACCCAGCACTGACAGAAGTAGGGCTACATCAATACAGTGCATGAGTAGGATTCAAATAAACCCTCCAACAGGAGAAATCACCACCTGGTTCAAAGTGTTTGTGGAAGGCATTTGACTTTGACATTCACATAAGGCAAGGGACAAAACAGTGTTTGTCAAGAAAGAGAAGGCTGCAATCGTCTGTGTATTAACAAAAACGACTTTATAAATACTCAAAGTGCTCAGTCCTCACAGGAAGCACGGTAGGGTCCTTTCCATTGGCTTTGGAGTACATGCGTTTGAATTTTGATTGTTTTATTAGCTTTTGATCAACTGACAGGTTTCTAGTCACTCATGGCCTCAGTCTCTTGATGTTCACAGAGTACATGATAATGGTACAAACAGCTCCGAGTTAACGAGGGCTCCACAAGAAAACACATGCAAAGTGCTCGGCAAATGGTGGTGCTCAGTACAGGCTAATTGTTGAGATGAAGGTGTCCAACCATTTCGACAAGGGGAAGTACCACTGTTTCTATTCAGAAGTTCTTTGTTGATTTACCTAGACTGATTGATTGACTGATTGCTTGATTTAGTCTTCCTGGTTTTTGGAGAAAGGGGAAGAAGACACCCTAGTAGGAGCAGTGAGGGGAAAAATAAAGCTTCTACCGGTGGATGAGTGCTAGTTCAGTGGACTGGAGATGTAGGTAAGAGGTAGGAAGCCGGCTGGTCTTCCTTGGGCTTCCCACTGGTTGGGCACACTTGGAGGCCCACCGCTGGATAGCCTTAGTCGCCGGATCTCAGAGTGGGCTGACACAAGAGTGACCCCTGTTGTTTGGGAACCAAAGTACGCCAGCTTTCTGTATAGTCGCCTGCTTACACAATTGGATAGGACATACCGTGCGCTCTTTTTCTTACAGGAAAAGAAGGCGGCTCAAAATTAAAATAGAGGCTGGTAAATATATGTTTTGTATGAATCATGCCACTGTCGAGAAAACCGTTCCTAACTCATTGGCTTTCAAAGCCCTGTGTGTCCATCCCTTCCTTTTTGGCAAATCTCATCTCATCCCCCTCTCCTCCTACTTTATTATAATCCATTATAATCATTAAAATTAACTTCCATCCCCCCAATTCCATTATTGACCCTAACCATCACTTACCAGTTGAAGTAGCTGCTCCTCAGAGAAACGTTTCCTGACTCCACCATCTGACTTTCCCTCTCTGTCCTCCCTGACTAGATTCTGCCTTATTTTCTTGTTTTTCTTTTTGTTTTGTTTTTTTCCCTCAACATGTGAAATGATCGTGTTTACACAGGAACTTGTTTATCACGTTCCATTGTGTTGTTGACAACAGTATCCCCCTATACTTGATCAGGGTTGCTCAGTGAAGCTCAATTAGTATAGTGTTAAATGAAGGAATAAATCAATGGGTCTGAAGGAAATGACGAAAGATACCTAGTTGCTATATCATTTTCCATCCTGTGTTATCATCAGATGCAGGCCTACATTCTAGAGCGTTCTGGCTCTGGTCCCACAGTCCCCGATCGTTCTTCTTTCTTCTTCTTTTAATTCACCACGTGGTCTCTAATCTTTGAATTGTTTCTTTTCTTAAGTGATTGTAATTCCCTTTCTGTTATTTCTGTATTCTGGTATTCCATGAAACTGTTAAGCAAGATAGAGACAGAGAGACAGAGAGAGAGAGAGGTAGGAAGGAAGGAAAAGAGGAAGGAAGGAAGGAAGGAAGGAAGGAAGGAAGGAAGGAAGGAAGGAAAGAAAGGAAAGGAAAGGAAAGGAAAAGAAAGGAAAGGAAAGGAAGGAAAAAGTAAGAAAAGAAAGGAAAAGAAAAAGAAAGAAAGAAAGAAGAAAGAAAGAAAGAGAAGGAAGGGAGGGAGGAAGGAAGGAAAAAATAAAAGAAAGAAAGAAAGAAAGAGAAAGAAAGAAAGAAAGAAAGAAAGAAAGAAAGAAAGAAAGAAAGAAAGAAAGAAAGAAAGAAAGAAAGAAAGAAAGAAAGAAAGAAAGAAAGAAAGGGAGGGAGGGAGAGAAGGAAAGGGAGAAAAGAGAGAAAACAAAAACCACCACCAAACACTGGTATTTTTGTCCTATACTACTACTACTTGGGTATAAATCTGAATTTTGTCATTATTTGTCTTCCCATTTTTCAAGTTACTAATAAGGCTGAGCAATTCTTCTTATGTGAGCCAGGAATTTGTTTTCACCAAGAGCTGATCTGAGCCCTGTTGTTCTTCAACAGTCCCCCGAGAGCGTGCCTTACAAGTAGCTGTGGGACCCCGAGGACCTAATATGGAGATGGTGGCAGACAGGCTCAGCGCTTTCTCTTGCAAACCACTTCCCCTTCCCAAATGTAGATTTTCCTTCTTGTCCCCACTCTCTCTCCTCCAAGCATTGACTGAGAGCCTTCCCTAATCTCTAGGCTAACAGAATTATCGCTTTTCCAATTCTCCCCCTGGAGAGACTCAGCCCAAAAGAACTAAAATTGCATTCACTAGGTTGTATTTATTTTCCCTTACCTTGTTTTTAATCCTATTTTATTATTTTTATTCCATTTTTAAATGATCTTTAACTTTTTTAACATTTATGCATTCTTGTATCTCATTATATATAAATTCTTGTCCTTTATCCTTTCATTATATTATCAAGTTCTAAAAGTTGTTGTTGTTGTTGTTAACTTGGATCTTGTATCTCTTTTATCTTAGTTATATCTTTATTTTTTTATCTTTTGTGCTTTATACATCTTAATAAGTTATTCATTCAAATGTGTTAATATTTATACAAAGTCTTTGCAATAACATCAGATATCTATGGATAAATATCTCTATCTGTCTATAGACAGTAGCTGTATATATATATCCAAATGCACATGGGTGTAATCTTGTTTCATTAACAATAATTTTCTTTCATGCTATTTTATTCTATTAATTATTTTAAACTTCAACCATCCATTTATCATCTCCTCTTCTTTGTTCTAATGTATCCCATCTAATATACTCCAACATAAACATACAAACAAAACTCAAATCAGTGTTCTTGCACACACAGTATGTATGTGTATGTCCTCTTGTTGTGTACATATATATATTCCAAACAAATTGTTACTAGTTGTATCACGTTGGGGAGGTTTTAAAATGGAGAGATTGCTTCCTATACCTCCTATACAGTGTACTGTGTCATATATGTGTTCTAGAAAGTTTACCTGTGTGGAAGCTCATACTCATTTTGGGCATCAGGAGATGAATATTCTTTAGACCCCTATTGGATGAATTCAACTTCACAAAATCCTTGGTCTTGCTCCACTTTATGAATTTTCCTCTGGTCATATACAAGATTAATTTTGGGATGAATGCCTGACTCCTAGAAGAGCTGCCTGTAAGAAATTTGATTTGGGGGACATGAATTAAATACCGAATCTGTACTTAAATCTCATAAATCCGCAGAGTAGAGTTTCTGGAGCATAGTTAAATCTTGCCCTGCGAGATCAATGCCAATTATACCACTTTCTCTGGCAGCTGCTCTGAAATGGCCACTGAAGTATATAGGAAGGGAGTCAGCACGGTTTTTACCCAAAGTTAAAATTAGGATTTTAACAGTTAATGTTGGGGGGGGGGGGGTCCTGAAAGGTGCAGCTGGAGGCAACGTGGCCAACTCATAAAAGGAGACAATTTGGAAATCTCCCTCCCTACCCCTGGAACTGTGAAGAGACATTATGTATTTTTAACCACTTTTAACCATTTTTAAGCCACTTTTATGTATCGTATCTCCACTTTAATACCCAAAATTCCTCAAAAAATGGTATTTCCACATTTCTTTTTTGTATCCGCCACTGAACTAACTCTATGCGTAAAATATAATAGATCCTAAATTACCATCTGACAAAAGAATGAATCATAGTACACTGTTATTTGAAATTGAACCCACTATAGTTGCTTACTTAGCACCAACTGTACTAAATGAGGTACATGTGAGAAAGGAAGGAGTGACAGGTACAAGAGATGAATGAGTTAAAATATAAATATTCAAAGTTACACAGAAGGTTGAGGCGAAGGTATGTCTTTGATCAGCCTGGGGACTTCTACGTAACCTGCTGGAATCTTGAATTTTCTCGCTTGTAATTCTAATAGTTCTGACACTAATCTATATCTAAGAGGGCTCTAATGATGACTAAGAAGATAAGGCATGTAAAATGCCTAGCTATTCACATATTAGCACCTAATGAATGTTATCTAATGGTTTTGTTGCATATAAATTTAAGGGAATTTTGCATTTTGAAATGATCCCTATAATAAAAGATAGAAAAATAATATTCATCATTGAAACTATTGCTTAAATTTCATTCCATAAAGCAAATGCTTTTTGAATGTAGTGGCATGTAATAAAGTGAAAAGGAATTAGGTAAATTAGAACAATTTAATCCTTTATTCCATATTTCCAGTTTTCGACTCTATTGCACATTGTATCACCACGGAGTTTAATGTAATAATAAAAATAATAGAATCCACATAAAGTGACACATTAATAGTTCTCTCTGATGACTAGAGATAGCAAGCTTTTTGGAAATTTCCTTTTCAATTTTCTCCACCATTACTGCAGTACACAGTCTCAGTTAATCAATCTGCATGAGGAGAGGTAACACTAGCAGGGGCTAATTTCTCTGTTCAAGGTGCATGCAAGTGTTTATTGACATCATTACTCAAATAGCATTTTTCCTATACTGACTTGGTTCGTAATGCTAGAGGGGCCTTAGATTTGAGATCTGAAGGCCCGCCCCTATTTCTGCACACTTACTTTCTGCATAATCCTAAGGCAATGCTTTGTTTCCGCATCTGTACAGTAAGATGGAAATCAAAACACAGTTCAGGTTTATATGCAAAGTCAAATGAGGTAATGCTGTAAAAGGCTAGCTGCTAGTCACATATTTGTTATCTGTATGCATTCATACATACAGTATAGATTATAAAAATCTAAAAAATAGAAATAGTTCCTACTTCTCTGGAGTCCAAATATAATTGCATAAAATACTAACAAAAACGGGTTTAATGAACAAATTTGACAAGAAAAAAGGGAAAGAAGGGGAAATAGAATAATAAGAGAATTATGGGCTAAAACTGTTTTCAAAAACAAGATTTTGGAAACCAAGAGCATTCTGATGGACTAAGAATATTTAATAGCTTGTTTTCTTTAATAAAAATAAAAATAGCTGGTATTTGTGGACACTGTAGTAAGAGATATATGTGCATAATTTAATTAATCCTCAAAGCAATCCAATGAAATATATAGTATCATGAACCCCACAGTTGTGAGCCCCATACCAAACCTATAACAACGAAGGTTCAGAGTGTTTCTTTTTTTTTTTTTTTTGATTTTTTTAAAAAGATTTTATTTATTCATTTGTGAGAGAGACAGAGAGAGCACAAGCAGGGGGAGAGGCAGAGGGAGAAGGAGAAGCAGACTCCCCGCTGAGCAGGGAGCCCGATGCAGGGCTCGATCCCAGGACCCCGGGATCATGACCTGAGCCGAAGGCAGATGCTTAACCATCTGAGCCACCCAGGCGCCCTGGTTCAGAGTGTTTCTTGAAAGTGCCCAAGATCACACTTAAATTTTCAGTTCAGAAGCTGGGGTGTTTGACTAAAAATTCCATGCTTTTAGCTATTACGATTTGCCACACCAGTGTGTATTTCATGTTAAGTGAAAAGGCCTATCGTCAAGGCAATCCTAACAACTTCCCGAGTAATACTTCCTATAACTCGGTCAGGACATCTAAGTGCGTTACAAACACAGCTCTCTCTCTGGACTAGTCAGCTCCTTATGCTAAATGGCACCCTACTAAGTCTGGACATCCTCGAGTCTCCTGTCCTCCCGTTTCACATTCCAACTCTGAAGCAACACGCCACTTGCCATGTTGTTAGTGAGAATGTAATTTCATAACAACATGGAGACCTCTACCCAATCTTATCATGCCATTGTTTTCCTTGTACTAGTTATAAGGCACCAAAGAGAGAGAGAGAAAATTATTTTTTTTCTGTAAAATGTGTGTGTTTCTTTTGAAGAAGGCATATTTCTTGTATTACAAAAATTAATTGGCAGGTTTACTGAGAAGTAGAACCAACAGATGTGTGTAAACATCATAAATCACATTAAAAGTGTTCAAATCAACCTGTTTATTTCATTTTATAACATTACAAGTCAAGCTCCCCATAAAGCTGCCCAAATTATTTCGACATTCACGCATACTTCATAATCTGACATCCAAAGAGAAAGAGTCATGCTGCTGGGAATTCGAAGATATTACGAGGTAAACAACTGATAGAAAAATATACTCTTTTTCACAACAGGCCGTTGGCTTGAATATTTTGTGTTTGCTGGAACAAGTCAGGATATTAAATATTCTAAGTTTTGTGCATTTTGGACAGTGCAGTCCAGAATCAGGTGATATAGCATGTGATAGACCATGTGCAAGGAACAGTTCCTATCTTACACAGTTGTGAGGTCCCAGTAGAAGGACATTTTGAGAAAGCCCCGAGAAAACACTAGGCACCCCAAACATATACAGTAGGGATATTATCATAGAGAGAGTCTTGAAAGCAAGGATTCCATCAGAGATTCTTTTTGACTCTTTCTAGGACAAGACACACAGGTAACCACGTAGGAATTATTAAAAAAAAAAAAATCTCTAGGTGATTGGATTTAGTCTTTAAAAGAATTAATGGATTGATATTTCTCTTTTTACAGAGTTAACAGATTACCTAGTATTCTGTAGACAAATGCATTGTCTGCTTGTACTTTTCAGCCCTGATGATGATGCACAGATACCATGTTTGGAAGAACATGAACTGAAAATCACCCATATGTGCACGCACGCACGCGCGCACACACACACACACACACACACACACAAAAGGCTGAAGCACACAATCTCTACCAGGCAGCCAAGAAAAAATCAAGGTCAGTGCCATTTGGTTCAAAAGTGCTTAGTTTCTGAGTGTCTGTTTCCGAAAATAGAGCCTTTTCCACTGAGTGGGTATCTAGTAATACTACAGTAAAATCTAACACTATTAGGAGCATTGTTTTCTCCAAAAGATACTATGATCCAAAAGACTCGGGTGTCAAAAGCAAATCAAGCGTAATGTAGCAATGAGTTTTCATCTACTTCTGATTGTCTTCATCAACAAAGCTTTATGATAATTTTCATAGTACCAACTGATACCCACGAAGCAAAGGAAAACAAAGAAGTTTTAACTGTGTGTGAAAATAACGAAGGTGCTAAATCGTTCTCATCGGAGACCTCACAAGCATGGCGCTTATGTTTGGATGACTTTTTAACAGGCTCCAGGGTCATTCTTACAGTAAACATAAGTTTTAAAAATATCTCAAGGAGATGTATCTTCCTTTATCTTCGGTCCTAGCCCTGCACACCAAGAGCAAAGCATCTGGTTGGAAGTGAAAATAATCAGCAAGCTAACTGGAAGGAGTGTCCATAGGAGACCTGGCAGCAGGAAACGCATCTATAGACACAACCGCATGATATCCAACCATCACAACTTTAACGTGTAAGTCAAATCATGTCACTGACCTGGTTTCTTGCTGTATTTCAATGAATTCAAATCCCTCACCTAGTCCTGAGCTGCCCTGCGCATCACTCTGACCTGGTGTCCACCACCCAGCGTCTTCTCCGGCTCACCAGCACCAGCCCCGCGGCCTGGCCTGTCCCTCCAATGTGTCCAGGTCCTTCCCCTCTTCCTCGGAGCAGGAGACATGACCATTGCTCCCAGGCATCCCACCAGTCTGACGGGGCCCTCCAGGCAGGCCCGCCTGCAGGTGGCTCAGCATTAAGGTGGGCCGGCTTTCCTGCATGGTGGCACCTCTCCATTTTTTCTTCCTTCCAAAGCCCATCCGGATGCCTGGTGGGTGCATGGGTTTAGTTCCTAATTGTGCGGCTGTGTGCATCACCAACCCTGCGCTCAGGGCCCGGCGACCTTGCCCACCTCTGTGCCCTGCACCTGCTGCTCTGGGGTATTTGCTACCCAAGGGACATGAAAACTAGCAAATTCTCAGCCCGTTGCTAATAATGGTTCCAGCCCGGTCAAGACATTGAATCAGCTTCTTTACAGTGGATGCTCTTGGCTCAGTGTTGGAGTCATTCTTCAGCTTCCCCAACTCGTTCTTGGTCTTTGAAATTCTCTGGACTGCTCTGGAGCAGATATTATTTCAGATCAACTAAGAAGAACTTGATCAAATCGAGGTTAAAAATCATCCTATGATGACTGCTATTCAATTTCTGTTTCTATTAGTGGTCAATGGGGGGGGTTACTTTATAAATATGAATCTTTTATCCCAAAACAGTATTTTTTATGATTTATCGGTTTTCACTTGCATTTCTCAGGAAAGGTTTTTTGTTTACTTATATGCAATTTGCTTATCATAAAACCACCAATGTATTATATTTAATTTCACACATAGGACATTTCCTTTTTTAGACATTTTGTTCTTAAGAATAAATCATCTTCTCTTTTATCTTTTAATGTCCCTTTCCTTGATATGACTGGGGGTGTGCCATTTTAATTTTTAACTAAAGGATCAATTCTTGAATTAAGCAGTTTTGTTTTTTCCCATTCTAATTAACTGACATCTATTATTATTTTTCACTAATTTTTAACTGTTCTGTTTTATTTTCTAAGCCTTTTATGTGAATACAAATATACTTTAATTATTCTTTTACAATAGAGGTGTTCCTGGTTAGAGATTGCATTATACATCAGTTTGATCCCATTGTCTGTACCCCATTTTATAAATAGTTTGACATCTTTCTTTTGATTTTCCTTTTTTCTAAAAACTAAATTTCACTTATTTTTATATCTTATCTGAGTTTTTGTTTGTAATTATACATTTATTTTTCATTATATGATTTTTTGTGATAAATATTTCAAACATCTGATAGTGGATAAGAACGGGCAATCACTATAGAATAAAAAGCTGTGTGTGGGGGGGTGGGTACATATAAGATGTTAAATGGCACATTTCCTATTGTCTTAGAATTTGAGGACAAACCTGAGGACAAATGATAAGTACCAATGTCCAGGGAGATGCTAAACAAAGGTATGCAGGACACATTAAAGGAGAAGAAACAAGTCCAGCAACTTTTACACTATTCGGATCAACTGAAAAGATGTTCCCAATAAAACTTCTCATAGAGACTGGGTGCATTAGTTTCTCAGTGTTGCCAAAATAAATTATCATTAGCATAGAAGCTTAAGACAACCGGATTTCCTCCTCTTGCAGTCCTGTAGCTTCGTCGTCTGGCACAGTTCTCACCGTGCTAAAATCAAGGTGCTGGATGGGCTGCATTCGTTCCTAGAGGCTCTGGAAGCGAACAGAAATGCCCTCACAATTCTCAGGTTCTCTATTGGCTCCTGGCCTCCTCTCACCTCCTTTGAAGTCAGCAGGAACAGATCAAGATCATTCTGTGTTTCAGCCATCTCCTTCCTCGTCTCTGATGGCAGCCAAGGGAAGCTCTCTGCTTTTAGGGACTCACGTGGGGCCCATCAGATAGATTCTCCGGGATCAATTCCTCAACTCTGTATCTTTCCCTTTAGTCATATCTACAAAGTCCCGTTGGCCATGTAAGGTAACGCAGTCAATATTTTTAGACATGAATGTCTTTAGGAGCCATCATTCTGCCTTCCATATGGGGTGTGGTAGAAGAGCAGGAGACGGTTTTCATACTCCAAGGTAACTCATTAATCCAGGTGATCCATTTCATATTCTCACTGGAGTAAAAAGCATCAAGTCTTAGGAAAATCAAAATTATGATCTTCATAGCTTTGGGGCAACATAGACATAGAAATCTGTTTATGCCTTTCACTTGAAGACAGCTAAAGTAGGGAAGGTTGCTGACGTAGCCTAGGGCAGCACAGAAAGGTGGAGACAGCTACTGGGAAGATGCATTTCAACCTGTGAAGGTTTAAGGATGTGTTTCCTTTGCTCTTTTGGATGCTGCAAGTGTAGGCAGATATCAAACACATTGCTAGGGGTCTCGCTCAATGTCCTTTGCAGGAGTCAAGGCCCTAGTATCAGGTGGATCTGGGGACATAATGCAAGAGGATGGGATGTGGAGGCTATCACAAAGATCAGCTAGCTGGTGAAGAATCCAGATAAAATGCAGAATTGGGGGCCCCTGGGTGGCTCAGTCGTTAAGCGTCTGCCTTCGGCTCAGGTCATGATCCCAGGGTCCTGGGATTGAGCCCCGGGTCAGGCTCCCTGCTTGGCACGAAGCCTGCTTCTCCCTCTCCCCCTCCCCCTGCTTGTGTTCCTGCTCTCGCTTTCTCTGTCAAGTAAATAAATAAAATCTTTTAAAAAATGCAAAATCCATGT
The DNA here is from genome assembly GCF_009762305.2 of Zalophus californianus. NCBI lineage: Eukaryota > Metazoa > Chordata > Mammalia > Carnivora > Otariidae > Zalophus > Zalophus californianus. Next base: position 2,783,021 of record NC_045609.1, on the reverse strand, counting down.
CCCTAGGGAATAGTCAAATAAACTCAGTTGTGTGGCATGCAATTGGGCATATGGACACCTGCCAGAGAAGAGGCACCCGGAGCCAAATATCAGCAGGACCTAGTTCTTCCTCCTTTCCTACCATTCTGATGGCCATAACATGGAGGTTCAGAAACAAACTAGTAATGATTTTACACACACACACACACACACACACACACACACACACACACACACAGAAAGAAAGAAAGAAAAAAGGAAAGAAGCGGTCATGACCGGATTTCCACTACTAGCCTCTGGGCCATGGATGAGGTCTGCGGGGCAGGAAGAAGAGAATCAATAATAAGCGCCGGATTAAACTTTTAAATAAGACTGCATTGGATTCATGAGTGCCCAAAAGGTAGTTTTAATCATCAAAAGTGAAACTGTTCTTACAGGTGAAAATTTTCAGTAATCTATGGGATCTCTCATACATATTGTCAAATTATGCAGAAGAAAATCGGTCAGAGCAAGTTTGGAAGCAGTTATGAATAAAAGGTCTATCATTTTCCTTTGATATACAGCACTGAATTCAGTTAGTTCATCATCCAGTTACCATTACATCAAACATATTAATTAAAATCAGATTATTCAATCTTTCTGTAATGTATGTTATGTGTGGCATATATGTACATACTAAAGGATACATGTATGTATGGGAATATCCATTCTTATATTATCTGTTAAGAAACTGATTAGTTACCTTTGTCTATTAATACTCAAACATTTTTCCATTATACGCAAAGCCATCAAATATGCAGTCCATCAAAAGTGTAATTTTGAGGAGACAGGTTGAAAATGCTATTCTTCGTAACAAAGAAGCTAGAAGATGTTGTCCACAAGCATTGCTAAAGATCATAAAACTCTGATATAATTTGCTTGTCTAGGATTGTATCAGTGCTAAAATTCTCTCAGGAATAATTATCCCACTGTACTTTGTTCACTGTAATCACTGTCGTATTTTGAAGTATAATTTAATACATTCTTGGATGAAAACAATTTCAAAAATTTGTTCTCTAAATATCTGTACAACACATATGAAGATGGAGAGGACCATCTCTAACAGGACTGACATTCAATTTCCTGACATCCTTAATGGAGGCAAGACGAGGTCACATTATAAAAAAAATAAATAAAAATTAAAAAATAAAAAACAAAAAAAGATTACGTTACATTTAATTTAGAAAAATATATATTATATATCTTATAATAAAAGCTTGATTTTTGGATAATTGTAATGTATCAATATCCATTTCTTGATTTGGGTAGTGTTTTGGTGGTTATGCCTAAGGATGTGCTTGTTCATAGGAAATACCTTTTAAAGTATCCTAGGGTCTGAAGGGACATTCTGTGATGACTTCTCGAATGGTTCAGAAATAAAAATGCTCTTTTTACTATTCTAGTTTTAGATCATTTACAAAATTGAAGATTTTACCAACCAAAAAGAAAGTTATTTTCTCAGGTGGGTAAAACATTTCTTGGGGACCCATGTGATATACATGAGTAAGTTATTTGCGTGCCAATCCCCATTAAAATATACTTATGAAAAGAATGTAAATTATTTTAGATGGTATGCATAAGATTTTAGATTTTATTTCTCTTCTCAGAGTTTTAGTGACCTCCTTTATAAAATAGTAGAACACTCAGTAATATGTTTGCATAAAAAATCATATACTCCTTTCACATCCTGAATCCACAGGCAAAGACAGGATTTCCGAAGATAATTAACTGATCTAAAGATTTAAAGATTAAAGATTTAGATTCCTTGACAGAAAAAAATGAATAAATGTGCACATAAAGGCACAGAAGTAGGAAATGTCATATGCTTGGCTGACAAGTCTGATGAGTTAGTCGGAGACATACCAAGTTGTTAGGGGCTACTTTTAGTGAGAGGCAACTGGAGACAGACGGACAGGCGCTGTTTACGCAGAGTTTGGAGACCACTCACAGGAACCTGTTTTAGTCAGGGAATGACATTTTTATCCTGCTCGGTATAGGCTTGTTTGGATCATTGCTGACATAATAAGGCAGAGAGCAGTTAGAGTCTGTTATGGTAAGCAGGTCTTCGGGAGATGAAAGCAGATGGTAATGGCGCTCAAAGGGAAAAGAAAGAGTGAATTGTCAATCCTGCAATGGCAGAACTAGAAGGTATTGATGATCAAGCTGGAAATGTAAGAAGATCGGAAGCCCTAGAAAGCAGAACACAGAATCTAGCAGTCCAGAAATACTTTATAGTTGTAAAAAAAAAAAAATTGACAAATTCAATGAGTAATTTCACTTGTTATGTCTAATTTTTAAAACCTAATAAAGTACATGAGTTAATTAGATTAAATTTAGGAAATACGTGTATATGAGCTATTTTAGCTCCCTGCAATGCACATTTTGTTATTATTACACAAATATTAAATGATTTGACATTCACTGATAAACCTGCTACAGAAGCATACACTTAAAATGATTTTGTATAGATGGGGAGAAAGGAAGAAAATTGCCACAAAACCAGAGTAATGTAAACTTGGAATTTATATACATATATGTATAAATATATATGTATACAAGCGTGCATTTACATATCCATTATATTAGTGGCTTAGGATTTTATGGGTCTACTTATAAGTGTTTACTATCACTACATCAAAAACTAATGTACTATATGCTGGCTAATTGAACATAATAATAAAAAATAAAATAAATAAAAAAATATAAATAAAATCTTTTAAAAATCAAAGACACACAATTTAAAGAATATACCCATAAATGTTGACTATATTGACCAAACGAAGTCTAATGGTTTTTATGTCCAATTTCTCAAAAGGGATCACTTTCCATTTAGAAGTCAACTCATTAATATTCCTATCAATTTGAATTGTAAATATTTAGAACCCTAAAACAAGCATTTTTAAATTTGTATGCAAACCTTGGAGCATTAATTCAATTTGTGTTTTAGAGAAATAAACATTTTAGGGGAATTCCAAACTCTTCAGTGGGGGGGAAAAAAAAGATTACTCTGATTAGGTATTTATCCTGGGGAAATTTGAATGAAGAGGTTAAGAAACTTGAATAAGATTATGACTGAAATTTCAGTTTCCCGCCAGTCTTTTTATGTTGTCCACTAACCTAGTCCTTCACAAAGCCAAAGACTCTATTTCATAAGACTGGAATGTTCAAGTATTAAAGTATAGAATCAACAGAATAGAAACTTGAACCTAGTTCAAAATATAATTTATGGAAGAGAAACAGATGTAGTCCTAAGAGTTAAAATCAACTTGTCACTTTATAATATTAACAACAAGCTAAATGACATTAATTGCCCTAAAAAATAAAACTAAAAGGGAGAAAACAATATTACTTTTTCTTCTTACTATCTGCCTGAAGTAACGTTACGACACTGATTTTCTTCCAAGTGTCCATCAAAAGTTCCAATTAAAATAAAAAGCAAAAACACAATTATAATCTGCAATCTGAAAGGAATCCTGTGGCTCTGGAATCTTATTTTGCATTTCCCCAGGGTGGAGAATTTTCATTCAAATAAACAAATCCTATCCCTTACATATAATCAGAAGACTTTATATCATTCCAAATTAAATGGACTGGGACTTCACTTTCCTGGATGTTTTTTTAGGAAAATAATAGAGTATTTTTAGAAACCCTTTAGAAAACAACGTTTATTATAGAGTGGGCAGAACACAATTACAAGCTGAGCTCTGGTCAGTACCTCCATGGGAGCACCTTCAGCTCACGCCTTTCCAAGAGGTCAATTCCCTGAAAGGACATTTCTTCAGAAAGATTATGTTATCTTTTATCCTCGCTGGTTATCTAACAATAATAAACATCTCTCTCTCTCTCTCTCTCTCTCTCTCTTTTCTTTTTTTTTAACAATACAACTCTGGGAGTAACTGTTCAAACTTTAAATGAACTCATCAATGGGGGAGGGGGAGGAAATCACACATTTAATGATTTAGGTCATTAACTTTATTAGAGGGAGAATTCTAAGGATACATTTAATTACTGTTAAAGGCATAAAAATCATCGAATATTTTTAAGAAAAATAACTAATAATTTCTGGAAGTAGGTTATGCAAGTCATGATGAGGTCTACAATATTCTAAATAATTATTTTGATTTAATTTGAAAATATTTCCAATATGAAAAATAAATGTTATAGAAAAGATGAACCTTTCATTAGTTGCCACAGAAAAGCATCAAGCTTTTAAATTTTCTACCAGTTATTGGAGTCCAACTTAAAAAAAAAAATACAAAAACAAGACATATAAGATTCACTTCAGCAGGGAGTGGAGATTAGGGGAAAACTTGTGCAATAATAAAGTCATATTTTTTCGACTGTCATTTAACCAAAAAAGATGATGTCCTCTGTTCAAACCTGCCTGTGATCCAGCAGAGAAGAGGGCTACCATCACACCCTCCTCAGATCTTGCCCTGGAGCTAAATCTGTAACACCAGAGTAAGACAGCATGACTGTAGGTAGCAGCTTTCACGGGCACATTTAAGCAACACAGATGTCTTTCCATGAGCTGCCAGACTTGGGAAGGACTCACCATCAAGGAGAGATCTTTGTTTCATGCACTTAGGCCATTACCACACGCAGCTCTTCGACCTTGCATGCTCGTGCACATACATATCAGCAAAAACACAATGCAGAAATCAGAGAGAGTAAAACATTTGGAGAACTTGAAGAAACACTGAGGTCAACATTGTCTAAATTATTTTTAGTGTATAGTACATGCAGAAATGCCATATTAGATTAACTTGGAAAACACTGCATTCCATACCCTTGTCAGAGGCAGACATTGGCATATTCAAGGTGCTAAAATATCTAGAGTGAAGAAGACTTCTAAACCATTTTAAATCTACTATCTCTCTTATTTTCTTTAACTATAGTACTCCTTTATAGTGGAAACACCTAATAGCATTTCACTAAACTGCTCTCCATGGAATAACAGACGTCTCAGATCATCATAGTATTTTCTTTATAAAGTATGGTATTAACTCTTTCCACTATAATTCTATCCACTTACTACTATTCTTTCTCATCACTTGTAAATGCAATGGATAGTTTTTAAAAATGAAATAGTATTACAATACTCCTTTAAAAAGGGTCCTAGCATGCCAGGATTTTGTAATAAAAATTATTCAAAATATCATGACTCTCAGGGTTGCTGGAGTGGTGGGGGGTGGGAGGGATGGGGTGGCTGGGTGACAGACATTGGGGAGGGTATGTGCTATGGTGAGCGCTGTGAATTGTGCAAGACTGTTGAATCACAGATCAGTAATTCTGAAACAAATAATGCAATATATGTTAAGAAAAAAAAAAGAAGAAGAACAAAGTAGGAAGGGAAGAATAAAGGGGAGGAAATCGGAGGCGGAGAGGAACCATGAGAGACTATGGACTCCAGAAATCAAACTGAGGGTTCTAGAGGGGAGGGGCGTGGGGGGATGGGTTAGCCTGCTGATGGGTATTAAAGAGGGCACGTATTGAACGGAGCACTGGGTGTTATACACAAACAATGAATCATGGAACGCTACATCAAAAACTAATGATGTAATGTATGGTGATTAACATAACACAGTAAAATTTTAAAAATGCAAAAAAACCAAAAAAACATAATGACTCTCAATTATAGTTCAGGTGGAAAAAGCAGCTAATGATTCTATGCTTTATTTACATGACTATCCTTAATTGCACTGAATACTGAAAAACCTCATTTGTTATGCAAAATTCCAAAGAAACAATCTGGAGTCCCATTAAAGTTAAAAGCAGAAAGGGAAAACCAACCAACCAACCACCACAACAAAGAAAGAAACTACGCCTAGTTCTTCAGTCTACCTTGTTTGTTAATAACATTTGACATCATTTCCTATAAAGTGCTCCCATACTGAGAGTCTTGCAATGTACGTTTTAAAAATGCTAATGCTATGGCAGCAGTCTAAAGTGAATTAATCCTTATGGGTAATGACTTAAGCAGATTACGCACTCAGCGGTGCGTATCTGAGAGAGTTCAACTACAAAGGGCGTAATTGCTAAAACAAATATAACTTCATTTCATATGACAGCTTCAAGTGCTGAATTTTTTATTTCCCTACTTCTTTGAAAAGTAACTATAACTTAAATAGAAGGAGTAGTCACACTATTTGTTGTATTTGCTATGCAGATGAACACACTCACTCAGGATTTTGGCCAATTGTTTTTACTACATGTTTCCCTGGGATACTAAGCAACACAAACAAAATTTAATTCTTAAAATTCTTGTTTCGCTTTCTCACCTAATTCTCTGATTTGGTGATGACTCCTCTAATTGTGATTCAAGCCCTTACTTTATATAAGAAGAAAACAGTAGAGCGAGAGAAACGCATTATGACAAATCTAGCTCGCCCACTAGGTGGCGGTGTCACTACCTGTCGGAGCCAGCAGCCGCCCCAAGACTGCATGCAGCTTGCTAGGTCCTAATTGGATAGTAATGTATGAAAATAATTTTATGTCATTCTGCCTCTCTCCATCTTTCAGAGCATGGTATCTTAATATAACTCATCAGAGTATATAGATAAACACAATCTCTGGAGAAGCACAGATACTGGAATTTGAATGTATGCCACAAGTATAGAATAATTTTGTCTTAAATTTCCTTCCATTAACACGAACTCCAAAGGAAATGATGCACATGAAAAAAGTCAAAATAGCCTTCCCTCCATATAAATGCACCCCTCACGTATGATCACAATGACTTTAATAAGCCATCAAAAATAACACAGCTTCATAACCAAGGATGGTAAACTGTTACCCTGGGGGTCTATAGGAACCCTATACCACTTTTTTTTTTTTTTTAAGAAGAGCTTGTGAGAATTAACTTTCATAGAAACTGGAAAACATGCTATTCTTGAGAGAATTATAATATGTTAATATCAGAGATCTCTTAAACAAATCTAAATCTAAACTAATCTGTGCATGAAAAATTTGTCATATTTAGACAGGCATATTAGCAGTACTGGTATTTGTAAGACTAGACATGTGAAGAAAGTTATAGTATCATTTGGGAATTACCTGCCTACTTCAGCACAGAAGAAAATGGTTCAATGTGGGCTTAAGTGACTTGAGGAGAAATCAGTGGTGAAACAGAATAGAATGCACCAATAAAAAAATCTCAACAAAGATATATCTTATAAAACATGCTTACTGGGCTGTGTATTTCTACATACCCATAGTCTACGTTTTGAAAATATGTTTCTGTAACAAAATGAATAAATAAATACATAAAGTCAAGAGTCACAGATTAAAACAACAACAACAACAACACACAAACTAGGTACTGGAAATGCATTCTCTTCTCCAATGTAGATGTTACCCACTGATAATATACACGTCTTCCTATTACAGATAAATACACATTTAAGAGTAATAACAAAGCATTTTTGGATAAGAGATGCCATTAGTAAATGTGATCCTACAGTTAGATTGAGGATAAACTGTGGTACCAAATAAAATCCTGCCAAAGTTTATTTTATGCATTATGCAAAGGTAACTGTGATAATCAACCATCTTCAAAATCAAAGGAATTGTGTATGGTGTATGTTATAGTTAGGACAGGCAGATTTAGCACATACAAATCTCAGTTAACCCCCGAGACATATTTATACTAAAGAAGATCCCGTTTGTCTAAAATTTAAATTAAACGGGGCACCTTGTATTTTCTCTGACGACCCTGGTAAGTATAATGTACGACAAGTTACAGGCATGGATTATTCTCTTTTGTTTTACATTTTGCCTAATAATCAAATGAAAAAGTTTGTCAAGATGCCAGACAACAGTGACAAATAAAATTGGGTAGTATGCACAAGAGGGGGATAAGTATGTTTCATATTCCAGTTAACAGTTCTATTTCTTAATGGTGGCTGACATATACTGGCAAGCTATAATCACAGTAATGTTTTAGTATCTGTGAGATTCTTAGTGCTGGTCATTTTCCTAGTGCGAGAGTCATGTGACTCTGATTTTTTTCTTTGAAACCTAGGATTTGATTTTAGAATCCAACCAGGTTCCACTCATACCGGTGATAACCTAATAAAAATCTCCATCCTGACTGAATATTAACAGGGACAAGAAACCTCCATCACATGGAGAAAGTGAGCTGTTTTCCAACATCTCTTATACTTGGGAGTATTTTCTGAACTAAAATCAATCTTTCTGAATTCCAGTCATTGGTGTCAGTTGACCTCTTTGGCTATATATTTGTTATACTCAACAAGTACAGTTTTAAAACATACTTGTTTTTAATCTCTCACCTTTTCTGTCTAGTACTTTTATATATAAATTTATATATATATGCATATATATATATATATATATATATATATATAAGTTGTAGAATATCAGCAACCTTTCAGTATCTGTTTAATTTATACAGGGAAATACAATGAATATTGTACAAATATAATGAATATCGTAACTGACAGCCCATATATCCTAAGTGGATGTTAGAGGTAAGTTTGCTAGTAGTATTCGCTTACAAGATAATACACATCTCATTACTATTTCCCTCAAACAGCCATTAGTTAGTTGATCTAAGAGATAAGTAAACTATCCATTATCGTTATGTCTCTTAGAAAAATTAAGTCAACTAGTGTTGTATAAAGTTTTATTATGTGCTCAATAAAATGAACCACTAAATTAGTCTATATGCATAGTCTAGAAATACAATGTGCCAACACTAAATATAAGCATGTAAAACGTATGTACTTTGATTCCAAAATAATAGCACAAATTATTTTGTTTTTGCTATATACTGTCACTATGCTAAGTATTATATCCAATTTAATCCAAATAATAACAATATGCGGTGGGTGTTTTCTGAATCATGATGGCTGATAAGAAAGCTTAAGAGGTAAGTAACCTGCCCAGAGTAACACAGATGGGATGTGGGGAGGCTGGGAAGTCAACCTGGGTCCTCAGAATCCATGGTGCCCAGCACCGCAACCATCTCTTTGTAAGTGCAAGCTCATGCTGAGATCAAGCCCTGCCACAGCCTCTGAGCTTTCAGTCCCTCCAGTGGGGATTTTGTAGCGAGAAAAGGTAATATTCTATAAATTAAGGGGTGCTTAACAAAAGACATATTTCGTACAGTATCCAGTAATGTGAAACCCGGAGCCCACTTAAGATCCTACCTTCCAGAAGAGATGGGGGGTGGGTCACAAAAAAAGAAATAAGGTATAGCAGGATGCAAAAGTCACATCCGGAATGTTTCTGCTGGACATTTTCCTAAATAGGAAATAATGGTTGTTGAACACTTTGTAGTTGAAATAAGGATGTCCTGTACTTTACAAACCGACCTTCATTATTTACAGAGAAATGGAGCTCTTGGTTAATACGTGTTCTTGCAATATTGTAGATATGATTCGAGTAATCGACATTACTCTCAGAAGCAGAACAAGATGATAAAAGAAAAGAAAGTACTCAGAAAAGAGCAGAGGCATTGCCCGGTCATTCACAACAAAGGATTTTACAGAGAGGAAGAACCAGAAGGAAAACAATTATATGGTTTTTATTTATGGATTACATTCACACGATGTCTGTGTATTATTTAACATGCAATTGGATTAACTACGTACTAAGAATAGCTTGAGTAACTCACTTAAAGCTCATCGAAACCTGAGGAAGATAGTATTGTAATCCTCATTTCCAGGGGAAAAGATTGAGATACATAGAGTTCAAGTAATTTGCTGAAGGCCATACGCCATAAACCGTAGAACAAGGATTCAACCTCAAGAATTTTCAACAATTATCTTATGCTGCCTTCCTGTGCCTAGAAGCCTTGCCATAGAGGGCCATTCATTAATTGTGAAGTAAATCTATGTATGGTTTCTTCCTATTCCAAATTTATGACTGTAAAACATACACAAGTGGAAAATGTTTTGGACAACTGTAGGAATGTGAGGCAACACAATACAAACTGGAGAAACTGGGCTTATCATAAGCAGACAAATTCCCAAAAAAACCTGAATAAGTATGTCATAGGAAAACAATGACGAATTTTCGTTGTATAGGTCTCATCCTTTGGTGAATTATTACTAAAATAAATTAATCATCTGATACAATATGTGTCAATGACAATAGGCACCAACTTTTGAAGGACGTATTGGGGTATTCTGTTCATTATATACATTAGGTAAAAATTAGAATACTTCCTACTTATATTCCCTGGTAATATCAATTCTGGGTAACAAAACCATGTTCTCAGTATCCATAATATTTGTTTGCTTATTGTGAAAACTTTTGCCTAGGACAAAAGTTGCTTTTCCAACGGATAAAGTGGGAAGCAAGAACAAGGAAAATAAACTTGACTGCTAAAAGAAACAGATGATTTTTACCTTTCTCATTATCAAATTTCTTCTGTTACTCATAGCAGTAGATACATGCAAATCCCTTAAGGAGTAGATCCTAAATGGAATATAAACCAAATACCAAAAATAATCATTTTCCTCAAATATTCTGCAATAACCTGCCTGGTAAAATTCACAGCCCTCAATTTACAACCTTTATCAATGTTTGCTGTCCTTAATGACTTAAAACAGGCATGAAACAGAGATTCCACATGATTTACTCAAAATTAATTTGCTACATGCCTAATGAATACTTACTAAAAGCATTTACATAGAAACTACAATGATAGATACTGTACTTTATGAGGAGCTTTTGTCTCGCTAGGATCTATATTTTTTTTAAATATTTTATTTATTTATTTGAGAGACAGAGAGAGCATGAGAAGGGGGAGGGTCAGAGGAAGAAGCAGACTCCCCGCTGAGCAGGGAGCCCGATGTGGGACTCGATCCTGGGACTCCAGGATCATGACCTGAGGTGAAAGCAGTTTCCTAACCAACTGAGCCACCCAGACGCCCCTCGCTAGGATCTATATTACACGTGTTTTTATTCAACATATATTTTCACAAATGAGAAAGTTTCACATGAAAAGTTTCAGGCTACTTTCCAGTCATGAGCTGTAGAGTCTCTGAACTACATTTCTACATCTTTCAAAAAGTTAATATAATTAAATGAAAGTTTCCTTTAAATGTCAAATACATATTTCAGGAACATTTAAACAATAGGGGAGAAGCATCTATTCAAAGGTATAATTACTACCTGTGTTTTTTGTTCATGATTTTACCATACTCTTTGATCCACAACTTTAAAGGATCTACCATTCTGTAAATATAGTAGGAAAATGAAGATCTGGAATAAGGAATATGGGGTAAAGAAAGCAAAATTGATGACAAGTCTTAAAAAAAAAAAAAAAAACTACCTCCTTCCCCTTGCTGTATTATGTATCTTTGAAACACACAAAAAAACTGAAATCTCTTCAGTCTGCGAGCTTTGAAACTTTTGCTAATCATCACTTCTATCTAATTTGTTTTCTTTATTTATGACTCATATATTGGTATTAAAATGTGCTTAAAGGTTATTGCTTTCAATCACTGAAATCCATCATTGATATTTCATGGATCTCACTTCTCTCCAACCATACAAAAATGGCAACAGACTACTGCAAATTCTCAGTCTTAACCACCAAGATCAAGGTAAGAAGATTGTGAATTGGTATATTTACTACTACCTTACAGTATTTTCAATTCTGTAAATTAAGCTTTACCTCTTATTTATGAAGTTTGATTGGAGTCCCAGGGTTCCTTTTGTTAAAAGTATATATAATATGCAGAAGTGTATATATACACAATGGAATATTATGCAGCCATCAAAAGGAATGAGATCTTGCCATTTGCAACGACGTGGATGGAACTGGAGGGTGTTATGCTGAGTGAAATAAGTCAATCTGAGAAAGACATGTATCCTATGACCTCACTGATATGAGGAATTCTTAATCTCAGGAACAAACTGAGGGTTGCTGGAGTGGTGGGGGGTTGGAGGGATGGGGTGGCTGGGTGATAGACGTTGGGGAGGGTATGTGTTATGGTGAGCGCTGTGAATTGTGCAAGACTGTTGAATCACAGATCTGTACCTCTGAAACAAATAATGCAATATATGTTAAGAAAAAAAAAGAAAAGAAGATAGCAGGAGGGGGAGAATGAAGGGGAGTAAGTCGGAGGGGGAGACGAACCATGAGAGTCGATGGACTCTGAAAAACTGAGGGTTCTAGAGGGGAGGGGGGTGGGGGGATGGGTTAGCCTGGTGATGGGTATTGAGGAGGGCACGTTCTGCATGGAGCACTGGGTGTTATGAACAATGAATCATGGAACACTGCACCAAAACAAATTATGCAATATATGGTGATTAACATAACAATAAAAAAAGAAAAAAAAAGTATATATAATATGCAGTAACAGTAAAATATGTATACACATACACATACGTACTGTGCTTAGTTTTCTATTGGTTTTCACACTTTATTTCATGGACTAGACATGCTGAATGACTTTAAGTACTTATTAAATGTACTTTCACCATCTTTGGAGTAGAACTACATTTTCCTTAGAACTATTTATGTAGTTACTTATATCTCCAGATTTATCAATATTAAAGAACATTTACATTTTTAGTATGTAAATACTCTAAAATGGTTTATATCCATTTTCACATATTCAATTTATTGATGAAGTCTATTACTCAGTTGCTTTTATATTCTTTAAATTTTAGTTGTATTTTGTTTTTTTAATATAATTTCATAGAGCATTAAATTTTATGATGTTCATTATAGAGTGAATTTTATCACTATAAATCATTTGTTCTTAAGATTTTATTTATTTATTTGAGAGAGAGAAGGAAAGAACGAGTCAGAGAGCACAAGCAGGATGAGTGGCAGAGAGAAAGGGAGAAGCAGGCTTCCCACCAAGCAGGGAGCTTAATGCAGGGCTGGATACCAGGACCCTGGGATCATGACCTGAGCCGAAGGCAGACGCTTCACTGCCTGAGCCACCCAGGCGCCCCTATAAATCATTTCAAAGCACACTTAAACCCATATATTTTTCTAATTTTTCTCAATAGGTTGGATCGTCAAATCAAGGATTGTTCTTTTCAATAGTTTTCTTCTTCGCAGTAAAATTGATATGTTTTTATTTTTGATCTTCTAACTTTAAAAGGAAAAGAAAGGGGCGCCTGGGTGGCTCAGTCGTTAAGTGTCTGCCTTCAGCTCAGGTCATGGTCCCAGGGTCCTGGGATCGAGCCCCACATCAGGCTCCCTGCTCGGCGGGAAGCCTGCTTCTCCTTCTCCCACTCCCCTTACTTGTGTTCCCTCTCTCTGTGTGTCTGTCAGTTAAATAAATAAAATCTTAAAAAAAATAAAAATAAAAGGAAAAAAATTCCTTGGATATTTACTTAAAAATGATCTCTGTCTCAACAGTGAATAGATTAACTGTTGACTCTGCATTTTAATTTTGTTCACTTATTTTAGAGACCCTTTATTTCTAGACTTCTTATATCAAAAGCCAGGCATCTATTTTCTCCTATAATAAATGCTACTAAAAATTATGATGTTTTGCATCATGGGTAAAATGTCCACATTTGCTTTTGCTGTAGGGTATTTTTAAAGGACCTATTATGAGGGGTGCCTGGGTGGCTCAGTTGTTAAGCATCTGCCTTTGAATCAGGTCGTGATCCCGGGGTCCTGGGATTGAGCCCGGCATCGGGCTCCCTGCTCCCCGGGAAGCCTGCTTCTCCCTCTCCCACTCCCCCTGCTGTGTTCCCTCTCTCGCTGCCTCTGTCAAATGAATAAATAAAATCTAAAAAATAAATAAATACATAAAGGACCTATTATGAGAGGTTAGTATTAGAATCAATCTGTTATATTTCATACATAAGATAGATAGATTCTCTTCAATCCATCTGGCTGTTTGGGAAAATGTAATTTAAGTTTTAAGCAGGAGTCATTTTTTATTTTTCAAAGCTCATAACCAAATGACCATTGCCTGCTAATGTTTTCTCTAGTATGGCTCTCCTAAGCAGAATAGGGGTCTCCTTCTGTTGTGTGTTTATCTGCATATGTAACAGGAAATTTAATATTGGGTAATGTGAAAGAGTTTGTCATTTTCTCCTTGAAATACAATCAACCCATGAAATGATTTGTGTGTGTGTGTGTGTGTGTGTGTGTGTGTGTGTGAAATGGACACCCTCAGAGGATATAAAAAGAGGAAGTCCCAGGGGCCCTGGATAAGCGCTGCTTCACAAGAGCTAACTGGCAAGTTGTCAGGAATTTTGCAAGCTGGTTATTAAAATACTGGTGACTTGAAACCAGCCATGGTCGGAGTATCTACACCATGGATACTGGTAAATGCTACACGTCAGAGCCAACCCTCATTTATATGTCCACGCACAAAGCCAGAACGGGTAAGGGTTTTGTGGTCAAAATTAAACTGCAAGGAAACTACAGACATAATTAAGAAAAAGAATTGCAGACATAATTAAATGTTCAAACATGAACATACATCCCATAAATTTTTATAAAAAGACTTCTCAACTAGAATGCAACTGTCCAAAGTACAACATACCAATTCTCTCCACAAAAAGAAAACATTCCAGAGTTTTACCTTATTATTAAGCCTATCTCCAAATCTAGTATTTATTTGTGAGTTCATTTGGTGAAGTATGGATTTAACTTATCATGGTTAACTGATCAGTTTAACTGACCCCAACAAATGATGGAGGGAAAACAGAAAATGTTAGTACGTTTGGTAGAATAGAATAATCTCCAGTCCGTAAGATAGACTGACTCCTTTTAAACGTATGAAGTGCCTACTCTCTGCATTTGCGATGAATGTTAACAGTCTCAGCTCAAATTCAAACCCTAGAAAGATATCCTTTATCAGATATATTCCTGGGCCACCTCTCAGTGGTGACTCCAAAAGAATTTTCGTAGAGGCTGTAGCCCATTGGCAGCATACTTTCCCTTTATAGGAATTTAAAGGAATTGAGATCACCTATGATTGTTGATTAAACACAGACTAATTACCAGCGTTGGTTTCTCTAAGAGTACAAGTGTCAAGCTTCAGTCTGTTCATGGTTGATTAGATAAAAGTGAACCCACGAGTTGAAAGACAGATTGAAACATTGATAATAGGCTTATCAGGACATTCATTAGATCATACATGAGAAAATTTTACATTATTTAAGTATAAGCCAGATCAACTAGAGATTTTTACCGCAAATACCCATGAGGTAGAGAAAGGCAAATATTTCACAGTAATGTGAAAAACATGAATTTGCTTTCTGATGATAGTCTTCCTGTCTGTTCAGTAAATGCCACATACTTCTAGGTAAATTATCCATGATCAAGACCAAAAGCATGTATATGCTCACACTGGTATCATTTACATTCAAATGGCAATAATTAAATATAATTACTGGTTATGGATTTATTAAATTTTCTAAGTACTCTCATAATTTTCTAGCCAAATAGGTAATTATAAAGACTATGTAGCAAACAGAACATACAAGGGAAAACATGCCATAAAAAGGCAGGACACAAGTCAGTAATCATGGCATAGTCCCAGCTACGTAAAATGCATTTAGAGTTATCGTGTCACTTAGGTGAGGTTTTTTTCCTCTTCTAAAAATATGCTTTACTGTTGTACATTGTATTTTTTTAACAAAAGACCTGGGAGTCAAACTTTATAACCTATAGCTAAAGTTTAATTTTCAGTAGTTTTAAAATTATTATACCAATAAATGTAAAGCATTTTAGCTGGCTAAGTTTACTATTGAAAAAACAATTACATTTTAGGTAATGAGAAATCATGAGCAGTCCATAGGTACATGACTAAAATACTACTTCCTTTCACATTCCAATGAAAAGAACTTAGTCACATAGTCATGTGTATGTTCAGGGAATGTATGCAAATACTGCAATGTGCCCAGCTATACTTGCATCATTAGGAAAGAAGAGCGAATGGATTTTAGAGAATAGACTGCAGTCCCTACTATGATAATGTCCCCATGTTCAAGTGCTACATGGAAGCAGCAGAATCCTTGAGTTGAACAGACTGTGATGGCTGGGGTGTTAATCAATAACCGACAGAGACCAATGACCAATGGCTGGACATCTGACGCTTTGGTGAGAATACTCCAGAACCCTCACTCAATGGCATGTGGAACGAGTGAGGCTGAATTTTCCATGAACGCAAGATCACAGTGAGCTCTACTGTGAGTTCCACAGATTAAATTAAATTAAAAAATATGTGTTATTTATCAAATACCTGTGTTTATGGGCTAAGACTCACAGCTACTTCATAGAGTTTATCAGAGAATTTGTAATTTGCACAAATAGTTTTATCTCCAGAAGACTTGCTTTGCAAATTTCTTAAGTGTTTAAATATTTGGCTATTAATAGCTTACCTATCTAATTTCTTCACAGAAAGCATACCTTATTACCCTGAACTGACTCCTATCTAATTCTACTAAAATAATATGACCAAAGCATCATAAATGATTATGATTGAAAACCTTTCACATTATTTTTCAACTCCTTTGCTTGAATATCTAGAGATATGTTTTTAGTCATATGAGATAACAGAAAGAAGGAAAATCAGTATTTACAAAAATACCTCATTGGAATGAATAGAAAATTTATCATCCCCTCCTTCTACTACAAAAATAATTGCACTCTATTTGAAACACTGTGACGTTATAAGGTTGATGAAGAAAGTCTTCAGATACTTCTCACAGTCTAGTAAATACACGCCATCCCTGTTCTTCAGCTTTCCAGGTTAAATTTAGTGTTCAAAAGTATAGAATTCTTAAAGTGACTCCCATCCTTAACCCATTCAATAATAAACACATTTGGGGGAAATGTTATTTCCAAATATATATTCATAAAAGTAAAAAAAAGCGATAGCAATAATTGGTGTTTCAATTATTTTTTATATTTATGATACTTTCTTTTCCAACTTCACAAATTTATATACTTAATGTATGGAAATTTCACCAAAATCAAATAAGCAGAAAAAAAAAATAAGCACTTTCAAGTCAGTGATCAAGACATAAGTGCTATAACATTTAATGGAGTTTTTTCATGAGTTAAAGCTATGTGTATAGGTATATGTATTTTATTTAATATAATAATTGTATAATAGTGATCACTGCTTCTTCATGAACCTTATAGTATGCATTTACTGTTATTAAATATTTTAAATAAAAATTTCAGTGACTGTACATTACATTGCAAGATATTTCCAAAAATGACTTAATTCCTTATGAAATCAGGAGGGTCCAGGGAATATGGACTTTATGTTTTCCCTGTCCTGGCTTTACCTCCTTCGGTAATTGTTAATTACAATTTCTAATGGTCCAGAAATCACAATAATATTGGGACCTACTTCCTAGAGGTTTGTGAAGCTTTAATGAGATACCTGGCACATTGTGAACATTGAATAAATGGCCGCTATTATTATTAAGAACCAACAGAGAATAACCAAGCCGCATTAGCCCAGGCGCTGGTAGGGGGAGCTGGTTGCTTTATTGCATGTTTCTCCATCTACGGACCCACATAACTTGATTCTAAGGCCTTCAGGCTTGCTTGCAACCAGTTCTAATTCTATGACAGTTAGATTAATCTCTTTTCCCAGACTGTGTGGTCAGGTTAATTAGTCTTCCGTGAGGTCTAGAATATTTGTGTCTATCAGGACACCCTCCATTAAATAAGATAACTTAAAAGAGTTTCTGTCCCTTCAAAGCAAAAACCAGCCTAAAAAATATATAATCCCTACCTAAGGAGTTTAGTAAGGATTTGATGCCATTCATTTGAAGAAAATGCATGCCCTTATTAGCTCCATGAATCAAGAATGAAATAGAAAAGAAAATGAACTGCATGGAGAGAATACACAAGTTATTGTTAGAAATTCTGCTCATCTAATTGTGATCCAGCAGGTGATGGCTTCTTATTTAATTAACACAACCCACTCCATACTGTCTTGACCTCACAACATATAGTTTCCTTTTCTTATGGCAATTAGACCATAAATTTAAATGGGCTCAACTTTTTTTTAATCTTAAGTGAGGTAATAAAACTAATGTCAAACATAGTCCTTTCATTACTAAAACGGTTTCATGAAATAAAAATCTCTTGTTTCTAAGAAGCAACACTTGAAATTTCACTTGTTCTACTGGAACAAGAAAATAGCCATACACATTGGCAATTTTTTGTCTTCATTAGCAATTTTATCTTCAAGTATGTGTCTGAAGACTCAGGAAAGGAGCATGGATGGATTAATAGCTTATGAAAGCAATCTGAAAGTCTTCTTAAAACAAAAATAAGAATTGGATATTTTATTTTAGACTAATGGAGAAAGTATATTTTAACAATATAACTTTTAAATAAAGACAGGCTTTTTTTTCATTAACACAGAGGAGCAAAATAAATTCTTCTCACTTTAGCACAAGGAAGCTGATTTGATGGGGAAACTTAGGGTAATGATTAATTGGTATTTCATCATTATATGAAATCTTCATTTCAGTTATCCTTTGCTATTTTACACACCTGACTCAATTTGGAATCCAGGAATATTATCTGAAATGACTTCTTTCTCAATTTGCTGTTTCACTGTTCCCTGAGTTTCGCATCATGTTTATGTCCTGCATTTAATAAGGTCTGCAAATAGTCACTTAAGACTCAGTAATGCACATTTACTTTTATTAACTTTCTTATTTTAAAGCATTTTTAGATTTATAGAACAATGCAAAGATAGTACAGAGGTTGACTGTATTAACCCACACTCTGTTTACCTGATTAGTGACACCCCACCTTAGTACCGTGCATTTGTCACAGTGAATGAACTACTATTGTGCACTATTATTTACTGAAGTCCATACCTGATTCGTATTTCCTGTTCTTCTGGAACACCCCCTTTCTTCTCCCTGGTGGCATTCAAGACACTATGTTATTACATCGAGTCATCACGTCTCCTTAGGCTCCTTTTAGGTGCAATACACATTTATGCACACAGCCCTACACGTCATATGCGAGTGCTATGCTGAAAACATGAAGACTTTTCTCTGTTATGCCAGGTAACCCAAAGACATGGAAGGAGGCAGCCTCTGAGCCCCCAAATCCCAAGCTGCTACAGTCTAAAGGAAGGAAAGCAACGGTGTGGGTGTGGCAGAGGCCAACAGCACCTCTGCTGTACCCTCTCCTCCTGCGTCCTGAAGCAAACACCTGGACTCCCAGCAAGTGCATGTTCACCAGCCCCCACACCCAATTCACACCCCAAACACGTGGGGGCTCTCAGAGAGTCCTCGAAGCAACAGCATCCCTCTCAGAAAGCATCCAGAGCAGACACAGCACCCTAACCTCTGCCCTGTTTAAATATAATTCCAGGATGTCGCAATCAAAGTTTTCATTGGTCAGGACCAGTGACTTTAACCAAAGGATAGGCGGAGCGTATATCATGGGTGCAGGAAGTGGCCAAAGATCTGCCAGTGAGCCCAGACATGACCGGGGAAGTAAGATGTGTGGGTAAACACGTAAGGGCTTACATATCATTACTACATTTTACAAAAACAGAACCTTTAGTATTCCTAGATCCAGTAGCTAAAATCTATTAAGATTCTTCACAATAAGTAGAGTATGTTATTTACCTGTTTGTTTATTCAGTTCAACTCTATTTAAATGTCATTTCTGAATATGAAAATATTCTTTTTTTTTTAAAGATTTTATTTACTTATTTGACACACAGAGAGAGACAGCGAGAGAGGGAACACAAGCCGGGGGAGCGAGAGAGGGAGAAGCAGGCTCCCGGCCGAGCAGGGAGCCGAATGCGGGGCTCAATCCCAGGACTCTGAGATCATGACCTGAGGCTAAAGCAGACACTTAACAACTGAGCCACCCAGGCACCCCTGAATGTCAAAATATTAAAATACCAGGAACTTCATAGGGTTCAATCTAATACAGAAGCAAAACTTCCTTTATCTTCTGATCCCTAAGTTTGTTCTTATGCTTCTACGAATCTCTGGGCACACTGCAAACATTCTGAGCAGGGAAGACGGAGATGAATGTGTCAAGACAAGGTAAGAGGCAAAGTGATAATGATGACAGGTGGACAGAGATGCAGGGCAGGCCGAATGCACTCTGTATTCATTCTGCTGCTGGAATATCATGTACAGTGACTGCCCTGCCTCACTGTCACCATAGAACACGGAAAAGGGAAATGCAGGCTCCCCTTTATTTAATATAAAACTGTTATTGTCACTGTGGTTAATCTGCAGAGAAAACAGCCTTCTATTGTATTCAACAGAACCCTCAGCGAGTCCTACAAACCTTCTACAGTATCCAAAGTATTTGTCGGGCGCCTGGGTGGCTCAGTTGGTTAAGCAACTGCCTTCGGCTCAGGTCATGATCCCGGAGTCCTGGGATCGAGTCCCACATCAGGGTCCCTGCTCAGCAGGGAGTCAGCTTCTCCCTCTGACCCTCTCCCCTCTCATGCTCTCTCTCTATCTCATTCTCTCTCTCAAATAAATAAAATTCTTAAAAAAAAACAAAGTATTTGTCAACAGGCAAAGAGCTGTTAGCCTCTATTTGTCAACAGAAATGCCCAATGTTACGCCCTAAAGGCTAAATGAAAACAAGGGTCCTTGCAGTCATAGACCAATTACTGTGGCCTAGAGGTATCACTTCCCAGGCTCAAAAAAAAAAAAAAAAAAAAAAGCAAAGTGCTCTCATTTCCTAGGAGGTTTGAATGGTCTGTCCAATTGCATTCTGGCAGTGTCCTCATTTGAACCTTGATGTCCTGAGGGAAACAAAAGAGTCTTCCCCACTATTCAGAGTCAAGAATCAATCTGGCACAAACATCGGTACCTGACACCAGAAAGGGCTTCTAGGGAGATAAAGGAGCCAATTTGCAAAGGTCTGTTAGGAAACAGAACCTAGCAAATAGAGGAAAACGAACGAACACAGAGCGGGTATCAACGGACGGAGAAGTCATAAAACACCATAGCAGGTGTCATCAACGGGCTGCCCTGCAGAGGTTAGTTTTTATCTTTTGTCTCATCTGGTAGGAAGTGTTCAGCTGAATCTAAGCCTAAACAGAAACCCAAAATCACCTCGCAGATTTCTCCAGTGTTTCCTAAGGCTGAAGAAACGCCTTGAGGAATTTTCCTTCAGTTATGTAAATAGAGGGCTTGTTAAGCCGGTTTTCCTGAGAGAAGGCTGTAACAACAGATTCTGGTATTCAAGTGGCTTTCCCCCAAAGAGACAGTGATAGAAGAGCCTGGGAATATTATAACCAAGAAAGGAAGGGACTAAACCTCCGGCTCCCATCTTCTGAGACTAGCAGCTGGGACCCACTGTCAGATGGACCAGTGTTGTCTGAACTAAGACCACAGCACAGAGAAACCAAACTGAGATTAGCTACAGGACTGACTCTGGGATGCACTTCCAAGTAGAAAGAGGTTAAATGAAAGATCTGGGTTCTTTAGAAAGATGATGCCCCTTCAGTCCCCGGTCTCCTCCTCCTACCTTACATTCCACGAGGCAAATGGAAGATGAGAAAGGTGATCTCTGAGGCTTGGATACTGGGGTTCAGCTCTCTGGTGCATCGTGAGTCCTTGCTCCAAAGGGGGACAGGGGCTCAACTTCCCTTAAAGTGATTCTCAATCTCGACTCTAAATTAAACTCAGCTTTGGGGGGGTTGCATTCTAAAATCCGAATGGCCAAGCTAGATAGACCCAGACTAGTGCTGTGGTTATGGGACTCAGCAACCAACATTTTTAAAAGCTTTTTAAGTGATCTTGATGAAAGGCAAGGTTGAAAATTACCTCCTTACAATAGTCCTTCTCAAAGGGAGGCTTGATGTTGAGTCATCTCCTGATATGAGGAAGAGGAAGAAGGGAGAAGGAGACCGGGGTGTAGAAAAGAGAATGAAGGGCGCCTGGGTGGCTCAGATGGTTAAGCGTCTGCCTTCAGCTCAGGTCATGATCCCCGGGTCCTGGGATCGGGTCCCGCGTCGGGCTCCCTGCTCCTTGAGAGCCTGCTTCTCCCTCTGACTCTCTCTCTCTCTCTCTCTCTCTCTCTCTCGCCCTGTGTCTCATGAATAAATAATTAAAATCTTTAAAAAAAAAAAGAAAAGAGAATGAAGAACAAAGACACCTGTCATATGACTATGTGAGGACAGCAAGTTGGATAAAGGAGTCTGGAATCCCAAGGAGATGAGAAGACTAGACATAAATTTAATAACTTGGGGCTAGATAAGGTGATCTAAAGAGATCACGTAAATAAACAGGGGACCAACAACTGAGACCTGGAGCATTCCAACTTTTGGAGAATGAGCACAGGAGGAGGGCTTGGAATGGTGACTGAAAGTGTATACAGCAACTCGTATGGGAGTTGAAAGGGTCTAGCAACACAGATACCAAGAGAAGAGTCTGTTTTGAGAGAGAGAGGAAATATGAGTGTCAAACATAAGATCTAGTAAAATGAGAAGAGAGAAGCGATTGCTCTGTCTGGCAATGCAGACATCACTGGAGACCTTAACCGAAGCAGCCCCAAGGAGAGCTGGCTACGGAAGACCAAACAGAGCATGAGAAGGGCATGTGGGATGAACACAAGAAGACCAGGAAAGGGAACAGTATTTTGTGAACTCAGCGCAAGTTGTGTGATTAGAAAAGATTTACCGGAGCTTGCATGAACATAAATATGAAGGACTCATCAAGCAAGGAAGAGACACTCATGATTGGGGAGGGTGTGGGAAAGATGCATGTACCAACGTAATGGGAAATTCATATCTAGAAAATGTCCCAGTCATCCTTTACGATACCAGGGACATGTGATCAATTTGTGTTTAAGTATAGATACTCCTTGCTCTTTACTTTTCATGATTGCAAATGAGGGAGTCTGAGGACTTTCCTTTTCTCAGTGAAGTATAAGATAAGACCATCACCCAAGGAATGGGAGAGAGGGTGTTGTGAAAAAGTAAGGGAAGGCGTAAGAACTTAAATTGTCATTCCTGAGGACGGTAAAGCATATTATAAAGGTGTATGAAAGTGCTAGGCCCTACTGATTGCCATTGTGTGTGTGTGTGTGACCTAAATTTAAGTGGAAATTGGCTGGTGTGGTGGTGGTTTTTCTCTCCAAATGTGCTCAGATGCAACACACGGATATTTGGATATAACTAGGTAAAAAAAAAAAAAAAAAAAAAAATTTCCAGAGGTATGTTATAGAGAAATGAGTGTGAACAAGTTCAGATGTTTCCAAAGCAGAGGTTTTAATTATGGGATAGAAATCTTAAATTGCATAAGGACAGATGTGCAGACATGATGGGGATTATTGAGACTAAAAGTACAAGTGGGTAAATTATTTTGAGTTCTCAAACATGCTGGGCTTCAATACTAAAATAAGCATAGAATGGAGAGTTGAAGGGCATGAAACAGCACTGAATAGGTGAGAGAGGGATGCGAATCAATTCTATTTGAATTAATAGGATCAGTTTATGGACGTATCATCTACAGGAATGTTGAAATCAAAAAGTCAATGACAGGAAAACATGGTGAAAATGAAGGGAGAGTGTTGTGCTTAACTTCTCCATGAATAAGTGGAATCGCGGGAGTTTGGGAAATGATAACCATGAGGGTACTGTTAGCGGAACAGACCTTAAGGCAGGCAAATAGAAAATGGTGTTTGGAAGAGAAGAGATGAGAAATGCACATACATACACAAGTAAAGACGCTCCGACATTGGCAGAGTAATTATCATATGAAAATAGCCAGAAAACTATATAAAGATGAATAAATTTTCATCAAGAGTAAAAATAATGAAACAAACATTGATACAGTCACACAAATGATTTGTTGCCATAAAAAATGTTATTTTTCTAGACTATTCTACAAAAGGAGAAAACTGGCTTTGAATGTGGAAAAAGGCAGGATAACTTTCTGCACAAACATATACAGTTCTATTTTTGTAAAACATTTAGTTTAAAATATAAACATAAAACCACATTATCCTGTCAAAATTAGAAATAATTTTCCCTGCCTTATGCTTCAGATTATCCAAGTTATCCATAAACATGTATTGAATTTATAATAATTTTTAAAATATGGATTTTAAATTATGAAGTCCCACTAAAAGAATATTAGAAATTAATACATACTCATTCTTATCTTTTCATTTTTTATTTTTCTTTTTAGAGACTTTCCTCTTTTCTGGATTTGAATTTTATAACCGAATACCTGTAAAAAATACTACACAGTGAAAAAATAGTTTCAATTAAGGGTGAAAATTATTCTTATGAAAAATGTTTCCCTGCCAACTGAACTTCTATTGTAAATCTATGTATTTGACCCTGTTTTATATCATTACAATATAATGAGAAGAAGAGGCACTATCTATGGACAACTTCTGAAGCCCCTGCCCTAGACCCTGAGGTGACGGTTGAATGACTCATATTTTATTTTGGGAAGCAGGAGTCTGAGAGGATAAGCAGAATGGAAGGGAAGAAGATCAAAAAGGCATGACTGAGCGGGCCATCAACAGGGATGACCGCTGGCTCAATACCACGGAAATACGCACAGGGCCCCAGGAAGTATCTCTGAACCTTTTTCCTGGGGACATTATAGGAGGAACAACTTCTGATCTCCATTGGTCAAGATCTCATTCAGCAGATGGCTAGCACTCCTGAACCTCTAGGTATGGACTTGGTAAAGCATCTCAAATGGAAGTTTCTCTTTGGAATCAACAGTTCTGGGGCAAGAGGAAAGAGACAGGGAGCCAGAAGCAGGGTGGGGACCACAGAACACGCGACCATAGCAAGGTCTAAGGGAAGAGACAGAGATGACAGGGGTACTTCCTAAATAATGGAGTCATGGTGGAGTTTTCTTTAATCCCTGATGATGCTGATACAAATCCTAACTGAGGACTGTCATTGGCTACCATTTCTGAAGACAAATCCAAATATGCAAACGATACATACATACTAAAGCAGAAATTTTATGAAAAATGTAATACACATGGAAATGTCTATTTCATATTCTTTTTCCCACAAGAACATTTTTTTAAAGATTTTATTTATTTATTTATTTATTTATTTATTTATTTATTTATTTATTTATTTGCCCCTGTGAAGGTACTTCTGTGAAGGGGTGTCCTTGCCAAGTTTTAGAAGGATATTCAGAATCAGGCTCTTGCATATTAATTATGATAACTCTCACCAAGGGCATCTATACCATAACCTCGTTTAATGTGTGAGACGTGAATGAACCGCTTTCATCCTCACAGTAGCCTAAGGATTAGGTACTTTTATTATCGCCACCTTGCGCATGAGGGTATTAGCCACAAAGAGGTAGTTGTTTTCCCAGCGTGTTGCTGCACTAGGTAAAGAAGCTGGACTTTCATTCCAGGTGGTCCACCTGCAAAGGCTATGCTCTTAGTGACTAAGTAACACTAGTTCGCATGCCTTACTCACCCTCTCCCCTGCTGCTGCAGTCAGTCTTGCTCTTCAATATTTCTAGCAACTTGGTGTTAGAGCCCGCTCTTCCTGAGGCCTTGACTGCTCCCTGCAGGAATGAGCATGCCTGGCTCGTCCATATCCTTTCAGAATGGTCAACTTCCATAATCCCTTGACTGCCCGCCTCAACGAGCACACACTGGTGTGCACATCCGCCCCATCACTGTCCACTGTTCTCATACTGCTTGGGTTTTCTCCATAACACTTATTACAACAACCCTCACCTGCACCGGAATCCCCTGAGAAGCTACTTAAATTGACACACTTACCCAGAGTGAAACTCAGAGATGCCACATTAAGTCATTTAGGAAGGTGACTGGACAGTGATTTTTTTAGAAGTCACCAGAAATTGCAGTGTACGGCCAGGGATATACCTCGCATTTGTGTGATCATATAACACGGTGCATTTATTTGGAGACCATCTATTTAGCCAACTAGCTTATGGACTCTAGGCATACGAGATCACTCACGTTTGTATTACCAGTGCCTGGATCCAAACTGGTACATAAATATCTGTTAAATGAGTGAATAAATAAATATATATTGTCTAAATAAGCAAACTTGGTGTGCAAGAAAATCAACCGGAGCACCATTAGCATAAGTCTTCCTTCAAAAATGTCAGACTTGACAATAAGGCAAAGGAACATTCTAGCTTAGGGAAAGAGGTGAAATCTTCCGTGGGGCTTTAATAGGAAGGAGACCGTTAAAATCAGCTCATTTGGGGGAAAAGACAACAAATAGCAAGGATTATTCTCGGAAGAGGGAAGAATTGTGCAGATTTGTGGCCTTTGAGTGGTGAGTTTGGATTTTGTCAGGAGTGATGGGAGGTAGCGTTAGAAGCTAGGCATGTGCGAGAGGGTTTGGGCTTAGGGAAAGAGCTGAGATGACATGGGCATGTGGAGGTCACCATGGGAAGGTATTAGCCCTCCACTGTCTCTCACAGCCCCTCTTCTTGGTCATTGGGGAAACTGAGTCTCATAATGTGACCTCCACCTTCATTAGTTCAATTCTCTAGATCTGCACCTCTCGTGGTTTTTAAAGAGACCACTCTTCTTGAGTCTCTTCTCTTCTGCACATCTTACAAGTGAGGCATTGAATGCCTTTGTTCTAGACTGTCTTTTCAAGGATGTTTGTATCAAGATAGCCAAGGAAGAGAGAGAGAGAGAGTGTCTCCTGTGGAGCAGAGAGCAAGCATGCTTACTGTCTGTTTATAAAAATGCTGGGATGCCCTAGTCTCCGGTTTCTTCTGTAATGGAACTGTTAACTATGCAAGTGCCCCTCTGATCCCATCTGCCTTTGTCCCACAGGACCCGGGGCAAGAGGAAGTAACTCAGATATGCTGACAAGCAGACTACTGCTGGTTTGAGTAATAAATTTTCCTCTCTTCCTGACGCAGGAGTGCTTTCTGTGTTCTCAGCCATCATTCATGACACTGTGAAAGGCTAATTTGTAAGCTGGCAAGAAGTGTGAAGTCTCATAGCCTTCAACATTTTGGAAAGTGTTGGCTGTAATCTCGGACTCCTTAGTGACGGCGACCATCACAGCTTCCCGTGGATTTTGACTTTGTAATTGATTTTAAGTCGTTTGTCAAGTGAGTGGCTGCACATACACCCATTTAAAATTCTGTAGGGAACACGGAGGTTAAAGGAGACTTGGGTAAGGCAAGGGGAATTCCCAAAAAAGGGTAGAACACTCATGAGGTTTCCCTCTTTCAGAAGAGGAAGAAAATAACAGTTTAAGGTGTTGCAACGAGAGACAGAAATATGTGTGAGTAAAAGACAGGTACTTCATAGGAGGCCATGTTAGAGGCATAACATGGTAGACATTTTCCGTCAAAAGTAACATCTAAGGGATGTGAGGGACTTTGAGGTTAAATTGCCTGAGGATTAAGTACACAGAGATCTCAACTAGCTCTGTGGTTGCCATGGCAGCTGCCACTACTAGCAATCATGGAGGGTAGGTTCGTTGTGGGATGAGTGACAGACTGAGCCCCACAAGCATTGGGTCTGTGATGTCCACTGTGCTGCTGAGCTAGAATCCCAAAAGCTTAGCCCAATCTTTAACATGTAAACAGAGAATGGTGGGTGGTTGTTAGGGAGTCCAAGTACATATGGGGCTGGGGGAGGGCTGAAAGGGACAGCTTTAAGCTTCATAAGACAATTTTAGTATATCCACAAAGGTAAAAGTATGATAACTTTAGTCAGATCATAAGAGTGTCACCCAGTTTGGAGAAGTTAGGAATCCAGTATCCCATGGGACAGAGAAATCCATTAAGTTGTCCTGTGGTCTTTGGCTGGGGTAAGTCATGAAAAATAGTCTCCAATCTTTGAGGAGAAAGAGACTTTTCATTTTACAGGATATCATGGTTGGAGAATGTCCATGGCCTGATCATTGAAATTTATCTTTAGAGATTCAGCATCCCTTGGATGTTAATGCTGTCAGCAAATAGAGGGAATCAAGTCTACAAGTTCGTTCCTCAATCTGGAAGATCACTATAGTATAAACCCTGAGAGTTTGGCTTTTCTTTTTACAGTACAAGTGACTGACTTAAGCTTTGATTGCTGACGCATTCACTTCAGAGAAGCATCCGATTCATGGATTGCTGCCTCAAATGAACACAAGGCCAGCCCTCTGACTGGATTAGTAGCCAGGCTTTCCATGCCTCAGGTGCCCCCACCACTTTTGTTCCAGAGACCTTGGTTAATTTCAATAAATGACCATTTGGCCTCTTTATTTTTTCTCTTCTTGAGCTTTAAATTCCCACTGCTATGTTTTAAATAAACAACAGAAGCAAAATCCCAGCTCCATGTCCCCTCTGTGCATCTGCCTATGTGGCTGCAAGTATATGTAATTTCCAAGGCTTGTAAGTAATAAACTCCACCCCCACCCCCCCATTTTCTGAATGGTTATTGCTGAGGAGGTCTTGCAATCATAGTAAGAACCACAAGGGCCGGTCTAGTAACAACATTGATTATGGATAGGCTAAGACCAGCATAAAATAATCACCTACATATTGGATAAGATTGGAGCCCTGAACAAATTGAATGTTTCTAAGGTTATGGTTAAATAATTTCAAGAAGAGGGAGATGAGGAAAAGCGGTTTTTCCAACGGGCCTTAAATCTTGCACAAAATGGTAGCAGTGATAGTTTGTCTTTGTTTTATAGTGGAGAATATAGCCCCATTATCAACTAGAAATGGAAATTTTGTTTTTGCAATTGCATGAATATTTCTCCCCCCACCATTTTTTTTTTTTTTGAGAGAGAGAGAGAGATGGGGAGGTGGGGGAAAGGGGCAGAGGGAGTGAGAGAATCTCAAGCAGATTCCATGCCCAGCATGGAGCCTGACACAGTACTCGCTCTCAGGACCCTGAGACGATGACCAAAGCCAAAACCAAGGATCAGACACCTAACCAACTGAGCCACCCAGGCGCCCCTGAATATTTCTCCCTTTTTTGTTTAGGGCAATTAGAGGGAAACTACAGTGAACAGGTTTATTTAGAGGAATGCTATGTTATATAAATTTTGTCTTTTGTGTTTTAGATTATATCTTTTCTAACCAAAACAAGACAGTTGTTCTTCTAATGTTCTTTTTATTTCAAATTTCAGCAGGTATCTTTGTTTAGGCATATTGTTATTCTTTGTCTTAAACTTATCTATTTGTTTAACCTAAAGAGCTATAATTTCACCTATATTTTTTTTCTTATTTCTGAGTCAAAGAATCATCTACTTCCTCAGCAAGGTCTTGTAATTCAGAGTGATCATTTAGCTATCCTACATTCTACTTTCTAACTAAATCTCTCACTTCACAATAAGGCCGCTGATTTTTCACCAATCAGGGATCAAGAGAAGTCTTCAGGATAGCTGCTAAGGAAAATTGTCCTACTTTTACGCTATTTCATTATGCAAACCTTATCTTGACCTAAGTTTGTAGCTAACAAGACCATCAGCTGTTCAACTCTGCCTACTTTACAGACGTTAGGAGGGGATTTTGTCCAGTAAGAAGGATGTGCTTAAGGAGTGGAAGGAGGAACGGGAAGAGGGTCTTGTGAAGGTGCAGGAGGAGAAGGGCATATTAGGAGAAAAGAGGGGCTCAAGATACGGGCGACCAGAATGGAGGTCAATCCAGAGCTCTGTCAGGAAAGGGAAAGAGGGATTAGGCTTTCCTATACTGAGGCAAAGATGACTATGTTTAGAATATAGGGTCTTCATCAGGGCATATCTGCCTTTGCTCAAGTCAGGGTCAATGCAGAAACAAAGACAGAGCCCCCAAGCACACTGTGTGAATTGAGCCTTGGCTCACCCTGCTAGGTAAAGAACCCCTTCTAGCCAAGATACTAGTCTAAGTTAAGAGGAACAGGAAATGCATGCTGGGATTTGGAAACTGCCTATCAATGTAAGTCTTGTAACAAGCTGCAGAAACAGAGATTGTAGCAGTTATGCTTCATTAGGTATGGTGACTCTACTCTTCCATCCCCTCCCTGCTATTCTATTAAAAAATGATGATGTTTTAGTTTTCAGGGGTGAGAAGAAGATATGATCAAATTGACACTATGATGACATGGTAGCTGGTGGATTTTGTTCATCTTCTTTGTGGGGGACACAGATTTTTCATCCAGAAAAAAGGGCAGCAGTCCACACTGGACAGCTTCTGCGTGTTCCTCCAGGTACACACTTCACGACCTTCTCCGCCCTGCTCAGGAGGCTGATCTGTGCACCCTCTAAATGGGAAGAAAACTGCAGGTGATGGGAGGAAGGGGGTACATCTGACTGGGTATTTTGAATTGAGCACCTCGTTGGGGGGAGGCTGGTGTGTGTCCACCTTTCTCTGTGTGTGTTCCTCCCTAACTTTCTATGTTCCCTTGGTCTGGGATTCCAGTAACTATTACCTTTCATAACTTTAGGTGCAGGAATGATGCTTTGGGTACTACATTAGCACTTGTGGATTCCTACACTGCCTAATACATACTTGAAAAGAAGACATCACCCCATTAAAATATTTGTTAAGGTATACTAATCCGATTTTGGCATCTGTTTCCTACTGAGAAATTGGCTGATACTATGAATAGCTGGTCTACCTCTGCCTAAAGTTAGTGCCATCTCTCTCACTTCTAGAGTCTGAGATCACTTGAGCCAATAATTGCCTTTCTTATCTAAAGCATTTTAAATAGGCTTTTGTAGGGGCACCTGGGTGGCTGTCACCTAAGTGTCTGCCTTTGGCTCAGATCATGATCTTGGGGTCCTGGGATTGAGCCTCACGTCAGACTACCTGTTCATCCAGGAGTCTGCTTCTCCCTCTCCCTCTGCCCCTCCCCTCTGTTCATGCTCTTTCTCGCTGTCTCTCTCTCTCTCTCAAATAAATAAAATATTTAATAAATAAATAAATAAATAGTTTTTATATCACATGCAACCCTAGAGTCCTAATTGAGGAAACATTTAATGAGGAAATCTGAATTATCTTTGGAATTCAGTTTCTATTGTGCCCTCTTATCCTTGACCTGCCATTCAAACTCTGTAAACCACAGTTTCTTCATCAGCAAATTGATGCAACTGAAGTATATCCCATCCAAGGGTGTGTAGAGTTTTAGCAAGATTCACCACGTTACTTGTTTTAGAGCAGATAAAATGTACTGAAATTTCTTTTAATTCTTTAACTTCTTATTCCAAATAGTTTTTGAGGTCCAGCCACTTAATTGTTGTATTTAATACATTTTCACCCTAAATGTTAGGGGAGGCTCCTGACAAAAAAGAAGGCAATGTTCTGTTGAAAATAGCTTAGGTTTATTCGCAGTTCAGGCAACATAGGGAAAGGATCACAGATGAAAGAGAAAATGAGTGTGAAGAGTTCCTTTTAGGTCACAATGTTTTAAGTGCCATAAGTTTAGTTTTACTGTATTAAATAAAACCAACTTTAATACAGAAGTTGTGTGTATTTTTCTATAATTCAAAATAATGAATCACTTTACTTTGTAGATTTTTATAGATCATTAAAACTCTGTCTTCAAATAACCTGTGTGAATTGCTACCATATCTACCCTAGCTCCAGAATGTCAAGTAATCTGTGACCAGCAGAAATACTCTCATCCTATAAGTTTATTAAAACTGTTCTAGGGGCCTGGGTGGCTCAGTCGGTTTAGCATCTGCCTTTGGCTCAGGTCATGATCCCAGGATCCTGGGATCAAGTCCTGCATCAGGCTCCTTGCTCAGCGGGGAGTCTGCTTCTCCCTCTTCCACTCCCCCTGCTTGTGTTCCATCTCTCGCCGTGTCTCTATCAAACAAATAAAAAATCTTAAAAAAAAAGAAGTACCTTTACAGATCAAACGAAAATCAAGTGATAGGAAGATTCCTCTATGTTTGGTGGGTTTATAGTATTCAGCTTTAAAAAACTTTAAGGAAGCAATATTTAGAATGAAAAAAATAATTTTGAAAAACAATTGTCAAATGGACTTCATTCATTTGGTTAATTTTCTAATTAGTAGGTGGGTCCAAGTGTAGTATCTTTTCTTAGCAGATATTTTAGAAATTAAAGTCAAGTGTATCATTCTTTGGAAATGTACAAATTTAAAAACTCATTTTTTAATATTATTTAATGCCATTATTATATTGCTTTGGCATGAAGTATTTAGAAATCAAGATAAACTCTATTAGCTAAAGTTCACAATGGATAGGTTCAAAGGTTTAAAAATTATATTAAATTGTCCTTAAATATATGGTATTTGTAATAACATGCATCACATTAAAAAAAATAGCCAATAACAACTATTTTGAAAAGACAACTAACATCTTAAACTACCCCTGAGTTTCATCCTCTGTAGCCTACTATGTTACTTCTAAATTTGGTATTGTATTATTAGGACAGATATTTAAATATTATTATGTCATCTTAATGACTGAAACCCCAGTACTGTGATAATTAATAATTTCAAAGAATATAATCAGAGGTATAGTAAAGTAATGAGTTTATTTTCAATGTGTCAATGAGACCAGGTTCCAGCCTCACGCCTCCAGCTTTCTGCCCAGTATCTGGGTGAGGAGATAAGCAAGTGAGGGGCCTCTTCCTCTGCAGCTGGTGGTGAGTTCGAGCCACAGAGCCTGGACCCACATGCAGGTGGGGACACTCACAACCCCTCTACCCTAAGCCCATTTTGCGTCCCTGCCTTCTCAAACCATCTTTGCATCTTCCTGGGAGCCTGCCCTGCTCTCCCCAGCAGGCTTTTACATGTTATAAACAAACCTTCCTGCCTTTTTTTGCGGGGGGGGGAATGTGGGTCATCTCAATATCTGAACACAGTTTTGGATAGGGGAGCCCATCCCTTCTTCACAGCATGACCATATCAGGGGGCAAAAATGCATGATAATGAAGTACAAGGAAAATGCTCTTAATAAATTTCATGTCTGGGCCTTTAGGTTTGTAACAACCATGGAGCAAAATTACGTAAATAAATAGATTAATAAATAAATAAATAACAGCCATATAAAAATAATAAATCTAACTGATTAAAAAAAAGTACATTTATGTACATATAATAAATTGGCATCATTCTGATGCGGTCTTTCTACCAAGCCTGCTACTAAGCAGCCATGTGACAGTGGGCAAGGTACTGCATTTGCTAGATAATGTTTTGTCTTTCTGTTCGAGGGACTGAACTAACACCAAGTTTCCTTCTAATCTTATGATTTAAAAAGGCGCTTTTATTTTCAAGGAGAATACATTTTTAAAAGCCCTCAAACTTCTTGCAGTATTGAGAGTAAAGACACTCCTGGCCGTGGATACTGAGAAGCAAGGTTCTGGAGAATGAGGAAGGCATTCCCTGTCCCAAGGAAAGAGAATGCTGTAGAAGATGCTCTATCCAGCCTCTACAACATACGTAGTTTAGTATGTGACTGAACAAGCTGAGTTGGACATATGACAAATCAAGGTGCAAAGGTGACATTCAGACTTAGAATTTTAAGAGGAATTTAACTTGTAACTAGTGTGTCAGTTAATCCTGTGAGCCAAATTTTATGAAAAACTCTAACACCCAAAAGAAATTACAAAAATTTCAATCAAAAGACAAAACACTGGAAGAAAACTATAATGTTTCAAGCAAAATTATAGCCAATTCAACCAGTCACATCTCCTTTCTTTAGGGGAAGTCTTACACAAGCTAAAATGAACACGTAAGTTTTTAATATAAAAACTGGAGAAGGTGGTCAGAGACTGACCTCCCTCCTGAAATTCTGCAAAGCCTTTCACATCTTCAGAAAAACGTCATCAGGATTTAAAACATAAAATTCATCATCTTGAAGCTTTGACCATATTTGCAAGATCTGTAATACATGACTTTGGCTCATTTAACCCTGATAATTGTTGCATTAAATTCTCCAAAGTCTTCTGAAAATTAACAAATAAAACTAAACAAAACTTGACTTCTTATTAAAAAATACTCCCAAATACCAAAAGACATTTTTAAATTAAATTTTACAATGAATGGGTTGAGTGATCCTCAGGATAGCTAAGTCATTAATGAGAAATGATTTCTAAAGAATATGAATGGAGAATGCATTAATTCATTCAATCAACAAGCATTCATTGATTAGCTTATACAAGTCAATATGGTTTTAGGTGCTGGAGATTAGGAAATAATGCAGGTTACCCACTGAGAGGCTCCTGAGCACATACACTCTGAGTGAGGATCAAGCTTTCTAAGTTCAAAGAAAGAAGCAAGGACAATGGGCTTGCTAAAGGAGTGAACTCCAGCGAAGTTGTAGTAAATCCAGTGACCAAGCGAGTCTGCATACTGCATCAGCCTTCAAGCTGTGAGAGTTTTGGGTTTTATTCTAAGGCAGGAGAAGCTGTTGGGGTGGGGGCGGGGCATAGTACTTGCTTAATCACCCTCAGCACCCATCCCAACCTACTTGTATTATGCCCTGCTATAATTCAAAGCCTGGAAAACCATCATTTCTATCTTTCCCTTACCCTCCCTTGCAGCTAAGGCTGTCCACGCAAATAAGGTTCTACTAGTTAGATGCACCCACCTGAGATCTAATGTTTGGAAATAAAGACAGGACATAATGTTGTTGCTTGTAGATAGTGCAAGCCTGGCCTGGGAGCAGGGTGAGCCAATTTAGCAAATAAACATATAGAAAACTCAGTTATACTTGAATCGGATAAATAACGTTCTTTTGCAGGGTAAGTACCTCCATAGCAGAAGTACTTGGTAAATATTTATCCTAAAAAAAAGTATTCACTGTTTATATTAAATTCAAATGTTCCTAGGTCTCTTATAATTTTACCTGTCTATCCCATACTTGGAGACTGTGTTTTCTACCATATGCAACCAGAACCTTTGTGGGTGTTGAGAAGTAATTGTCAAGCACAGGGGCAGCCCTGTCTTCTCTGACTTGCAACTATGTAGCGTATAATTGCACTAAATGAGTCCAGAGACAAACTTCTGATTGTGACCAGTGTAGCCACAACTTCTAGGGAAATTTGTATTTCCCTGATGACAAATGATACAACTCTCTTGACCAGCCAGTTTCACAGATTTGATCTGGGAGTTAATACGAGAGGGCCAGTCTAGCAAGATCCCTTGCAGAACTTCCAAACTCTTGAAAATAAGTTTCATGGCGGGGTGCCTGGATGGGTCCCTTGGTTAAGCGTCTGATGTTGGCTCTGGTCATGATCTTGGGGTCCTGGGATCGAGCCCTGCTTAGTGGGGAGTCTGCTTGTCCCTCTGCCTCTCCCCCCTCTCCCTGCTCCTGAGTGAGTGCACACTCTCTCAAATAAATAGATAAAATCTGTAAAAAAATGAGTTTCATGGAAGCATTGAAGCACTGGAGTAAAATATACTACACTCATTTAAGGTGTGAAATTTGATGAATTCTGACAGATCTATGTACACTTGGAAAGTTGGTACCAGCATTAAGATATAGAATACTTACATTATCCCAAAAGTTTTCTTGTGCCCTCCCTTCACCTTCAACCTGCAGGAAACCATGTATCCACTTTCTGTCATTATAGGTAATTTGTATTTTCTAGAATAGTATATAAATGCAATCCCACAGAATGTACTTTTCTGTAATTGTCTTTTTTAACCTAGCATAATGTTGTCAAGATCCACCCACAGTGTTGTGTGTGTTGGTAATTTGCTTTCTATGTACTGTAGAATAATATTCTATTGTTATAAATGCCACATTTTGTGTATTTATTCACCTATTGCAGGACATTTGGGTTGCCTAAATTTTGAAATTATTATGAACAAAGCAGGTATGAAAATGTACATACAAATCTTGGTGTATGTGTAAGCATATATATTATTACAATTACTGAAGTATAGTTGACACACAAGATTACATTAGTTCCAGATGTATAACATAGTGATTTGACGAGTCTATATGAAATGTTCACCTGATAAAGGAAATTTTCAACTTTCAGTGTTCATGAGCTCTTCTCTGAAGAGCCCAGGGAGGCCACACTGTAACATTTACCAAAGTCAGAATGACTCAGCAAAATCTCAAACCGTGGGCTCGATTTCTGACCTGAGCACACATTGTACATCTGCTTTGTTAAAATAAATAAATACTTTAAAAAATAATAATAATAATAACCAAAAAATGAGCATTCTGAACACAAGAAAAAGAACCTTCCTGGTTCTCATAAGATTAAAGTCATAGAGCCCTACATCTACTGAAAACCTAAGTCTGTAACTTTCTGGAATGTCCTTCATCATGATGTTTTGTGACTCTTTGTATAAAAACGTATATAACCCTGTGCCAAATGTCCCTTCCCTGGATCACTCTCTTCTTTGTGAAGATTGTGTATCCTGGGCAGCTGTCCTAACTTGGGCTCAAATAAAATGTTCTTCTTCCTTTTTTTTTTTTTTCCTTAGAAATTCTAAAAGGTGTATTCATTTTGTGTTGTCACACCACAGGTGTAGCTACTGTCTGTTACCGGATACCACCGTTACACCACTGACTATTCCCTGTGCTCCACCTTTTATCCTGTGACTTATTTATTCCATAACTGGAAGCCTGTATGAATATGTTTTTAATCTCTTGGGAAAATTCACAGAAATTATAATTTCTAGGTCACATCAAAGTAGTATATTTAAATATTAAAAAAAAAACCCTGCCAAATAATTTTCTAAACTGGTTGCGCTTTTTATATATTCATCAGAGTGAATGTGGATTCTAGTTCACATACCACTCACTCTTGGCATTGCCAGTCTTTTAAATTTTGGCCATTTTATGTATGTTCCAGTGACATCCCCTTTTTTCTTTCTTAAAACAAAAGAAAATATATTTATCATAACCAGAAGTCAGATGTAGGAGAGAGACAAAAACTGGTTAGAAGGCTGGCTCAGGTCAGTGGCTCATCTTATTTTTCTACCAGCCTAAGCATCTTGGCATTGTCCTTTGACTTTCCCCTCTGATGTATATAAGCTGCAACAATCTTGGCATTATGTCGAAAGAAGACTTGTCCATAAGAAGATAGAGAACAATAATTTTATTATTAATTTTATGGTTCTTTTTTCCTGTTAAGGTTTTTGACCTGAGAGATACGCTGACATGTATAGTTAAATCTGAGGTACACATTCATTCAATCGTAAGAAATAATACAGGGAGATTCCATGTGCCTTTCCCGAGTTTCCTTAAATGGTAACTTCTTGCAAACTTCTAAATACAATAACAAAACGAGGATATTGACATTGATACAATCCAGGTATGGAATATTTCTGTCTCCATAGAGATTCTTCACTGTGCTCTTTTATAGCCTTATCTACTTTGATCTTGCTCCCACTCCTTGCCTGCAAACACTAATCTTCTCTCAGTTGCTCCAATTTTATCATTCCAAGCATGTTTAAATGGAATCCTCCCATATCCAACCTCTTAAGATTGTTTTTTTCACTCAACATAATTCTCTGGAGATTCATCCAGGTTGTGCCTGTCAAAAGCCCACTCCTTTCCCCTGCAGAGTAGTATTATTGGTATGGATATACCACAGTTGGTGTAACTATTCACTTATCGCAGAACATCTGTGTAGTTTTTAGTTTTTACATATTATGTGAATGTAAGTTTTCATTGATCCAGAATAAATGTCCAAGAGTGGAATTACTGAGTCATAATATCATTGCAGGTTTAGTTAGTTTATTTATATTTATATTTATTTATTTAAGAAACTGCCAAACTTGGGGCACCTTGATGGCTCAGTCAGTTAGGTTGTTCAGCTCTTAATTTTGGCTCAGGTCATGATCTCAGGCTTTTGAGATCGAGCCCCACATTGGCTCTGTTCTGAGTGTGGAGTCTGCTTAGTATTTTCTCTCTCCTTCTCCTTCTCCCTCTGCCCCTCCCCACCTGTGCTCTCTCTCTCAAAAAATAAATAAAATTTTTAAAAATGAAAAGAAACAAAGAACTGCCTAACTATTACCCATAGTGGCTGTCCTGTTTGACATTCTCGTCAGGGGGGAGAAAAGATACATAGATAGAAAGAAAGACAGACAGGCAGATAGACAGACAGATAGATATTCTAATAGATAACATAGTAACATTTCATTGTGATTTTAGTTTGTATTTCTCTAGTGACTAATGATGTCCAACATTTTATGATCTTATCTGCCATCCATACATCCTTTCAACTGAAGTGCCTCTCTTACAATCTTTCATCGTTAAGGATGATGCCGGCTGTAGGATTGTTGCAGATGTTCTTCATCAAGTTTCATACAATCCCCTCTATTCCTATTTTTCTCGCCAACTGATGTCAATTTTATCAATATCTTAATTTTTTGATATAATCATATGATGTTTCATTTTTAGTCTGTTTATGTAATAGATTATTTGGATTGGTTTTTGAATGTGGAACCAGGCTTGCATCCATGATATAAAATATTGTGAATTTTTGTGTCTGTATTCATGAGATATATGTGTGTAGTTTTCTTTCTCTATGCTGTCTTTGTCTGGTTTGGGATCAGAATAATACTAGATTCATTAAATGAAATAAAGATTGCATTTCTTCCTCTCCTATTCTCTAGATGACATTGTAGACAATTGGTATTAATTCTTCCTTAATCATTAGGTAGAATTCTCCAATGAAGGATTCTGGCCATGGAGATTTTTTGGGTAGTGGGGATCATTTTTATTTATGAATTTGATTTCCCTAAGAATTATGGGGCTATTAAAATAATTTGTTTCCTGTGGATAAATTATAGTAGTTTGCAGTAGTTCTTGGAGGAATTGGTCTATCTCATCTAGTTTGTCAAATTTATGTAGTCTGTTTGATTCCTTTAGTAACTTTTTGATGTCAGGAGGATCTGTAGTGATACATCTTTCTTCATGTCTGAAATTACTAATTTATGTATTTTTTTCTTTATCAATCTTTCTAAAGACATCAATTCTATTGATATTGTCAAAGGACCTGTTCTTTTTGTTGCTTTTCTGTTTTTAATTTTTAATTTTATTAACTTTTCTTCTGCTTGCTTTGAGATATTCAGGGTTGGTTTGGGTTTTTGGGGGGGGTTACTGGATTTTCTTTTTATTTTTTAGATTCTTGAGGCAAGCACTGTGATTATTGGTTTGTGACTTTTCATATTTATAATGTATGCATTTAGGGCTGCTGATGTTCCTCTCAAGACTTCTGTAGCTGTTTCCCATAAACTTGACAAAAGGGGGTAGGGGTGGTAGAAGAAATGGGTAAAAGAAATGAAAAGGCAGGAATAAAAAAAAACAGGCAAATACTGCAGATATCTGCTAAATGTTGGTTCAGCTGTATTAAATCTGTATATGTAAAAAAAAGATTAAGAAGAAATAGAGGCTTAGTGAGTGTAGAAAAATAATGGAATAAGGTACTTAATTTAAAATATTTATGAACCTGTACTACTCATTATGCATGAGTACACTGATATCTCAAATGGAATATGTGAATAAAATTGGTTAAAATCATTACTAGAGGGAATTCATTTTCTAAAGGGCATATAACAAAGAGTGCTATGTCAGAACATGTAAAGTCATCACACTGTACTTCCAATACCTTCTTCTAACTATTGAAAAATAATTATTTTCATAAAAATAAATTCCTCATACCCAGAGCAGACTTCTGTCCATGTTTGCTAATTAATAGCATATCATCTTGCAATATGCTATGAGGAAAATGAAATCTAACAAAGAGTTCCCACATTCATAAAGTTGAAGACTAATCATATAGACTAGCCACACACAATGAGAAATTAAATAGTGATATGATTTTGAAATAAGAAAATATTTACCTTGGCAGTGAGTGGTGTATTATCAGATCTTTAAAAAAAAAAATCTGATAAGCATTTATTGGAAGATTTAGGTACTGCAAGGAACTGTGCTGGGTCCTATGGTGGGTAGCTAGAAAAATACAAGTTTTGGTTGTTAAGAAGCTTAGAAGCGGTAAAAGGTAATTATAAATAAAGATTAAAATTAGATAGTGTATGACGATTCCTAGAGGGAAAAGGGCAAAGTACTTATAAGTATCCACAGGTACTTATAAGTATCCAAATTATAAGTATAATGGTGTATATTTAGCATTTAATTGGAAATTGTATGGAAAGGCAAAAATCTCAACAGCCTGAGATAAGGTAGTTGGCATTGCAAGTAGAAAAAAAAAAAAAAAAAAAGAAAAGAAAAAGAAAGGCACGGTGAGAACCAAGAGAATGATACTGTCAATAACCACCATCAGAATTTGGAAGAAAGAGGGTCACTGAAGAAGTTAGGGAAATGCAAGATTTAGGCAAAATGAGTAATTGTGAGAAGTGAGGATGATTTAGTGAGTGTTCCGTTTATGTGGGGTCAAATGTTAAGTAATGGGTGTGCAGATGATACAATGCAAAACCAATAGCAGGCAGGGAGAGCAGGGGCTTTAAGCATAATTAAGTATGTGCCTAAAAGTTAGAAAACAAGATTAGGGTCATATTAGGGTAATTTAATGGACAGCCTAAAAAATAGGGAATTTTAATTGGGAATTAAAATTTTTTATATTTTCTATATAATTTTTTATATTTTCTATATTTTCATGTGTATATTTTACCTAGTTTGATTTCTTTCTTTTTACAATAGAATGCTTTCAGTGCCTGCAACTGAATCTCAATTGTTATAAAGGTTAAGAGCAGGGCCAAAGTATAATTTTATTTTACTTTTTTTTGTTTTAAAAGAACCATTCTCACTGACATATGGCAAAAATAATATACATTGAAAATGAAAGCAAAGAAACAGCTAGAGTGATTACTGAAATAGTTCAGATAAGACAGAAATAGGTGGTTTCCCCTAAAAGCTCAGCAGAAAATAGGTAATTCATTTTTTGGTAACAATTTACTTATTTGCTAAATGTTCCTTGTGCTTATATTGGTGACTAGATATTGAGTATTCAAAGATAAAATTCCTTAGTCACTATCTTCAGAACACAAAATGGGGGTGGGGATACAGAAAGAATGTATACACGATTACACTCACTTTCATCTACCTATCTTCCTACCTATCCATCCATCCATCTGTCCCTTTTTTCTCTCTCTCCACCCCATTCTCTCAACCCATCCTTCCATTTCTTTTTCTGATTCTCTACTCGATAGTTTTTGTGGACAATTCTCCCGCTCATGCCCTTCCTAATTTCACCCAAGGAAGTGAAGGGATGTCCTAGGATAAAAATACAAAGGCATTATTCCATGAGAACAAGCAATATTAACAAGACAGAGATCTCTTTGCTCTACTCTCAACAATTCAAGGATCCATTGATGGGAGATTTTGTCATTCTTGATCATAACGGGGAAATGGTCACAGCAGCCTCTGAATGAAGGGTGGGCAGGTTCAAAAGCCACAACCGTAAAAGGAAATATATACACTATATCCCACTGGGAAAAATAAGGGAAAATACAGTTTATTAAGAATCCCCAAGCATCTTTTGCACATCTTTCGGGGAAGTCTTTCTTTTTCTAGTTTTATTGAGATATAATTGACATATAACACTGAATAGGTTTAAGGCGCACTACATAATGATCTGAAATATGCATATATTACAAAACGATCACCACAATACTAGTTAACATCCATCACTTCACATATTTACATTTCTCCTTATTAGGAGAACTTTCAGGATGTTCTCTCTTAACAACTTTCAAATATGCATTACAGTATTGCTAACTGTTGTCATCACACCGTACATTATATCCCCAGAAATTATGTATTTTATAACTGGAAGTTTGTGCCTTCTGACCAGCTTCACCCAGTTTGCCCCCCAACCCCCACTTGGCAATCAGAAATCTGACCTCTGTTCTGTGAGTTTGTTTGTTTTAGATTCCACAAATAAGTGAGATCATATAACATTGTCTTTGTCTGATTTATTTCACAAAGCATAATGCCCTCAAGGTCCATCCATGTTTTAAAAAATGGCAGGGTTTCTTTCTTTTCATGGCTGAAGTTTTTAAAGGGTGAAAACATCATGGAAAAGTAAAGATTTTTGCTTTATATCCTGGATTCTCATTTTTTGTAATTACTCTAATTGAAATACTCATCAAAAAAATATACATAAGTACCTTTAATTTTTCCTATTCTGATAAGTCAAATGCTAAAGCCACAAGTAAATAATGTTGTCAAAACATAGGAGCTCAACTTCTGAAGCTGTGTTTAGCATCCTTATGTTTATAACTCATCTAATGCTAACAAATGATGGATAAAAGCTGAATGACAAAACAAAAACAAACCCCAGGCAACTAGAAATAAAACAGATAAACAAAAAGAAAGAAATCAGGGTCAACTTGTTACAAATCGCAGTGGCTGTAGATATTTTCTTCCTCAAGAGGGGACCTGTTTACTTTCTTTTAAAGAATACTAAGAATAGACTTAGAATGTTTCTCCCTTCCACAGTAGCTTTTGCTGAACCCAGCTTTGGCCTAAGCAGAAAACTTACGTTTTGGTTTTGGTTTTGTTTTTTTTCTAATTGTTGGTGTTTTCTAATATTCATTAAAAAAATTTCAAATGACAGTGCTGGATAGTGCCATTTACCTACAAAGTGCATAAAGCCCTTTTCAGCAAAAGGGTGCAAAATGCTTTCAGTATTTTAATATAGATAATGAAAATAAAATACTAATGAAATAAATGCACTTAACTATTAATCCACCAGATGATAATGAGGATATGATGATTTGTAAATCATTCAAAATTAAGAGGAAGCTTAAATGGTTATGTAGATTACAAAAGGGGAATGCCTTTAAGCAAAGCTAAGCTCATTAAAAGAGCTATATTCAGCTTACAGGAGGAACTGCACTTCATAGCGAAAGGTTTATGGTTTCTTTACACCCCCTAATATTTTTTCAAGACATGTCTTTTGTGGCCAACAAATCCGGTTTAGCAGCATCGCGCATGGAAGCAATTATTCAAGAAGGCCACATCCTGACTTTCTATTGTATTCAGAGGTTTTATTCTTGCACATAAGACTAAAACTTCATGCTTCACAGGAGAGATGGCGGGATGTGTTTGTAAGAGTTTTAAGAATGAGACTACTTTATTCAAACCCTCACTG
Source organism: Zalophus californianus (assembly GCF_009762305.2). Taxonomy (NCBI): domain Eukaryota; kingdom Metazoa; phylum Chordata; class Mammalia; order Carnivora; family Otariidae; genus Zalophus; species Zalophus californianus. The sequence goes on along the minus strand of NC_045609.1, from coordinate 2,740,058 downwards.
TGACTATAGCCCAAGGAAATGAATGTAAAGAAAATCACCAGGAAAGCAATCATCTTAGTCTCTTTATATTTATCTTAGAACCTACTTACTGATTCGATTCCCATCCTACCTGCTTTCCATCCTTCTAACTGTTCTGTTATCTTATTATAGAAGTGGACAAAAACTATTTATCTATAAATGACCAGTCATCATTGGAAGGACTAAGGGTAAAGTGGAGAGGCATCTATTCATCTGCAGGCATATCTAATGATAATCTTACCTGATAGGGGAAAAAAACTTAGGAAAACACACACACACACACACACACACACACACACACACACACACACACACACAAGATTGATGTTAGATCTGGTTCATCTCCTTGGATCAATGTACTTCGGGAACAGGGCCTGAACCAGACTAGGTTTTGGGAGTAAGAGTGTGTAGTACACACCATAAAACTAATTGCTATTGTCAATGATCAAGATCAGTCATTGCTTTTTGGAAGACCCCACTATAAATATAACAAGGTCCAAATCTGTGGGAGGTATTGACATTCCCATATGTTTTACTTTTGATAAAGATGGCTTAGACAGGTACTTGTCCCAAATTTATTTTCATTTACACTATTCATATTAAATATATTGCTTAACTAACTTTCAATTTGGGCTTTCATTACAGTATTCCAAGTTTTATAAGAAGGCATAACAGATTCAGTATTTCTTTCCCCAGAAGTTTATCTAGAGCCATGTGAGAAAAATTAGAGAAGTTCTAGATAAAGGGAGGAAAAAGAAAGAAATTTATTTGGATTATAAGTAGAAGAATCTTATTTTTAAATGGCATACATAAATAGAAGGCATCTCTTTGGGGAAGTCTGTAAATAACTAACCTTGAACAAATTATAATAGGCCAAGATATCTGACCCTTCCTAGTTTCTTTTCTCTGCTGGACATATAAAGCATATTTAGATTTGCATGATTTAGTCCCTTCTTGTCTAATCCCCAGCCCCCACACACCACCTGTCACCAATTGCTCAGAGGAGTACCAGGGTTTGCTGGATCTTCAGAGGAGCAGATGCAGATTCGGGAGGAAAGAGAGAGGGTATCCCTGAGGCAAGGAGGAGAAGACTCACAAAGAACATTACTTAGGGATTTTGAATAAAGCAGTCGGGGTTTGTATGATGAGTAGCAGAAAAAAAATGGGATTTTAGAAAAACAAAGTATTGCAGGTTGTTATATAACCCTTTCATGGTGTTCAAGGACAATGGTCAATATGAAATTGCATATGGGTTCTTCTGGGATGATCTTTAGGGCCATAAATGTTGGGATTATAATCTCTCTCAAATTTATAGAGAAAAACGTACCTTTGCTCAGGGGGACTCAAACTGTTCTGTGTTTTGGAAACAAATGACATTCATTGTTACTACTGCAGTTGTTTCTATCACTAAACAGTTATATTGGTAATCTGCTTAAATAAATTGTCAATATACAAACAATTCCAGAAAATAATAAAATAGCCAAGACAGCCATACTTTTCTAAATATGGGACTGAAAATATAGTTTTCCTATTATATAACAATCACTGGGGTGTATACCAGGGATTGATAAGAAATCAACTGTTTTCAGTGCAATCCCTATCGAAATACCATCCACTTTTTTCAAAGAAATGGAACAAATAATCCTAAAATTTGTATGGAACCAGAAAAGACCCCGAATTGCCAGAGGAATATTGAAAAAGAATTGCAAAGCCGGTGGCATCATAATTCCGGACTTCCAGCTCTATTACAAAGCTGTCATCATCAAGACAGTATGGTACTGGCACAAAAACAGACACATAGATCAATGGAACAGAATCGAGAGCCCAGAAATGGACCCTCAACTCTATGGTCAACTCATCTTTGACAAAGCAGGCAAGAATGTCCAATGGCAAAAAGACAGTCTCTTCAACAAATGGTGTTGGGAAATTTGGACAGCCACATGCAGAAGAATGAAACTGGACCATTTCCTTACACCACACACAAAAATAGACTCCAAACGGTTGAAAGACCTAAATGTGAGACAGGAGTCCATCAAAATCCTAAAGCAGAACACAGGCAGCAGACTCTTTGACCTCAGCTGCAACTTCTTCCTAGAAACATCGCCAAAGGCAAGGGAGGCAAGGGCAAAAATGAACTATTGGGATTTCATCAAGATAAAAAGCTTTTGCCCAGCAAAAGAAACAGTCAACAAAACCAAAAGACAACCGACAGAATGGGAGAAAATATTTGCAAATGACATATCAGATAAAGGGCTAGTATCCAAAATCTATAAACAACTTATGAAACTCAACACCTAAAGAACAAATGATCCAATCAAGAAATGGGCAGAAGACATGAACAGACATTTTTCCAAAGAAGACATCCAAATGGCCAACAGGCACATGAAAAAGTGCTCAACATCGTTCGGCAACAGGGAAATCCAAATCGAAACCTCCATGAGATACCACCTCACACCCGTCAGAATGGCTAAAATGAACAAGTCAGGAAACGACAGATGTTGGCGGGGATGTGGAGAAAGGGGAACCCTCCTACACTGTTGGTGGGAATGCAAGCTGGTGCAACCACTCTGGAAAACAGTATGGAGGTTCCTCAAACAGGTGAAAATAGAGCTACTATATGACCCAGCAATTGCCCCCTACTGGGTATTTACCCCAAAGATACAAATGTAGGGATCCAAAGGGGTACATGCACCCCGATGTTTATAGCAGCAATGCCCACAATAGCCAAACTGTGGAAAGAGCCAAGATGTCCATCGACAGATGAATGGATAAAGAAGCAGTGGTATATATACACAATGGAATATTATGCAGCCATCAAAAGGAATGAGATCTTGCCATTTGCAACGACATGGGTGGAACCAGAGGGTATTATGCTGAGTGAAATAAGTCAATCAGAGAAAGATCATATGACCTCACTGATATGAGGAATTCTTAATCTCAGGAAACAAACTGAGTGTTGCTGGAGTGGTGGGGGGTGGGAGGCATGGGGTGCCTGGGTGATAGACATTGGGGAGGGTATGTGTTATGGTGAGCGCTGTGAATTGTGTAAGACTGTTGAATCACAGACCTGTACCTCTGAAACAAATAGTACATTATATGTTAAGAAAAAAAGAAAAAAGAAGAAGATAGTAGGAAGGGAAAAATAAAGAGGGGAAATTGGAGGGAGAGATGAACCATGAGAGACGATGGACTCTGAAAAACAAACTGAGGGTTCTAGAGGGGAGGGCGGTGGGGGAGAGGTTAGCCTGGTGATGGGTATTAAGGAGGGCACGTTCTGTGTGGAGCACTGGGTGTTATACTCAAACAATGAATCATGGAACACTACATCAAAAACTAATGATGTAATGTATGGTGATTAACATAACTTAATAAAAAATAATCCAATTAAAGATATAGTCTTGCACACTGTAAGACTGTAAACTGCCCTATCATCAGGCTGCAAAATGGAAAGAAAGAGACTAAACAAAGACACACTGACCAAAGATGAAATAGAAGTACAGAGTAGCTATAACTTATAAAACTATAAACAGGAATATTTTCTCCATTTCCCTTAGCAACTTGAATAAAATATCTAACTCAGTGTTTCTTTGTGTCACTAACTGATACAGTGAGGAGTCACAGCAGGTAGATTTCTTCTTTGGCTCTCTGGGGCAGACATTCTGATTTCCTAACAATTAACCACTATCGTGTTTGTACTTACTAACGAACAATTTTTGCTCATGACGTTCACTCAGTGAACAGCACTGATAACCTAGACTTGCTTGCAACTAGTTGAGCTGAAAGGCTCATCTGGTCAATGGTTTCTAAGCAGAACTCCCCTTGGATGTTCCTGAGGTGTTTTGTGTTTTTTTGTTTGTTTGTTTGTTTGTTTTATTTTATTATATTAGTCGCCATACATGACATCATTAGTTTTTGATGTAGCGTTCCGCGATTCACTGTTTGCCTATAACACCCAGTGCTCCATTCAATACGTGCCCTCCTTAATACCCATCACCGGGCTAACCCATCCTCCCCCGCTCCCAAAACCCTCAGTTTGTTTCTCAGAGTCCATAGTCTGTTTGGTTGTTTTTTTTACTAAAAGGGTGGGCTTTGTTGGCAGTAAGATTTTGCCTTTCTGCTTTTGCCTTTCCTCCCACCTAGAAATCACATGTAATACTTTGGTGCAGAAGCTACCTTGTGAGCCTAAGGAAGAAAGCTACACACCAACGATGGCAGAGCCCAAAGGGAGGAATGTGGGTTCTCAATGGCAGCCTAACGGTAATTCATAACAAGACTTTTAATAGAAGAAGACTTGTATTAAGTTGTATATTAAAAAGCTTCAGAGATTACCAACTGTCAAAATATCTGAGAGGTATCTTTCACTAAAAAAAAATAAAAGATAAATGAATGCTAATAAATAAAAGATTAGAGATATGTAAGTTAAAACTATAGAAGTATAAAAATATTACATATGGTCAGGAATTTACTATGAATTCTGTGTATTTTATAGTAAACATAAAGATCACGACCAATTGTTATTAAAGTCGCATTCCTATTAATTTTTATATCGTGTTTATAATACAAGGTGTATAAATATTCTAAGTAATTTATCATTGGTTTGAAAACTACAAATAAGCAATTATCCCAAAGGAGCAAGTATACATATGTATTACTACTCACTTCTCATAACTATAGAATAATACACACAGTATTTTAAATAGGAATTTAAAGTCATTCTTCTGAGCTAATTGGAGGAAAATAAGTAAAGAAAGAAAGTCAAAGAATCTCTTTTATAAAGCATCTATTCTGTTATTTTAAAAATTCTTTAGACTCAACTGTCTCCAAATAAGACCCTATGTTTAAACACAATTATGATGAGAAAGCAATAATATGATAAGAATTATGCACTCCCAATCTGCTCTTGTATTCACTTGTCTATGGAAAAATAATTATCTTAATTGAATTTACAATTTAAATAATATCAAGCATTCTAATTATGGTATCAATTTACTTCAGTACACTATGGGATGATTTAAAATCATGACATTTTTCTCAGAGTCATAAAACCTACATTTAAGATATATTTGCAAGTCATTCTACTGGAGAATACACAAATAGACTGATTTCCTCTTATGAAATTATTATCATATTTCTGTCATAGAAACTGAACAAGATAAAAGATTATTTGGAATTTTTCAAATTTTTATTCACAGGTACAGGTCTCTAGGCTCTATATCATGGTAATTTTTCCCATGATTTGTTGATGCCTGAAATAGTTTTCATGCTAATTCTAGGGAATTCCCAAGTATTAAGACACGAAAACATTCTAAATCAATATTCAATTAAATCTTCACTTGAACACATATATTCTGAAGTCAATATGACTCTTTAAAAATAGTAACTCAGTTCATTTCTTCATATAATTATATTTGAAATTAACTTACTCAAAAATATTAGTATAACAATAAAAGGGAATTCCTGCTTTTAGTCATTAGGGAGAAACTCATACCAGACTAGCCTGCTTACCATAAACAACTATAAAACAAGAAAAAAAATAAACAAATGCTGACTTGCCCATGTGAGACAAGAGGCAGCACACACTGTGGAAACTCACAGAAGAGAAACAGGGGAGGTGAGTTACGTAACGACCCAAACCTTCTGCCTGGACCTTCCTTTCAGAGTGGGGTATAGGGAGAGGGTGTGCTAACAAAACACAGAGGGGAGGAGCTAGGTCAGCTGAGAAGGTAGGAACTGGGGTTTCAAGCTGCTGTGGAGGGGCTAAAATTTGCAGGTACAAGCAAGAAGGAAGCTGTGCAAGGAGCAAGTTTGAAAAAGTTCACAGATAAGCACAAACTGGGAGAAAATATTCTTGGCATATATACGCACTGCATTCAAATCAATAATAAAAAAGAAAAAATATTAATTAAAAATGGACTGGGCACTACTAGACACTTTGTTTTTTTTTTAAGATTTTATTTATTTATTTGACAGAGAGAGAGAAAGACAGTGAGAGAGGGAACACAAGCAGGGGGAGTGGGAGAGGGAGAGGTAGGCTTCCCGCGGAGCAGGGAGCCTGATGCCGGGCTCATCCCAGGACCCTGGGACCATGACCTGAGCCGAAGGCAGATGCTTAACTGCTAAGCCACCCAGGCGCCCCACTACTAGACACTTCATAAAGCAATATACGTTCATGGTCAATAATCCCATGAAAAAGTGGTCAACGTTTTTCGTCATCAAGGGAAAGCAAATTAAAACCACAAAGTCACTACACCGCACTGCCATGGAGATGGCTACAGTTAGAAAGAGTGACCAAACTAGCAAAGGTATGCAACGACCTGAACTCTCCTGCGCTCCGGATGGGAGCGTAAAATGGTACAACCACTTTGGAGGTAGGACACTTTTCATAAATGTAAATATACACTTACTTTATGACAAAACAGTAAGAGAAATGGGGAAAATTGACCATCTAAAGATTGATTCGTGAAAGTTCATCAGCAATATCTGTAGTGAATGCCCATGAGCATGAGAATGAGGCTTATTGATACAATGGAAATACCACACTCTTCTAGGAAGGTAGGCGTGACTGACATATGCAGCAAGTTAAGTGAATATCAAAGACATGAGAGGGAAATAATTCAGACCCAGATGAGTGTATACTGCATGTTTCCATCCGGATGTCATTCTAATCCAGGCACAACTCACAACAGCTGCTGTCTGGCAAGAAGAGAGTATTGAAATAGCAATGTTCTATATCCCGGTAATGACACCGGTGATCTGATCAATTGGGCAATGTGATGCAATTATCAAAACTGATCCAACTGTCTGCTTATGGCCCGAGTATTTCATTGTATTCAAAATATACATTAAATTTAAAAAAGAAATGTAAGAATAGAAACTACGTATGCTGTTGTTAATGGTTAGATTTCTAGGCTATTTGGCCTTTTCTTTTGATTTTGACCTTGAACATTTCCCCAGGTGAGAAAATGATATATAACTATAACATCGTAAGTTTAAAAATAGAGTTTGAATTATTTTTATATTAAAGTTTCAACAAGGAACATTTTATATCTAATGAAACATAAGCTATAAATCTAAGTGTGAGTTTCATCAATACAATTATTTTCTAATATTTTGCTAGTTGCAACAGGTGAATGAATGAATAAATATTCATTTACATATGAATAAAAGACTGGGTTATAAATATGTTATTTCTTTTTCACATACTAAAAATATTTTGAACCATCAGGATTATGAGAATGGCTTATTTTATTTTTTTTTAAAATTTTTTAGTAAGTAAACTCTATACCCACTGTGGGGCTCGAACTCACTACCCTGAGATCAAGTCCTGCATGCTCCACCAACTGAGCCAGCCAGGCACCCCCAGAGAATGGCTTATTTTAAACACATTAGTAATAAACACTAAACACAAATGAGCCAGTAGTTAAAACGAAAAACAACTAAAATTGGAGAAAATAAAATTTAAATACTATTAGGCTACATGCTGACCTACTGGTACTGTGTGGCTTTCTTATTTTTACCAACACACGTTACTGATGGATAGAGAGCTGCCCTGTCTTACTGTGCACTAGAGATCACTTGTCGGGAGATTCCAGTATGTACAGATTCCATAAGTTACTGTACCATTTTTTCTTAGGTGAGTGGATCTTCCCCAGAAGAAAGGCATCTATCGGTAGATAGGGAAACATAGAGATGCAAATATTTAACTATACGTGCAGTTTACATATATAGGTTAAGTATTATAACAAATCAAGTTATACTGAAGATTATTTTCTTTAAATCTGTATTAAAATATGTGCTATTCATTATCAAGAGAATAAGGATTTTAATGACTTTATCAGGATTTCAAAGGATTTATAGAACATATGTGGGCAGTTCGCTCCAACATTTGTTTGAGAAAGTGGAAAGTGCAATTATTAATTAGACAATGGTGTAAAGTCCCAAAACTGGGGACAGCAGGTGCCGCTGCAACCTGATGAAGACATCAGTGAGATCTCTGGGGGGTAACAAAGTAACTGAATAGCTTTCAGGGGAAGATCAGATTGCCCACTTTGGTCCTCTCACTGAGCGTGCAGACATGCACACATGCACACACGCCCCTTTCAGAGATGCTTACAAATTTCTTGTGTCCGTTGGGTATTCGAATGTTACAATTTATGACTTCTGAGGTTTTTATCTGAAATATTTTAAGAAAATTCTAATAAAAACATTGTTTTCCAATAGCGTGTTACTTAATGTGTTGTACCATCAACTCAAATTTCGGTAAAAGTAGAATTACAGAATGTTTACCCTTTCTGAATATAGTGGTAGATTGTACCTCTTCGGTTTGCTATCAGTTGAGGACAAATAATCCTATTTTTTAAAAAAGATCTGTTTATTTTTTGAGAGAGAGAGAGCAGGAGGGGCAGAAGGAGGAGAGCGAATCTCAAGCAGACTCTGCGCTGGGCACAGAGCCTGATGCAGGGCTTGATCTCATGACCCTGAGATCATGATCTGAGCGGAAACCAAGAGCTGGAGGCTTCACTGAGAGTGCCACCCATGAGCCCCAAGGACAAATAATCCTATTAATTTGACAAACACAAATAGCAAAAGCAATAACATTAAGAATTTTCATGGTAACCAGTGCAGAGTAAAATCCTCACACATATTTTTATACATAGTTGTATAATAAAGACAGACGATAAGATAATAACTGATATAAAATTTATCAAATTTGTAGACCGTATAGGTCTCATTTTCCATAATTTTAAATAGCAACTAATTTCAAATTAAAAATAAGTTTACTTTAGGGATAAATACGCTGTGCGAGGAGCAAGGAAATACAAAGCGCTAGGGAAATGTTCAGTTTCTAGACGGTGTAGACAGATTTGAGTAGATCTGTGCATTTCTTTCCTTCCTTTCCTCCCTTCTTCTCTTTTGTGCTTTGTCCCAACCTTCCTTTCTGCTCTCTTTTCTCTCTCCTTCATGGGATGCTCTTCAACCTTGGAAAGCAGATCTCCATATTCCATTTGCTTCTCCTTTGGTAACTCAGAAGTAGTAATTACTGCTTTCTGACATGTAATTTCCAAAAGGGGAAAAAAATAACCTTTCTTCCCAAACACTACCCATGCCACCTTTTGCTCCATTTAATCTTACCCTTTAAACGTGTTTAAAAGCTAAAGAAAATATCTTAACAGAAAAAAAAAATTGTTTCTTGCAGATACTGATGAGCTTTTCCACTCCTACTCTTCAACAGTTCCTGCAAATGCTACTTACTTTCTCTGTTTCTTCCATTTCGACACTGTCTCCAACAAAATCCTTTACTGCATTTTAGGAAAAGAATGACAAAATACCTTGATGTCAGGTGTTAATATTTATGAAATGATTGAGTTTATGTCAAAATGTCAGAAGAACATTTCTGACCCAAAAGATAGTAAGTCATAAATGTACTCAAAAAATGAGGTATATAAATCAAATAAAGATTAAACCACATTGACAAAAGTGTTAACATTTGTCAGGCATGGTGGACTAGATACTACAGGATACATCCATTACTCGAGAGATATATATCATCATAGTAACTCATTTAAATTAATGGAGAACATTTCAATTTACAACCCAGGAATAGTTGAACTTCTTGGCAGGACCAACCCCATGATTTCCTAGTACCTGGTTAAGATTAGTATTAAAATTTAACCTTTCAGATCCACAATTAAAAGTAAATTGCAGCCCCTAAATCTGGTAGCATATAAAGTTTCATTATGGAAAATGCATTTCAGCATTTTATTGAAAAATCTATTTCAGTAAATTTTCTGAAGGGCAGAGAAATAGTAATCCCTTTTACGACTTCACTTTAGCCTTCATTTTCCTTAAGCAAAACTTCAAAACTCATATCATATACACAAAATATAAAATGATCTTTATAAAGTAGCCTATCCCAATGAGTTTTTACGAAGCTATTTGCAATGGGTTCTCGGCAAAAATGGAACAGTCTTGGAGTATGGGGGTGGCTCAGTCAGTTAAGCATTTCACCTCCGGTTATGAGATCTCAGGATCTCAGGGTCATGAGGTCCAGCCCTGTGTTGGGCTCCACACTGAGCCCGGAGCCTGCTTAAGATTCTCTGCCTTTGCCCTTCCATTGTCATCCCACCCAACCCTCAGATGTCTCTCTTAAAAAAAAAAAAATGGAGCAGTCTCTCAATGAAAACTTAATTGATTGAAAGTAAATTTAAGTACCACTCATCATAAGAGAAATACAAATAAAAACCACAATGAGATACCACTTTATACCTGTCAGAATGTCTAGAAACAAAAAGACAAGAAACAACAAGTGTTGGCAAGGACATGGAGAAAAAGGAACCCTCACGCTCTGCTGGTGGGGATGCAAGCTGATGCAGCCACTGTGGAAAGCAGTGTGGAGGGTCCTCAAAAAATTAAATATAGAATTACCGTATAATCCAATAATTCCACTATTGGGCATCTACCCAAAGAAAACTAAAACACTAATTTGAAAAGCTATATGCATCCCTGTGTTTATTGAAGCAACCTTTACAATAGTCAAGAAATGGAAGTTACCCAACTGTCATTGATAGATGAATGAGTAAAGATGTGATATATACATATTCAATTAAACATCACTCAGCCATTGAAAAAAACAAGAGCTTGCCATTTGTGACAACATGGATGGACCTAGAGGATATTCTGTTATGAGAAGTAAGTCAGAAAAAGACAAATACCATATGGCTTCACTTATAGGTGGAATCTAAAACAAAACAAATGAGTAAACAAACAAACAACAACAAAAACGGTAGAACAGAGAACAAAGTGATGAATGTCGAAGGGGTAGAGGGATGGGAAAAATGGGTGAGGGGTGTGTGGTAGATACAGGCTTCCAATTACGAAATGAATAAGTCATGGGGACAAAAGTCACAGCCAATGGCATTTAATATAGTTAATGGCATTTAAATAGCATTGTATGGTGAAAGATGGTAGCTACACTCATGGTGAGCATAGCATAACATACAGAAAATGTTGAATCACTATGTTGTACACCTGAAACTAATGTAACATTGTGCATCAGCTATAATTCAAGTAAAAAAAAAATCTCCATAATAGATAATATAAAAATAAATTTAAAAATACTAAAAACAATTCTAGCACTTATTCACTATTTTGATGTGAAAAATTAATTTATCTAGATTCAGTGAACATCTTAAAATCCCAGTTATAGATATGGTATAGTATATCAAAAGGTATACACATACAGGAATAATACCAATTCTCAAATCAGGTATAGAATTAGGTATATTTAGAATTAGGTATATTATAGAATTATATTATATATAGAATTAGGTATATTATAGAAGCTATAATAGTTATAAAATAAAATCATCTTATGAACACTTTCTGGTAAGAACAGACATAATTATGTGATAAGAAACCCAAATCCCTCTGTAACAGTTAAAAATCTATATTGAAAGTGACAGAAACAATTCAAATTAGTTTAGACAGTCAATGTTATGTCTTCACATAACTGAAGATTCCAGTTGTAAGTTTTCAGATAACTATTTATCAAGCAGTTTCAAAGTTGTGACGAGGGCAAAGTACATTTCCCTTCTTTTCTCATCTCTGCTTCTGTGGTGTTAACATTCATGGGAGGGTTCAAGGGCTTGCTGAGCTACTTTTATATTCTTTTCTAAAAATATTTTATTTATTTGACAGAGGGAGAGGGAGAGAGGGAGGGAGAGAGCACAAGCAGGGAGAGCAGCAGGCAGACGGAGAGGGAGAAGCAGGCTCCCCGCTGAGCAGGGAGCCCCACATGGGACTCAAGCCCAGGACCCGGAGATCACGACCTGAGCTGAAGGCAGAGGCTTAACCGACTGAGCCACCCAGGCGTCCTGCTACTTTTATATTCTTACTCTAGAGTCAAAGCCCCAGAATTGAGACCAGTTGGCTCTCACCAACCCGAAAGACATCAGGTTCTCACTCTTGAGTTACGGCCAGGAAGATGTGACGCACACACCAGATGATACTACTCAGGGCCCATACATGTCACCAGGAGGATGCTCACCTAAATTATGGGCTGGGAAATCCGGGTCCAGTTAGGGCAGACAAGAGTTGGACAGGGGAGCTGGAGAAGCTCCAGGTCTGCTGATCTAGAGGCTTTTACAACAAGAGCAAGCATTTTCACGTCAGAAGAGATTTTGTTACTGGAAGACAGTAGAAAGACAATTGTACATAAGATAAATGGCCTGCCAAGGCAACATTTCTAAAAGCTCTGGGACACTATTAACCTTATGTCTAATTTTTAAGTTGTTTGCTTTTTGGCAAAAGCACAGTCAAGGTAAACAAGTAGCTGAAAATTCAGCCATTTAAATTTCAAAATATAGATATAGAAGTGCTCCCAATGAAACACACTGCTCTGTATTTTATAGTCACCGTCTATTTGCACAAAAAAAAAATATGCCACAGGCAAATGATTCAATTAAATGCACATAATAAAGCTATATATTTGACATGATATCACAACTGGAGGGGAAAAAACTATATAGTCTGTTAACTAGCAGCTTACATAACCATGCGACATCAAAATGACAATATAAAACATAAAAATGAGAATGTACTATTTCACTTCAATGGGATGACTCCTTGATGGCACAGAAATAGAAATAAAACCCAAAATATCTTTTAAAAACATTCACCATCCCTGGTATTCAAGTTTCACTAGTAGTTGTTCAGAAAGAAAATAGAAGCATGAACGCAACATTGTTAATGCTTTCCACAGCAGGAATGGAAAGCCAAGAGCCCTCAGTTAGATTTTGAAGCTGATGAATATTAAAATAAGAAAATCAGATGCACTGCATGTGTGAATGGTAACAGACTCTTCAGAATCCCAATTTCACATTTGCAGTCAATTTATCTCTTCATCCTCCTAAAGTAGATAAATTGAATATTGCAGTTAATAGTTGGATAACGCTTTTAAATAAAGCCACGCATCTGTCTATTCAGCGGAGATACATATGCCATTGTGCCTTCCATCAGATCTTACCATCTCTTTTTGTAAGTGTAAAAACTCAGGAGAAGAAACAAATGTCAAATTTGCCAAAGATTTTTCTTTCTCAGTTGCCTTATATGGTAGAGACTATTTCTATCAGACATAAGATCCAGAAGAGATGCACTTTGATTCTGTTAAAAATTTACATTTAAATTCTTATGGATGGTAGATTTTTTCCTTTGAGCAAGAGAACAATGCCATTAGCTAATTTCCTCAAAAATTTTTGAGTATATAAGTATTCTAAAAATTAAAAAGATAGGGAGGAGAGTTGTAAGAAATAAGTATTCTGTTAGGTGACTTTAAATAAGAAAGTATTAAAAAAATTGCCTCTTGCTCATATAATCATTATAACGAATAAATATGATAGAACAGCACACATGAATGTGAAGAAAAGTCACTAACTCTTTCCACTTTGGTGAGTTAGACAGCAGTTAATGCAGGGGCACGGCATATTGTCAGGCATTTGACAAGCTAGTACCCCGATGTTTTAAATTATTCTGGAATAGCCAGAGGTAAAAATTTAATAGTGACCACCACAAGCAGGGGTAAAGACAGGGTATGAAAGGATGAGTTTCCATATCAATAAGGATGAGAGGTAAGTCAGGAAGAAGGAATGACAGAGATGGATTTCAGGGAAGGCAGCATGCAAAGGGTGCAGTGTGCATTGAATGAACCCTTCCAACAACGGACATGTGCACAGAGGTCTGGATGTACCGGGTGTTGCAACTGTAAATGCACATCCCTTTTCTGAAAACCTTGCTAACAGGCAGGTGCCATACGCAGATTTTTAAAAGTAATTTATTCCATATGCAGAAGATTGTATAAATCTCACTGGAGTCTAAAACTGCATCTCATTATCAAATAATTAATATTTCTACAGTGAAATGCAAACATCTGCAGCAAGTGGGCAAACAGAGTCAAAAACGAGCCTCACAACAGGTCAGTATAGGTTTTGCCACCAGATGAGTTACAAAAAGTAAATTATGCTCAGAATTTGTTTTACTATAAAAATTCTAAATAAGGGACTATATACCTTAATTCTTACATTCATGTTTAATTGGGTGTCATTTAGGACAGCGAAAAGAGGGAATGACAAATAAGTTGATGAGATCAGCAGAGGCTAGAGGTCATAGAGCCCTGAAATGTTAGAGCCAAGGTTTGGAAATGAGGGAGATTAGCATGCCCCCCATCTTCCCTGCTAGACCCTACGGGTCTTATGCGGAGGACCTCTTGGGAGCTGAGGGGTCTCTCGGGCACTACTTGACACCATCCCAAGAGAGAGGACGAGAATATAAACTGGGACAGAGAACACAGGTGAGAGGAAATAGGAAGAGTGACATATCTGAATGAGATTTTTTTTTTAAGAACAATTCACATTTGTCCTAAGAAAGCAGTTAGTGGGGCTCTGCGTGGCTCAGTCAGCTGAGCACTGACTCTTGGTTTCAGCTGGGTTCATGATCTCAGGAAAAAGGGATCCAGCCCCACGTGGGGCCCCGTGATCAGCCAGAAGTCTGTTTCTCCATCTGCCTCCCCCTCAACTCTCTTTCTTTCTAAAATAAATAATTCTTTAAAATAACAAAAAGAGGGACTGCTGGGCGGCTCAGTCAGTTAAGCATCAGCCTTCGGCTCAGGTCATGATCCCAGGGTCCCGGGATTGAGTCCCGCATCGGGCTCCCTGCTCAGCGGGGAGTCTGCCTCTCCCTCTGCCTCTGCCCTCCCCCTGCTTGTGCTCTCTCTCTTTCTTGTCTCTCTCTCTTTCTGACAAATAAAATCTTTTAAAAAAATTTTAAAAAATGAAAGCAGTTAGCACTTCACTGGGAAAAAATAATTAAAATATTTATACTTAAATACAAGAACTATATCATGAAATAAAAAAGTGCACATTCTTTGTGATTATGCGTGTGTGTGTATGCAGTGGGCATGTATCTTTGTACACACACACACACACACACAGACACACACACACACACACAGTGCTCATGTAAGTCCAACGAACGATTTTGGGTTAGCGTTATATACTTCCCTCCCAACACCTAGATTTTTATTTCAATGGAAATATTTAACCTTATGCTTAGAAAGGAACATACTGATAATTAACATATTAGTGATTTTTAAAAACATGAAATAGGGTTAAAAACCAAAATAATAAATTATACTTTTTATATTTTACTTTGAAAGGATAATTATCCTCAAATGATCTACTGTATCTGATCGCACACCTACAGCTCATGTATCTGGAAAGTCTCTTATCAGTGAGAACAAATTAGCCTGCAAAAAGAGAGAAAGACTGAGGACCAAGACACGGACACAGTCCCAAAGCTACCCAGGCTGTGTCCTGCCCTCCAGGGTCCCATCAGGTCACCCGCGGGGTAGGCTGAAGGCAGCCTGCTCCTCCCCTCATCAAGGTGCGCCCCTTGGCATGGGCTGTCATCAGTCTGGAGTAGGGCTGATCTCTCTAATTGATTTTGTGCATTGATTGAATTTTTCTCATCATTATGGGGCAAAGGAGACTCATTAGTCTCAGAGGAGGGCCTTTTATGAATTCGCAAAGGCACCTCTCTATGCCAGTAGTGGGACACTTGTCTAAACCACCCTTCCCTTGCTTATTGTCTCAGTAGTTGTAACTGTAGGAAGAGCCATGAACACTGGTTCTCAAGGCTGCGGGACGTGAGCATCGAGGTTCCACGTCTCTGGCTCCGTGGCTCTCTTTGAAGCCTCAGTCTTGCCTCTGGTGTGGTGTGCCCGTATTGAAGAGAAGGAGCCAGGTTCTGCTCAAACAAGTTATCCAAGGGACTGGGGCTACAATAGGGGTGGAAGCCAGAAGTTGTCAAATCCTTACCAGGAGAAACACACTGAAACATTTACAAATTGAGTTAAATTCTGAAAATGGCTATAGCTGAATTTGTACTCACAGAGTGAGAAATTATAACATAAAAGCTCATTATATGGGTCACCACCACATTAAATTTCCTTTAATACAGCCTCATTTCTGGTTTAAGTTTGAAGTACATTATTTATATATATGTTCATAAAATTTGGGACGACTATGAGTTAACCTGAAGTTTGAATGGAAGAAAAATTTTATAGTACTTAGGTATGTGAAAAATATATGAATTTTATTTTTCAGGATGTTAGAAGCCACTTCAAAATTAAAAAGCATACCTATGGGAAATAAAGACCTTACAGTTATTCTTTGATTTATTATATAAGAGTTACTTTAATAACTATGAAAACTTTTCAAACTTCAGCATTTTAAGCTATCCAGAAATCCTTAGAGACAGACAGGTGGATAGAGAGACAGATAAAGGTATATTTCACCTGAGAGTGAAAACTAGTATTAATCAAAAGAAAATCAACCTTAAAAATATTTGTGAAATCCCATGTGCATTTGTATGTATGTACAAAGATCTACATTTATATAAATGTATACCTGCATAAGCATAGAGTGTCATGAAGTAAATAAGGAATAAAATCTGCAAGGGGACCAATGGTTCTTTGAGGTTAAGACAACAACAGCAACTAGCAAAAATAGGCTCACACCAAAAAAAATATACACTGATGATTGAAAGTAACTAAAAATCAGTATAGAAAGAATGCTTTTCAAAATTTGGATTCCTGAGGCTTAAAGTGCTTAGTGCTCGGTTCAAAGTAAAGCAGCTAGCATTTTGGTGATGGCTTCAGGAGGCACAACATCAACACGGAGGGAGTGGGACTAGCCTGCCAGACCCCTGTCAGGCAGCCGTGGCCCTTGGATGCGCCTGAGAAACTTCCGTGGACCACCGTGAGGAAGGTACTCGGTGGATCATCAGACGGGGACATAAAAGGGAATACAGAGAGACTTGTCACCCTTGGAAATTGAGAAACTGAAGCATGCACATTTAAGAATTTCTAGGCTATCATTGACATCTTTCCACTTCTGACCGTTTCTTCTCTGGTCAGTGCGAATGCATCCGTGTGAGCTATCGGTGACAGACCCTGCCTTCTGCACCTGTCAGAATCCTTGCAGGGCTGGTCGGCTGACTGCACTACCCTGTCTGAGCTGGTCGTACAGGGACGCACGCTGCAGAAGTGACTTCTCAAAGCCACCGAAAGGGGGGCAGGACTGCGCCAGGCAGGATGGCTCAGAGGGATGGCGTGTCAGCAGACAGGTGTAGGCCCACACAGAAATGCGGACACTCTGTGGTTCCACAGAGGATCTTAGGAGGCTGACGGTGACATGGTACAGTGCACAGGCAATAAATAAAATAACTGGCCCATTACAGAACAGAGGTGGAAATATTAACCAGGGTTATTTTAGTGGATTCTGATCTAGGTGTCACTGCTGTTTACTTGTTCTACTTCTTTCAGGGTATAATGTTATCACTACTCATGCTGTACATTTTACTCTTTTTTATTACTGAGGAAAGTGTTATTTTCTCTTTTTTTAAGATTTTGTTTATTTATTTGAGAGAGAGAATGAGTGCACAAGCTGGGTGGAGGGACGGAAGGAGAGTAAGAGGGAGAAGCAGACCCCCCGCTGAGCAGGGAGCCCGATGTGGGGCTCGATCCCAGGACCCTGGGATCATGATCTGAGCTGAAGGCAGATGTCCAAATGACTGAGCCACCCAGGTACCCCAGAAAAGTGTTATTTTCATCAAAAATTTAGGTGAAGAGTGAGCACAGATTCAGCTCCCAGTTTCCTGACAGGGAAAAAAAATAAAAGTGATCATTTTCAGTTACGTATATTTCATAATAAAAAAAAATCATTGATCAGAGAAATGAAATCTATTTTAGGTCTCACATAGAGGCAAAAGATAGTTTTCAGAGACATCCTTACAGACTGTTTTATAAAAAATATTTTTAACAACCTCCCTTTGATAGAGACAGTGACGTGACTTTTGGAGCATCTTCCTTCAAGAACTCCGCATGTTACTAATCCATAGATGCCAACAAACCCCATCGATGCCCTGAGGCCATGCGCTGACGCTACTGCACACTTAGTATGTCTATAGAAATGAAGAGGGAAAGTCCTTAAGTAATATTTGGAAAGACCAAGGTTTGAGATGTATTTGTCAATACCACAGATTTCTGATGGGGGTCTAAATATAGATATTTTTCATGGGGTCCCATCCACATGACTCAAATTTACACCAAGCCAATGTTAGGACTGACTCCCCTACAATTATCTAGAGAGGAGCACTGGATGGATACCCAAAACAAAACAATCCAGGAAACCCATGAAGAGAGCAAATGTTTCCCTAGAAATAAAGGGGTCTGTTTTCATGCCTATGAAAGCAGGTAATCAGGGATCCACAGTCTAATACATGAACACAGCCAAATCATTTGCATCTTGGACATATATTTAAGGATAATTATACTGTAGGCCAACAATGAGCTGTATACAATGAATATCTAACTTTAATAAGTTCCAATCTCAAATGGAAAAGCTTTGACCATTTCACCACATCTGAGTCGAATAGTTTCCAGTTACATCATGTGGATCTGACAGACTTTGTTGACCCTGTTTCCAAAGATATTATTTTTCTTTTCTAAGTTTATCAGGTTATGTTTATTAATCTTGAACATAAATATAGGCTATAGTTTGGCTAAAATCATCTTCTGAAAATTCTCACGGAATACTTAAAAATGCCGATGGCCACCCCTGTGCATCTCTGTGCACTCTCCTACCCTCTCACTCCCTGCGTGTTTGCGAGGAATGCCAAACAGGTGTTTTTCCCATCTCCCTTGACAGGACATGCAGTGGCCATCCGACCCTTTTCCGGGCCACTGAATGTAAGTGGAGAGATGTGGTGGCGCTTCTGGCCAGTCTGGCTCCCCGGCTAGTGAAGAGGTCCCCCCACCGCGGCACAGCTTTGCTCTCTTGTCGCTCCAAGGCTGGGGCGCAGGGCTGCAAGGGCAGCAGCACCTTAAGGCCTCACCGGAAACGAGGAGGAGGCCAGAGCCCCCGGCCCCGAGCCCTGACATGTGTGCGCTGCTGAAAACACAGTACAGGCTGCCCAACACTGGGTTTGTCCTGGGGTGCAGAGGGGGACGCTGTAGGTTTAACTGTTACTTACATTCACTCAATCCCGAAAGTCCAGCTTATGCGCTATTGGTTCCTGAAACACACAAAACCTCTTGAATTCATTAGGGATGCCTCATGGCACAAGGTGACACAGACGATACACAAGGCATCATCATCAGGCAAGGTAGGTAGGCATCATCCCTGCCTGAGGGCAAACAGTGCATCGTTTCTCCACCTGCTCATTTCCTTCGGGGGCTTGGCCTTTGTCTAGGACCCTGTACCTTGTTGATCCAGACTTACTCTTCAGTCTTACACCTCATGTTCTGCCACCTGTCTGCCGCATGAGGCCCATGCTGTCCCCAACGCCACCCTCTCCCCCTTCTCTGCGCCCTTCCACCGGCACCTGGGCCCTCTCCCGGTCCGCGCTTCTGGGGCACTGCCCGCGGAGGGCCACGCACGGTCTTTTCACAACTCTCTCCAACACAAAGCCTTGCCTGACACCTGTAACCAAAACCTTTTTTGTCCTTTTAATCTCCTCGGAAACATTCCTAAAACTCATGTGGCAATGATATCATGCACTTTATTCTATCCTGCGTGCTAGCTGAAATCCCTGCCTTCTACGAAATTATCATCTACACTCCCAGCGGACCATAAAGTTCACGGAGGGTGGCGGGGGCACAGGCTGCATTTTCCTTAGCTGCCCAGTACCTAGCGGTGATATTAATGCCACAGCGCGGGTAGGTGCGTGGATAGAGTTGATTTCTCTCTACAGAGGGATGCTCTTCATCGTGCCCTTTGCTGCTACATATTGTAGTCATCAAAGAGGAGGAGTTATATCCTGAAAGCTTAACTTCTAGAGAGTTTGCTGTATATGAATAAAGGACTTTTCTTAAGAATTCCAAGAGCACCTCTGCATCATATCAGCAGGATTTGGCGCACTACCGCACACAGACCAAAACCAGCCCACGGGCTGTTTCAGTCAAGTTTTATCAGAACACCGCCACTCACTTATTTACGTAAGATCTAAGGCCACTTTTGTCCTACAAAAGCAGAATCAAGTAGTTACCGCAGAGACCCACACAGCCCACAAAGACTCAAGTATTTATTATATGGCCCTTCATAGAAGAAAAATAATGTACAAAAAAAGCTGTGCTAGTAGGTTAAAAGTAACAACAACTTAGGGGCACCTGGGCAGCCTAGTTCATTAGCGTTGGACTCTTGATGTCAGCTCAGGTCATGATCTCACGGTCATGAGATGAAGCCCACCCTCGGTCTCACTGCTGAGCGGAGGCGGGTCTGCTTGAAGATTCTCTCCCTCTGCCCCTCTCCCAACACATGCTCATGCTCGCTTTCTCTCTCTCTCTAAAATGGATAAATAAATCTTTAAAAAAATTTAAAAACAACTTAATAGTCCAATAAATTAGAGAAACAAAATTCAACAGTTTTTTTTTTATTTTAATGGCAAAACTTCCCTGAGCATTGATTCCTATTATGTATTATATGCATTCCTATTACGTACTGCCAATTTTCAAATCATTTCCCTGAGTTCCCAAAATGTTTTTGACACAGGAATCTTTTTTAATGGATTGTATCTCAGGACCAGTTATCTGAGGATCGCCAGTTTGGCAAATGCTGCTTTAGAACACCTCAAGAAATACTTTTTAACCGAATTGCATTTTTTCCTTTAAAGTGTTGCCCTCATCTGGTAATATCTAACTCTCTGCAAATTCACTTATTATTCTCATGATTTTCTCTGATACCATTAAGCCACTTAGCCAACCGCCCTGGCCCATGATAAAAGGGCCACTTATGCTTCCTTGAGGTAGAACTTACAGCATACCTTGTGTTATAAACAAGTTAGGTGGTAATTATTTGAGTGATGTAGATAATTAATATCAAAACAGCTGCAAATGTACTTGAGGAGAGAATCTGTGCTCTAGGATTTAAATTCCTTAATCTAATTTAAATGGATCCAGAAATACCAGGCTTTGGGTACATTAATATGATTGATTACACAATTATAAACCCCATTAGATGTAGATACTACCTGCTATATTTTCTTACAGTTCTTAAATTACTGCTTTCCTCAACCTCAAATGCTTCCCTTAGAAAGGAGAATCGGCCTCACTTACACCCCTTTAAATAAACTGATCCTTCAACTTGAGTTAACATGTTGATGACAAAAAAAGAAGCTAAATTACCAAAATATGTATTATTTTTCCCAGAGGCTTAGAAGTGTGCACAAATTATTTAGTGATTCCTTTCATTTAATCTAACAGGGCGTACAGAAATAATTATAGCTCAGCTGACACACAAGTGTGCCAAAGAGACTCCCTATCTACTATACATATGTGCATATGCACAAATACAAACACATCAATTTATGTTATCAGTAATTCCTCAATAAGAAACTATTTACATTGCAAGTCTTTGAATGGTCTGAAATATACAATTTGTTGTGAACTTACCTTGAACTATAAATAGCAAGAAAGTTTAGGACCCGAAATTTGTCTCTTTTCAATTATTAGTTTCTTGCTTCTATGCACTCATCAACAAAATGGAATCATAATTTAAAAAACAAATTATGTTCCTTTGCATGAAAATTTTATCTGAAATATATTGTTCCATAGGAATTTAAATAGGCTTATATGAGAAATTAAGCTACTGTTGGAAATATAAAGCCTCACGTGCATCGAGATATACTTAATATAGACATCTTACATATACGAAGAAGTACTGTTGGCACTTTTACAACTTGAGTAGATTTTTAAAAATTGCAGTCATAATTGCTGACAAGGGAAAATTATTTCAACTCTTCATTTTCAAAATATTGTAAATCTATCTACAAAACTGTTTTGTGTCACATTTATAGTTATATTATAAATATAACATTGTAAAATTATTCTTTACTATTTTAAAATATGAGGTAGCAAATATTTATGGAGTGCCTACTATGTCATAGAATTGTAATAAATGCTATAAATATACTGGTGGATGAAAGAAACAGGTTCTTTCTCTGGAGTCTACATTCTAAAATGTAGAAATTTAAATTCGTTTTAAATTCTAAAAACGAATTTACAAAATAGGCAGACACATATATATGTATATATATATACACAAAATACATATTTTTTCATAAAATATAGATACACACTATATTTTTTCATAAAATATATATGCACTATAATTCTAAAAATGAATTTAAAAATAGGCAGACATATATATATACACAAAATACATATTTTTTCATAAAATATAGATACACACTATATTTTTCATAAAATATATATGCACTATATTTTCATAAAAATACATACATACTATTTTTTCATAAAATGCAAATTACAATTATGTATTTCTTCTTTGCAAGTATTTGTTTTTCTGAAATATAATGTTCCACTTTTAACTGAGCTGCTTAAATAAAAATTTCAGTCACTACTACCTCAACTTAAAAGACATTATTCTGTGCCTATTTCCATAAGCTTCTACTTCTAATTTTATTTCTTTGGATTTAAAATAGTTTTAGACCACTAAAATGTATTTCTCCTTGCTTCCACTGAAGCGACTGTTAGCCAAATTTTATCTTAATTTCTGTTTTGTTACTCCAAAATTCCAAAAACCATTTCTTCTGCAATCAAAGCACAAGCCTCACTTCAGAAACACATAAAAGAAAATTGATTTTCATCCTGAAAATGTCAAACTTCTGCCTATAATACTCAGCTATGATTTTCTGAAACAGCAAAGTTCAAAAAGAGCCATCGACCTGGTGGCCCTTTGACACATGATGATGGATGCAACGTGTCTCCTGCTTTACTGCTAGAACGTCCTCCCCAAGCAGGAGACGATCAATGAAGAATAATACATTTAAACTGGGGAGAAGGTTTGCTTGTTTTAATGTATTAAAAGAAGAAGATGCTGGCATTTCTCTTGTCTGGGGTGAGACTTTATATACTCTGTGATTAACTCTTTTCTCTCTCTTCTGGCTTAGAGGAGTTTCTTTATGTAGCTAATGAACTTAAGGTGAGAGATGTAACAGGTCGCTCTTCTTCAAAGGAAAAGAAAAGATATTATCAAAAGGATACAATTTTAAGAAAAGCGTAACCACTACTCACCCTGCTGTCTTGTCTTTCTGTCAACCACGGGTTGTGGCAACTTCAACTGTTTCTAGTAAGGGATGATATTTCCATTTTCCTATAGAATAAAGTTACTGATCAATATCCCATCAAAAACAAAGGCTCTATTCAAGCACAGAACACAAGAACAATTCATTTTCTTGCAGATTATACTCATGTTTGCAACGAATTAATGCATATTCTGAGGAGTAAGTCTTACAATCAAAGTTTTGAAAGAAGCATGCTTCTGGCTTAAAACTTAACTGTACGAACGTGTGCCATCATATACCCTCCACGTTATATTCTTTACTCAAGAAAGAGAAAATCACTTTCACATGCAAATGTTTATGCCATTTTACCAGAATCCTAACAAGGAAGCATAGTGTAAATTCTCCTTCAATGATATTTTAAAAATATGGTGTTTTATAATATGGTAAATAGATTGAAGACAAATAAGGACAAGTGTATAGACGAAGGCTACTTTTGAGCCTACACCAAATTTAACTTCCAGAATGATATACCACATCCTTATTATCTCTGGCTCACAAATCATGCATCTCCGCTTTTCCAGAGGAGAAATGGGTAATTTTAGGATACTGTAAATGTAAAATCTCAAGACATTTTAGGTACTGCTATTATCCGCATTGGGTTTTAATCTTCCTCACAGTTACAGAGCATGTCTTAATTATTCATCACTCTTATCCACAGCTGATACTGTATTGAGTATGTACGTATCAGGAAATAGGCACAGAAATAGATGAAAATAGCTATAGTTTGCTTCAAACTTTTGAAAATGTTTTCTTGAAACTCCCTAGACTCTGAGGCTAAAGGACACACTTAATTTATGGAAAAAATACTTGTTTCTCACAACCAAACTTTGTGAACTACTGAATAAGTGGAAACAAATGCACAAAAAATTTAAATAGTGCTTCTAAAATTATTTACATTTAATAGTAGCAAGTAAATACTGTCATGAGAAAGGCGAGAACTATAAAACTCTGGGACGTACCATTGAAATTTGATAATCGTGTGTTTTATGAATATATAAAAAAATTTCTGTTCAACTTAAAAATTAAGAAATGCACAAAAGTCAACTTTTATACCTCTTTAAGGATTAAGAAATATCTGACTTTAAGGACAAATAAATAGGGGAGTTTTTAAATTTAAAAAAATGAGCAGCATATTCATCTCTTTTTTCACAATTAAATGAGCTTAACATCCATATTTAAAATATATCATTGAATATGGATGGGGTTTGACAGGATCTTCACCACCCTCCACGCCCACTCTGCCTTCTTGGTGGCATCTGGGGCGTTTTTGTACAACTCTAAGGCTCTACAGAACACAGTTTGCAAACTCTTGACATAGATGGGTCCCTCACATACTTTAGCTTCCTTGGAATACTTCCTTTGAACCAGAAATACCTAGATTTTCCCTAGGACTTTCCTATGTTTCTGCATAGTTGCTGAACCCTCAATTAGTCCCATTTTAAATAAACCATTTTTCTTTCTGTTTTTTTCTTTAAAGATTTTACTTATTTGAGAGAGAGAGAGCATGCATGAGAGAACACAAGCGGGGAGGGGTTGGGGCAGAGAGAGAGGGAGAAGCAGACTCCCCACTGAGCAGGGAGCCCGATGCAGGACTCAATCCCAGGACCCCAAGATCACAACCCAAGCTGACGGCAGATGCTTAACCAACTGAGTCAACCAGATGACCCAAACAAACCGTTTATACTATACTTGGAGTCTATTTGATAACACAGTGGAATTGCTCACCATGGTTTCTGAGTAATGGTTACACAAATCATAAAATATAGCAGAAATTCTAGAAGATTTAAAGTATTTAAGGCCTCCAGAGTGAGGAAATAGAAGATGAATGAAACATAAGTTTATGTAATTTTATTATATGTAAAATCTAATTATGTAAAAAATTAATTTCATGTGAATGTGTGTATATTTAATCATCATATTTCTGAAGACCAAATAGTTACTTAAATTTTTACTTTTGTAACATTTATATCACCAGTCCTACATTTGGGGAGTTATAAATCTAGAGCCTAACAAGATGGTCCTGGCACAAAACCAAACACATAGATCAATAGACATTATAGAGCCCAGATATAAACCCACACCTACATGGTCAATTAATCTAGGACAACGGGGGCAAAAATATACAATGGGAGAAGACAGTCTTCAACAAGTAACATTGGGAAAACTGGACATAGACGTGCAAAAGAATGAAAATGAGCCACTTTCTTACACCACGCACAAAAATAAACTCAAAATGGATTAAAGATCCAAATCTGAGACCTGAAACCATAAAACTCCTAGAAGAAAACATAGGCAGTAATAATTTCTTTGACATCAGCCATGGAAACATAGTTTGAGATAGGTTGCCTCAGGCAAGGAAGACAGAAGCAAAAATAAACTATTGGGACTACATCAAAATAAAAAGTTTCTGCACAGTGAAGGAACAATCAACAAAATGAAAAGACAACCTACTGAATGGGAGAAGATATTTGTAAATGACATACCCGATAAAGGGTTAGTATCCAAATATATAAGGAACTTCTACAACTTAACACCAAAAATAATCTGATTAAAAAATAGGCAGAGAGGCTAAATAGACATTTTTTTTCCCCAAAGAAGACATACAAATGGCAAACAGAAACATGAAAGATGCTCAACATCATTCATCATCAGGGAAATGCAAATTCAAACCACAATGAAATAGCACCTCACACCTGTCAGAATGGCTAGAATCAACAACACGAGGTTTGGTGAGGATGCAGAGAAAATGGAGCGCTCCTGCAGTGTTGTTGGGAATGTAAAGTACCGTAGCCACTCTGGAAAACAGTATGGAGGTTTGGAATTAAAAAACAGAACTACCCTAGGAGCCAGTAATTCCACTAGTGGGTATTTACGCAAAGAACAAAAACACTATATGAACTCTTGTATTTATTGAGCATTATTTATAATAGCCAAGATACGGAAACAACCCACGCGTCCATCAACAGAGGAATGGATAAGGAAGATATGGAAGTATATACAATGGAATATTATTCAGCTACTGAAAAATTAGGTCTTGCTGTTTGTGACAACATGGATGGACCTAGACGGTACTACGGTAAGTAATAAGAGTGAGTCGGTCAGAGAAAGCCAAATACATATGATTTCACTTTTGCGTGGAATCTAAAACATAAAAGAAATAAACACAAAGCAAAAGTAGACCATAAACGCAGAGAACCGATGGTCGTCCGAGGAGGGGGGGGATGGGCAAAATGTGTGAAGGGGATTTTGGGAGGTACAGTCCTCCAGTTATGAAAGGAATGGGGCACAGGATAAAACGGGCAGCACAGGGAATATCATCAATAATACTATAATAGCGTCACGTGAGGACAGATGGTCAATGCACTTGTGGTGAAAGTGCAGAGAAGTGCAATCACAATGTTGTACACCTGAAACTAATGTCCATTGTGGGTCAGCTATACTTCAGTTAAAAAATAATAATGAAAATGAATCAGAAGTCATCCCTAGAGTATATGATTTCAGTAAATATTTTGTACATTTTCAAAAATTGGGAGGTAGGATAAAGGTAACATCAGGTTAGTTCCAAGCCCTGAAGTATTTCATTTTCTGTGAATGTCAACACTTAAAACTATTTTCCTAGATTGATACTTCAACAGCACCCTCTCTAGAGTTCTGTGTCGTACCAAGAGTAAACCCAAGATTTCCTACCTGCTTCGGACTGCCCCAATAGTACATGGACTAGATAGTAAAAGCAAAGATTCTATTTATTTACAGAATACAACCCCACACAGCATTTTGGAAACATTTTACCTGATGAACTCCAACAAGGGCTAGAATCAATGCCCAGGAAACGAGTGTGTGTTTTAGAGAGTCTTGTTCATGATTGGCCTCTAGGACGTAGTAGTATAGCATTGAATCAATAAGATACGCTGTTCAGCTCTTAGCAGTGTCACCAAATACAAGTGTCTACAAGTGTAGACAGATTTACGGTGTGATCTAATTGAACGACTGCTTCACCTATGACAATACCTGAATAATGAACTGTTTGGGTATTTATTAAAGTCAAAGACTGCTCATTTCAAAAACAAACAAACAAACAAACCAAATTTTAGTCCTGAAAACATCATCTACAAAAGGGCAATGCTTTGAATTTTGAAACTAATGTAAACATAAGAGAAGTATAAATGGATAAAAACATGAAATTACACGGTGTTTTGCCATATAAGAATGGACGTATGTGTGTGTATGACGGACTGCTAATTACCAGAGGTAATTCTTTATTAAAACAAACAAACAAAACGCTCAGGTGTGAAGCAAAAAGACTAGAAAAGATTCATATAATTAACTAACTTAAAAAGATTCATATATAACTGACTGTTATATCAAATACTTAAAAGTATTTAAGGGTAAGAAAAAATAATATGAATTCGGTAATACTTAGATTTACTTTGTGGCGTAAATACTCTTACCAGCCATCAGTAGACATGAAATTGTCCAAAAGTCAAATCACACAGTTGTTCGATTAGGCATCGAGGAAAGGAGGTAGCCCTGGCTAAAACAACAATGCGCTCTATGCACTGGGACCACAAAGTTAAAATTTACTGTTTCTCCATCTACCATTTGTCATCCAGCATGCCTCCATTCAAGATGGGATCTCAAATTCCTACCAGCTCCCATGCTGTCCTCTCCTTTTCCTTATCACCACCGCAACAAAGTCATTCAGCTTTGTAAATCTGCATATTTCAAGCCCTGATGGAGTAAGGCAGAGGGATAGGTGGAGAGGCAATATTTTAAGTAAAAGAGCAGTTTGCCATTTGGCCTGTGACAAAGTTCTTTGCCTACCTACCGTCTAATTTACTAGTTCATGAAGTCGGTATGTTGGAGCCAATGAATTCTAAAGTGTTTTGCAGATCTGCGATTCGAGACCATGAAATTTTAAATCAGAAGTAGACACTGGCTTCAACTCAAGAATTAATAGCAGTCAACTGGTGATGGGTTTTGATGTGATTGAGGATTTGATTGCTGATATGGGAGAGAATGCTGCATTCAGGACTTAAAACGTCTGAGTAGTGGTGATCTGTGTCACACAATCGTCACATCTATGGTAGATGTGACTGGAAAGGAAAAGAAAGAAAATGATAAAGAGCCTTTTAGTGGCAGAAAGGACCTTCTTGAATCCAAGGGATAAGAGTCATTTAGAAAGAGAACTATTTTGAATATTACACTTCAAACCTTTTAGAGAAGATAACATGAAGTCTACCCGGTCGTCAAGGAATGCATTTTGTGATCACTTACCTTCTAAAAAATTGAGAGTCTCAAAAAAAAAAAAAGTCTAAAACACAAAATATTGCTTTTGTTTCTTTAAAAGCCCTTAGAAAACTGATTTTCAGAGACATAAAGATTATAAAATTTACACCTCCAATATATATGCCAATATATTCAATGAAGGATAAGTTTATATTTCAGAAAAAAATACCAGTATAAAATGGAGAATTTTAATTGACTAAAATAGTACTTTGTTATAAAAAGAAATAAGCCACTAATAATTATTTATCAGTGTCATTTCTTAAACCTAAGTACTCATCTACTCAAAATATCGTGATTATTTTTCTTTTCAAAATAAGGGTATAAAAGTGTTCAAATGAACATGGGTTTTGATGTAATAGTTTTAACTTAGTCAAAGAGAGGCACAGTAACCCAGAAACAGCTGCTAGGTGAACAGCATTTTTGGGGGACCAAAGTGATTAATATATGACTTTGCAGAATGCTTAGAGACTATTTTGCATAACAAGATGCTCAATGAATGGCCACTTCAGAGCATTTGGATATTATAAATCATTATAATGCCAGTTTGAAATCTAAAGGCCTTCTAAGACTCAGCATGCTACAATAACTCCATGAAATTATTTTCGGCATAGTTCAAGAGCATGCCTCTCGTCATTACTTTCTCCTGCTGAGAGAGCTCACACGGAACACGATTCTGTAAATTATGTTTCACAGAATATGTGCGGTATCATTAAAATGTAACAAAAAATTTGAAGGTGCAAAAAGGCGCGATGGAGCCTACATGCATTAAAATAAAGGCGGGATTTAAATATATGTACTATTAAAAGGACTTCTTTTAGATTGTCTTTGCTTGAGAAAGCTTTCATTAGAAACGGCATTGTTTTCTGCAAGTTGGAAAGAGTTTCACAAGTTCTAAAAGCCTTTTCAATACACAGATCTACAAAAGAGATATCTTATGCAAATTGAGGCAACAGTCAGTCCAGGAAATCATCTTTGAGAGACCCATAACCAATGTTCTCATTCAGAATCCAGTTCATGCTTTCTCATACAAGCAGTCATAGAGCTACATTTGACAAATGCTGGGAAAATGTGTGAATTCTGTAGATAATTGATTATGCTTCATCATGGGTGATACAAAGCACCATGGAATCCATAGCTGTATTTTTAGTGCTTTTCTTTACCTCCGGTAACCCATCGAATCTCTATCTAAACTGGCAAAGCCCCAGTAAGACATCAGGGGACTATATGATGTTAGTGGGGAAGGGGACAAAACGGGAATGAGTTTCCTTCTGTGGTAGAAAGATCACATGTATTCGCAGGCGTATGTAAAGGGATGTGCAGCAAGCGGACTGTGCAGATGTCACCTTTCTTAAAGGGTTGTGGTACTCTGCATACCAGCAGCCTTCTTAGATTGATCTAGTCTCCCAGAAAAGCACAACTGGGTGAATTAAACAAGGAGGTTGTTAATTACACTGAGGCTGAGGTGGCTCAAGGCAGCCCATGGAGTGAACCCCGAGTCTGGACCTGTAAGGCCTCCAGGTTACAGAATCACAATGCTAAGGACCACCAATCACAAAAGAGCCAACCTGGCTATAACCGAGAGCCAATCGATAGTTCCCTTACTTTGTGTGTGACTTTTTTCCATAAGACTCTCTGTTTCAAGGTCCCATCAGTGGAGCCTCCAAACCATTTCAATCTGGTGCTGCCCTGTGCGAATCAATAAATGCTCAAATAAGCACAATCTGTTGAATATGCCTCAGTTTATCTTTTAACGGAAGTTCAAGCACATTTTGTAATTTGTATTTTTTAAATACAAATGCAGTTGAAGGTTTAATGAGCTGGATCTTCTTAAAAGTGCCAATTTCATCAAGCTGTTCATTGCTTTAATCCAGTATGTAACTTGTTTATATGCTGACTATACACACATACACACACACACACACACACACACACACACACATATATGTTACTTATTTTTTTATACATTTCTTTTCTCAGTTTGTGGCATCCTTTAAAGGGAGGCAGGATACGCCACCCGAAACTATGCCACTTTGTTATAAGGATTCTTTTGAGCTATAGGCACTTAGAAAAACTGCAAATATGAGAAAAACACCCTAACCTTCCTTTTTTTAGAAGCAGGAGATGAAACGTCCATGTGACAGGTACCCTCCCGGCCCCAGGAGGAAAGCAACATTGTTACCATGGACAAAAGGGGGAAGTGGGGGCTGAGAGACTTGCACCAGCCGACCTTGTTAAAACAATTGTTTCCCTTAGCCTCTCCTCCCGACCCAGTTCCTTCTCCACACCTGCCTCTTTATTCAACCCACTCCTAGAGCAGGTAGGTTTCAACATTTCTCTGCACCTCTATTTCTTAGGAGGGCTATCATGTCGTATAAAACTTATATAAATGTGTATGATTTTCTCCTAGTAAACTGTTTTATGTCAGTCTGATTCCCCAGCCCGGCTGAAGAATCCTAAAAGGGTAAATGCAAAACTCTGCCCTCCCTACACCTTCATCTTGTAACATTGGACATAGACGTTAAATAATTACACACTAAAAATATCTCATTTTCCCCTTGTATTTATTTTTCTTCCTTTAAATTGAAAACTTCTTTTTAGCACAGAAATTTGACGCTTATTTCTATTTATTTTTATATTACAAAATCTGCACCAAATTGATTTTGATATAATGACTGTTAATGGGTCCCGAAATGAATTATTACCTTCAAAACTTTCCTATTTCACACTTGGCACTACATTTTGTCAACCCATCCTGGAAACCAAAACATCCATATTAAAGACAAATATTTTCATCTTTGTTACAAAAATAGAATTGTATTCTCAAATCCTTGTTAATGGAATGTTACTGTATAATTATTATTGAGCACCAAGACAGGTAATCTATTTTAAAATTGATATTTAATTATTTGACTGTATTGTTTTAAGATTTTATTTATTTACTTGAAGAGAGAGAAACAGCCTGAGCAGGGGGTAAGGCAGAGGAAGAAGCAGGCTCTCCACTGAGCAGGGAGCCCAAGGCAGGACTCGATCCCAGGACCCTGGGATCATGACCTGAGCTGAAGACAGATGCTTAACTGACTGAGCCACCCTGGTGCCTCTGATTATTTTTATTTTTAGAAGGTACATTTTGGTTTGGAATTTATATGAGAAACCGTTTTATATGCCACCCATTTGGAATTAGGTTCTTCCAGTCAAAATTCTTGAAACATCTCCACCTGAGCTAAGATATGTGGAAGACAGAAAGAATAGTGGACACAGATCCCTGTTCTTGGAGAGGGTCCATCTAGGAGATCAGCAGGCTCTGGTCCTCACAGGACTATAACTTAGGGAAGACTGTGATAAATCACCAGAATACCATGCACCCCTGAAGAAGACCTGTGGACAGGCACGAGGTCGGGAAGAAGTCAGGAGAAGGCTTCAGAGTGCGCCAGGAGTTTGGACAGTACCTGAGCAGACGATGAGATTCACCAGAGAAGGGCAACGTGAAGAGAGAAGAAGTCAGCATCAACAAATACCAAAGCCAGAAAAGAAGATGCCTGTGTGATGATTTTCAGGCTTTCTGTACAATTGCACAGGCTGTGGAGGGTGGGGGACAGATCCTCAAGGCCCACCTGCAACGCTAATCACCCAGGCTGTGTACCTTTGAGGTGGGAGATTTTCATGTGATTGTTTCTAATAAGAGATGCATCCATTTGTACTTTGGAAAATTAAGCTACTGGCACAAAGATCCCTTGAAATGGGGGAGAATGGTTAGGAGGCAGTTGCATTCCTGCACCCATTTATTCACCTGTTGCTGCGGCCAGCAGTGACTCGTGACGGGCCTGCTGTGAGCCAGGTGTTGGCTGAGCCCCGCACCCACAGAGAACATACAGGGCGCAACTCGGGTGAGGTTAACCTGTCGTGAGTGGTGTGTGAAGCTTTCTAACATGACAAAACACACACACACAGAAAGCACAAGATAACAGATTGTGAGATCTGGTGCACGTTTATATAATGGTCTTCACGGCAAAAACATCATGGAAATCAGTCAAATGCCATGCTGCAAAAAATACACCTCACCTTTTAGCCCCAAGGTTAACTTCCCCATAATACAGAAAAAAAAAATATATATATATATATATATAAAATCCCTGTAGATACATAAGATTAATTCCCTCATGAACAAATGGGCAAATGACACAAGTCGGTCTCACCCTGTCTTACAGGGTGGATAAGGTGCCCAAGTCTAACCTTTCCAGGTACATTTTTAAAAACTCTTAAATTTTAGTCTTCAGTAAACACTCATATATCAATTATTCTATAACAGGTTTGTGTCAGCCCATGGAAAACTTTTTGTTGCTTGGCTGCTAATGGCATATTGTGTAACTCTTCTTGAGTACTTACATTCTAGTGTGGGGGAGAGAACACACTCATAAAAAAATAAAGAAAAAAATTTATAAACTTTGAAGGAAACTGGCTTTTAAGAGATTATGCCAGGGCCTAAAATAGAGACTCAGATTAGGAACAAACCAGGATTTATTTCATATTGTGTGTCAAGATGGAGTGCTCTGGCGAGGTGATGTTTAAACTGAAGCCTAAAATAAGTGAAGAGAGGCACCTGGGTGGCTCAGTTAGTTAAGCGACCGACTCTTGGTTTTGGCTCAGGTCATGATCTCAGGGTCGTGGGTTCGAGTCTGGCATCGGGCTCTGCACAGACTCTGCTTGAGATTCTCTCTCTCTCTCTGCTGCTCCTACCTGGCTCGTGTGCATGCTCTCTTGCTCTTTCTCTCTAACATAAATAAATTAAAAAAAATAAAATAACACACGTGAAGATGACAGAAGTTTGGGAGAAAGACCATTTCAGATAGCAAGAATAAGACAAGTTAAAGCTATGCTGGGAAGAAAAGTAAATAGTCTGAAATTCTATGACTTATGATTCATTGAGTTTGGGTAAGAACATTTTTTTTTGTTTGCTTGTATTTTTAAGTCTAAAAGTTTAAAATCATTTAAAAAGAATGGTTTTGGCGTGCCTGGGAGGCTCAGTCGTTAAGTGTCTGCCTTGTCTGCCTTCAGCTCAGGTCATGGTCCCAGGGTCCTGGGATCGAGTCCCGCATCGGGCTCCCTGCTCCGCAGGGAGTCTGCTTCTCCCTCTCCCACTCCCCCTGCTTGGGTTCCCTCTCTCACTGTCTCTGTGTCAAAAAAATAAATAAATAAAATCTCAAAAAAAAAAAGAATGGTTTCAAAGAAAGTTTTACTTCATAGGTTATTTTTGTAGTGATAGTCCCTGAATAGATAAACCTGATAAGGCAAGTAACAAAACAAAAACAGTAATAGATATAACACAAAAGACATTTTTCTATTTTAATTACTTTAGTTCCTAAGTGGTATTTTATATTATTTTGTAGTACTTAAGATAGGAATATTTGACAATATTGGGTTAACCAAGGTGTTTAGCTTTGATCATTAAATGTGTTTTCCAAAGTAATTGACTGAGTTCCATTCAAACTGTTTAATTTGCGCTCTTCTTAAAACACATTAATTGATTATTTTTAATTTATGGTGATACTGCTTTACGTCTGTTTCTGCAATAGGACAAAAGGGGCACCTTGAACTGCGCATCTGTGTGCATCCAAGTCCTTGTTCACAAGAACTTGATCATTGCCCTTTGTCACAGGTTAGTTTTTAAGGAGTATTTTTAATTGATTGACAATGATTATCTGAGAGTACTAATAATTAAAAAGTGGAAACATTTAGGGTACAGTGCTAAAATTTGAGGAGCCTACATCAGTCCAAATGCTTTTTGCATATAAATGCATATGGGGCATTCTAATATTTTCCATAATCTATTTCCCATTGAACTATTTAAGGAGAGGGATGCATGACATTTAGCTTAAAAATGGTTTAGGGGCGCCTGGCTGGCTCAGTCAGTAGAGCAGGTGACTCCTGATCTGAGGGTCATCAGTTCAAGCCCCATGTTGGGCATGGAGCCTACTTAAAAAAAAAAAAGGTTTAAAAGTGTTTTGAAGCTGAATAATCTTCTGAAGTCTTTTTTCTTATGAAAGAAAAAAATGTTTATTAAATAGGTATCTAAGTAGTAGTCTATCATTTACAAATTACAATAAAACTTTTTGGATATAGTGTTATTAAATGTATACACTTGGTCTGCCACCCCTCACTGGACTTCAGTCTACTATGATTTCTCCTTCATTGGCAGCCCTGTCCTTCCCTTCAGAGTTCTTTTGTGATTGAGGGGAAGGTGCAGAGTTTGGGGGTGACAAAGTGGATCTTAGGGGCACATAACAAAATCTGGCAAAAAAAAAAAAAAGAACAGCTTTGGCACTGTGGGCTTCAAATGATTTTCTAGCATGGAGGTACCTATTGCATATTTAGGCTCCAAGGAAGTATATTAGAAAATTAGTGACCCTGCCACATGAGATATTTTATTTCTATATATTTAAAAACCGAACAAAATGATACCAGTAACAAGCAAGTACAAAAAATCAACCTGACTTCAGGTGCAAAACTACGTTTTTATGTCCTATATCTCTTTACCTACCATTAAGATACATGCCTACTCTGACCACCTAAATGCACACACAGACACACATATGCTTGTACATGCACACAATGTAACACAGTGGTCAATAACATACAACCTGGGATAAATCTTGCCTGTGCCCCCAAATAGTTGTAAACTCAGGCAGGTTATTTACCCTGTTTTCACTTCCCTTATCCATAAGCAGATATGTGAAGCACATCCTGCCTTGGTGCTCTTGGAGAAGTAAATGAATTGACGTGTAAGTCACCTACAACAGTGCCATAGATAGTAATCTCGAAGTCCCATTACTACTGCTACTATTTTAATACATAGCAGTAGAAAGTCTGTGGCAAGAAGACAGGAGAAAATTGGGGTTTTCCTGGGAGGAATGAAAAGATTTAGATTTTGTGGAAATGAACTGTGCCCAGCAATTTGGGAAATCATTCGGCAAGATGGTGACCCAAGAGACAAGCAAGTGAGAAAGTGACTAAGGATCATCTGACTGTGGGGAGTACCGTGGCGAGTCGCTGGGCCAGGAACCTCCCCCCCCCCATTACCAGGAGCAGGTGTCTTGAGGGTGTCTGTGGCCTCTCTACCAGCTGTCAGCTTGAGAAGGGAAGCAGTGGACCTGGCAGGCCTCTAGGAGGAGGGGGCGGGCGGTGGGAGGCAGTCCTGCAGGGCCACACAGTGGCTCAGAAGGGGCAGCATCACCCCAGGAACCAGAGAGGGCCCAGAGGAGGCATGGGAGGGCCATGAACCCCCCAGGACCCTTAGAACAAGACAACACCCCACTGCAGTCCTATGACCACTGCCTAGGCTCCGGGATGATTGTGCTCCAGCTTGCCTGTTTCCCAGCCCAGCAGGCACCATGGAGATAGCACGGCAGCCTGAGGTCGGGGTGCCAGGCCCTCCCCAGCCAGAGGCTCTGAACCTAGATTCTCAGCTGCCTACTCTGGGACGAGCCTCCAGAGCCAGGCTGGGGTCATTTTCCCAAATGCCATACCCCACTGGGCCTTCAGCAGATTTGTGAGCCTAATCTGAGAAAGGCAGTATTGGATCTGGCCCACTAACCAGGGTTGGAGACCAGTGTAACTACAGGTAAAATCCAGAGTTGAGCTCTTGCACAGAAAAGAAGGCAGCTGGTGCAGCTGGGTGAGCAGTGCTGGGCTCTGCCCCTTCCTGGCTGATACTCTGGGCCTGTCACTTCCCCTCGGCCTCCTTGGTCGACTGCGCTGAAACTGAAGTCTCGTGCGGGAGAGGGAGCAGGATCTGGGGACTGCTCAGGCAGGACAGCCCCTCCACCACCCCACACAGGGCCTGCCAGCTGCAGCCTCGCCCAGCACTTGAGCAGGCTCAGGAACCGGGCCTCTGTCAGGCTGCACCTGCAGGTGGGGAGGCCGTCTCTTATGGTACCCTCCTCAAAGTACCACATCCATATTCTCATCTGATTTCCAAGCGCATTATGAGATACAGACTTACTATGTGTTTGTATTATTATTTTACAGTGTATTAGTATTATATTGCACATTGTATCATTATCATTGTTTCTAGTAAAGCCACTTATCTAATGTCAAAATCTTTTAAGTTATAGAATTAGTATTAGAAACCTATTCTTCCCAATCTGAACATAGGTACATCCTGCATTACACCATTTGTTTTTCTGAATGTCACTTTTCAGAAATATTGATACAGGATCCTGTAACATCTTAATCATCACATTGTTACTGTCCCTTCAAATATTTGACAATATTTCTGCAAAGGGACATTCAACACTACATCAAAAACTAATGATGTAATGTATGGTGATTAACATAACATAATAAAATTTTAAAAATGCAAAAAATGATACAGGATAAAAATTGCATTAGGTATTTCCAAATCATTATATGCACTGTAAGTTATCACTGATGAAATCAGAAATCTGAGACCAATTACAAAATAACCCTAAAACACGTATACAATATGGCCTTTAGAGATTTTATTTATTTATTTATTTATTTACTTATTTATTTATTTGAGACAGAGGAAGAGAGACGGAGCATGAGCGGGAGGGGCAGAGGCAGAGGGACAGAATCCCAAACAGACTCTGCACTGACTGTGGAGCCTGATGCAGGGCTCAATCTCACGGCCCTGAGATCATGACCTGAGTTGATACCAAGAGTCGGATGCTTCACTGACTGAACCACCCAGGTGCCCCAACAATGTAACTTTTAAAACAAAGTACAAGGAACACCTAATAAAATAAATAAAGGAAGTAACTCAAAAGCTAAAACAAAAACCAAATCTTTACATAACAACAAGAGCAAAACCTAAGTTTGTATGTTTCTTTTCTAATTGGAAAAAAAATGTGATCTATAGTATCAGATGCATCGCTGCGGTATCATCGGTTTTCTAAGGAAGTTGATTATCATTATGTCTGGGAAGACCTCACTTTCTGTTTGTCCTGGACTATTCTAGTTTACCCCTAGTTTCTTGCATCACTTCGATCAGGACTTTGTTCCAGATTCTCCATTTTTAACAAAACGTCACTCTTGGTACTTAGACAAAAACAAGTCAGGATTATTTTGGTAGATCCTCACTTTTGGTTATAGAAGCTAAAAGGCACATCTCTCTTTGCCTGATCCTGTCTTTCCAGAACAAGGTAATTCCAACCGGTATTGCACTCCCAGCCCCTATGCCCTCCTGTGCTAGAAGGAAGTCCTCAAAGCTGTTGTCCAAGGCCCCCACGTGGTCCACCAGCCAGCTGAGGCACAGGTGGTGGCTGGCAGGGTCAGTGGGAGGAGGAGAGAGTTAGAGAGTTTTGGTGGAAGTGGGGTGCCTATAAGAAATGTGAGTGCAGCCTTCCTGCTGTAGAGCTCATGGAGAGAAGTCATTTACTGTTTGGTGTAAATCCACAATGAATGTTCATCT
Source organism: Zalophus californianus (assembly GCF_009762305.2). Taxonomy (NCBI): domain Eukaryota; kingdom Metazoa; phylum Chordata; class Mammalia; order Carnivora; family Otariidae; genus Zalophus; species Zalophus californianus. The sequence continues at coordinate 2,702,131 of NC_045609.1, read as the reverse complement.
GTTGTTTTAGTATTTTAGTGCTGATTTCATTTTCAGCCATAAACCCTGTCTGCAGCCCATGCCCCCCAAATGCGGATATAATGATAAGGCAAATACTGAATTTCCATTTCTCAAGAACGTCGATGTTACTTGCACACAATGCTTGTTGGCTTTTACCATGTTTATCACTGGCCACGTGGAAAGCAGAAAAAACAGAACTGCTGGAGAAGCAAGAACATGAATTATGGAGGCAATTAGCTGCATTAACAAGATTGTGCCTTGATACAAAGATTTAACACCTGTAGCTGCATGAGGTGTATTTACATACTCATGCAGGAAGCATGACCTTGTCTTCAGATCACATGACTCTTCATTACAATGCAATCCAAGATTGCTTCACAGGCGCACCAAAAGTTAAGCCGTGGATACTGGTTCTATTAATAGATAAGAGTTTCTAAATTGTCAAATGATGCCACTTTTATCAGATTAGTCAAATACAAAATGAGTCCAATTAATTTTAATAGTGGATTATTTTCATACAATTCATAAATCAAAGTGAATGTTTTATGTTTCTTCAGTTGAATTTGAAAAAAGCTAACATTATTAATTCAAATAGAAGGTCAAATAATTCAATATATAAGGTAAAATAATTTGCCATCGTGATAATAATATGAACTAAATTTTTAAAGCAAGAGAATCAACAAATTAGAAATGCACCTGGAATAGAAGGCGTCTAAACCTAAAATATTTGTATATATACACAGAGATAGTGAATCACAATTTTTTGAACTACAAATATTTGAGGCCAATGTCTAGGCAGTAGGCAGTACGGATGTTGTCTTTTTGCAGCTCTTCATTAATCAGATGTTAGAAATGTTGGAGCCTTTGCTGAATTACTTTGTAAAATAACGCAGGTGTCCTAAAACAATAGTGTATCTTTCTATAAACTAGTCCTCTAAAATGTGGTTGCATTTGTTCAAGAAAATAATCTTTGGAATCTTTATCAAAATCTTTCAGCGAGTATAATGACACATAAATCAACTTTTGGAGCTTCTTACAAATTATAGCTATTGAGAATAAAGATTGCAAAGAAGAAAAGATCTATGAATAAGACCCTAGGAAAGTACGTTTTGATGGAATGAGTTAAAAGAATAAGTAGTGAAAGAGTAAGATTTTATTTTGAATTCTATAAATGCTCTTTAGAATACCTTACGGAAAGAATCTTTTTGATGAACTTCATAAGGTTTCTAGTTTGCTTTGTTTTGTTTTTCCCAGCTTCTAAGTTTGGCAAAACATTCATAAGATTCACAAAGACAGGTAACATATGTTCACTTTTGTTACATAAAACTCTTTTCATAAAGAAGTCCTCCCTGTGGAGGAAACGGACAGTGCCTGGAAAATAATTTGGATTGCAGTATGGACACACTTTAATATTAAAAAACCATAGCATTGGGATTATCTTCCCGTTAGTGGAGTTTATGTGTGGCTTACCTTAGAACGTGTAAAGAAAGGATTTTCTCAACTACAAATTAAAAGCCTACAGGGAAAAGTCATTGAAGACATCAACAATTTCATATTCGCTAATCATGGAATACTACTGGAGACTGAAGGCTATGTTAGCAAATAAATTAAAAATTGAGACAATGTTGAAGAGATATGTTATTTATAAAAGTACCATAAACATGACTTTAGAAAGATATAGAACTAAGGGATGGATTCAAGTACTTTAAAATGCACCAAGAATCATTCTTCTGTTATATTTTTATATTTAGATAAAAAACTAAAGAGAAGGTTTTGTTTTTGCTTTATGGATGTGGATACATGTTCATTTTTTAGTTAGTTCAGTTAGAGTTTTAGTGTTCAAAAATGCTAGGTGTAGTTCATAAATACAGTACTATGGTAAAGTAAATTCAATTGGTAAATACATATAAGTGATCATTTTTGTCCCGTGTTGCACTCTCCGCAGCGCCCTGGTTCGGACAACTTCTTATTATGAGATCATCTTAACTCAGCCCCTCAGCCGCAGACTAGCAGCTGACGGAGCACCTGCATAAATACTGTCTACCCTATGACGCAGCAATTGCACTACTGGGTATTTACCCCAAAGACACAGATGAAGTGAAAAGAAGGGCCATATGCACCCCAATGTTCATAGCAGCAATGTCTGCAACAGCCAAACTCTGGAAAGAACCGAGATGCCCTTCGAGAGATGAATGGATAAAGAAGATGTGGTCCATAGATACAAGGGAATATGACTCAGCCATCAGAAAGGATGAATCCCCAACTTTTACATCAACATGGATGGGACTGGGGGAGATGATGCTAAGTGAAATAAGTCAAGCAGAGAAAGTCAATTATCATAGGGTTTCACCTATTTGTGGAACATAAGGAAGAGCATGGAGGACATTAGGAGAAGGAAGGGAAAAAAGAAGTGGGGGGGATCGGAGGGGGAGATGAACCATGAGAGACGATGGACTCTGAGAAACAAACTGAGGGTTTCAGAGGGGAGGGGGAAGGGGGATGGGTTAGCCTGGTGATGGGTACTAAGGAGGGTACGTACTGCATGGAGCACTGGGTGTTATACGAAAACAATGGGTCATGGAACACTACATCAAAAACTAATGATGTAATGTATGGTGACTAACATAACATAATAAAATTTAAATTAAAAAAAAAAGAAATAGTCTCCATGGAACTTTCTATTTTGAAAGAAAGTAAAGCCACAGAAGAGTCATCCCATATGTGTACCCATATGTCTTCACCAAGAATTATCAACTTTTAGTATTTTGTCATTTTGCTTCTCTGTATATGCTTATACACATACATTCCTTTTTTTCCTGTAAAATTTACAGTTAGGATGCTGACATCATAGCATATGTCGCCACTGGTCATGAGGATTCCTTTGTGCCTGAGGACTTACTTGGGATGTTTAAATTAATCAAGCCTACCTTTTGGCATAGAGTCATTAAAATAATGTCAGCATTAAAGTTACCAATAAATCACAATCACTCTCGACAATAGTAGATGAATACATTATATTTTTCCTATATTTGATTAATAATTCTTAAGAACCTATTATGCCACTTTCTCTTTTCTTAACAAGTAAAAAACATGATAGTCACGGTCCACACAAACGGAGGACTTATAATCTAGTGAGGGTGACAGACGCAGAGGAGGTAATAAGCAGACAATAAGTCGAAGAGCTTTGAAGAACAGAGGTGAGGGCGAGTTAACAGACAACCACCGGGCTGTGTCTCCGATAGAGGGCATAAGGTAGGCATTCTGGGGAGCTGCGTCTCACACAAACTCCAAAGAAACAGAAGGGTCGGCCATGTGAACATCTCTAGGTGGAAAGCTACAGTCATAGGAAACATGAAGAGCACAAGCTTCACAGAAATGTGAGTTCTGTTGGATGGAGGAACGGTGGGAGGAGGGTGTAGTTCAAGGGCAGAGAGGGATGGGGAACCACATCGGTGATGACATCAGAACAGCTGCTGGGCTGCATGGGGGGCGCGGAGCCTTTGGACAGCACTGCCCGGCCGTGGGGCCACAGCCAGCCCACCAACTGCTGTGCGCAGCGCACGAGCCAGCAACTTTCTCTGCTTTATGTTTTTAAATGTTTGTTAATAAAACATCAAAAACAAAGAAAAGGAACAAATAGAAGAGACTGTGTGTGGACCACAAGGCCTAAACAGCCGTCTGCCTGTTTGCAGAAAAAAAAAGGGCAGCTTCAGTTTCAACGAAATTTTTCAGATTTTAGAATGAGCCTTTGAGGGTGGAGGAGGCACATGGCATGATTTAGGTTTTATGTTAGTCTGAGGGGTGCGGTGAACATATTCTGCAGATGGGCGAGAGCAGAAGCAGGATTCAGCGTCCGGGCAACAGGTGGGGACGGTGAGGTGCAGGCGGCGGCCTTGGCACAGCCGGACGCGGCCTGGATTAGGGATGGAACGTGAAGGGGAAGCCAGCAGGGTTTGCTGACAGAGTGCTATGAGGAAAAGGAAACAGTCGAAGACAAGTCCTATACCTGTAAACTGAATTACCATGTGATGGTTTCTCTGAGAAGGGAAATGCCCTCTTAATTACAATTCTTTAGTGTATTTCCATTTTGATCATTAGCCTCTTTCTCTGACACCAAATTTCAAAATAAAAGCTTAAGAGTGGTGAATGTATTTTGGTAAAGAAATGGAAACAATCATACTCACTCTAACTCTACTGTGTCATTCAGAAGACCCTTGCTGCATCTCTACTGAAATTAAAGAACTATTTTCGTTAATGTGCTTAAGTAGCCCATAAACATTTTCTCATTTTGCACAGCTAATCTCAAATAATCATTTCCCCCATTATTTTAGTCACAAGACAATTTCCAAAGCTTTATGGTGTCTGTTTTAAACAAACTCGAAGTCCTTTAATGTTATTTCCACTCTTAAAAAATTCAATAGCATTTGCTACATACTCTCTTCTTATATTTAAAAAAAAAAAAAACTATGTTCTCATTATTTCAGTATCGCCATTCCCCTGTGTTATTGCACCATAATGCACTCAACCACTTGTTTCCTGAAGGGCTTTTGACTTGGCCAATACTGCAGAAAGAGTTAACATGGGACTTATGAAGAACATTTCCTCATCATCAACAATTCTAAAGAGAAGAAGAAAAAATCTTGAGAGAAAAATGGATATTCGTATTAAAGAAACCTCTCATATCATTGCTTCAGATAGGCTTTCTCCTGTCAAGAGAGTATGATGATGTGGATATTGATCTGATGCTGCTAACAGACCCCCCGGAGGGACCACTGTGGGTTCCAACATCAATGGCCACGCTGATGATTAGCAGCGGGCAGCTCCAGGAGCAGGGCCGTAATTCCACAAGCCATTCATGTGTTTCCTGGTTACAGCTTAAGTTTGTTTATTTATTTATTTATTAAAGATTTTATTTATTTATTTGACAGAGAGAGAAAGAGAGAGCACCAGCTGGGGGAAGGGCAGAGAGAGAGGGAGAAGCAGGCTTCCCGCGGAGCAGGGAGCCCGATGCGGGGCTCGATCCTAGGACCCTGGGACCATGACCTGAGCCGAAGGCAGACACTTAACGACTGAGCCACCCAGGGGCCCCACAGCTTCAGCTGAAACATGCCTTGTACTATTCACAACACGTTATTGTTTACCAATAGTTCATCTGTCATCAGAGGACTATCTACAAATGACTTGAATACCCCGACATCTCTCCTGCTGGGTATGGGGGCATACAAGATGAGCACGGAAGGCAACAGGAGCATATACCAATCCTGCCCACTTCACAGAGATTACAGAGTTTGACCAAATTAACTAGTTAGCAGTAAAAGAAAGAACCCACCCGTTGCTTTGCAAATTTACTAGTCATTTGCCTACATTGAGCAAAATGGATCTTTGTTTTTTGTCTTAAAACATGACAATAAGAATTTTCATCCATTTTTGAACTCCAGCAATTTAAAGTTGGAAATATTATTTAAGATCCCATACACATAAAGATTTTTTTAATGTGCTGCTTAGCAATTTGTTAGAAAAAAAAAAAACTCTGTCCTCTTTCTTGCATCATTTACTATTCAAATACCACAAACTATCACCATTTTTTGCTGCAAGGAGATCATGAAATAGCTTCATGTGTTTGTAACTGAAGAGGAGCAAATTAGTACCACGATGTCATGGTGCGCTGTACGGGACTGTAGGGGTGCGTTTCCACTCTCCAGGACTTGGTTCTGCTCTGAACTAAGGAGAAGCTCTGTGGTTAGTGTTGAAGAGCTTCCTTGTCCCATCAACACATAGTCAATCTCAGCTCTACATCTTATTAATTCTCTTCATGTCTCGGAGCATCAGATTCTTGTTTGAAAAATGAGGATTATAGCACTTCTGAGACACTCTTATTGAAATCAAATCATGTTTATCAACTGTTGAAAGTAAGTGTTGACATGACCGTGGATCAGCTGAAGTCTTGTGCACTGGGGACTGGAGGGCCCGCTTGTTCAAACACAAACACTCTGAGAAAAGGTAAATACACATCTGTCTTCTGACCCAGCGATCTCAGTCCACAGTGTATAGACACGCTGGAGGAAGCAGTACCCAAGGCCATCCAAACAATTTTCCCAGCAGATTTATTCACCACACACCAAACTGGACAGTATCTAAATACTCCTAAGATCAAGGGAGGCAAACTATGGTCTGTCCAAACATTAGGGAAATGAAGTAACTTCTGATATACAAAATATGAATGAATCTCATAGCCTTAGGTTGAGCAAAAAGCAGCCGGATACAAGACAGTACCTACTGCATGAGTCCATCGGTATGAAATTGAAGAAATGAGAAGATGAATCTACACTGATCATCAGCATGGTGTTACATGTTGGTGGGCTATTAGCTCTGAAGTTATAAAGAAAACTTCTGGGATCATAGAAGCTTTCATATCCTGATGTGAGTAGTGTTTATGGGGGTTAACACATACAAGATCGATTATCCAGGGGTATATATGTGAAAAATGAAAACCTGTTGAGGAAAGGTGATCATTTTATTATATGTAAGTCATGATTCAATAAAATATTATTTAAAGCAGTATGCATAGAACCTGGCAAATAAAGCTTGAAAGAGACGGTAGCTATAGATCAAGGTAAGTGTCACCTATAGCATTTAGAAATCAATTTCTGGTGACATTTAGATAAAAGTGAACATAAACTAGTCAGAGAAAGACACATTTTAATACTTTGATAATTGACCAAATGCTCTTTAATTATATATCACACAAAAGGATGTTTAGGATATCATCTGTACCCCAGTAAAATATTACACAATTGGGATGGTAGGAAATACCAGAAATATTAAGAGAAAAATAATTTATCATCCATCAGTGAGACCAATTGGATGCTTGATGAAAACTTTTTTAGTGCCACAAGCCTAAGATTTGAGATGGTAGATATAACAGGCATCACTCTATATGTGACAGTTGACCCACTTATGAAATCAAACTAAATTCTCCCATTATTTTTTTGACATTGATAGAAACGAAGAGCAGATACAATCTGTTGCATTGAATAAAGCATTTGATAAACCTATTTTGACAGATGTCTAGGACAATATTCCTCCTCCAGAAAAGAAACAGAGTTTTGTTTTTGTTTTTGTTTTGTTTTCTAAGCAAACTGGAATAGTATTACTTTCACATTTTGAGCCAGACTTATAGTAATTAACAGGTGGACATAACAGATATTAACATATTTTGTTGCTGTTTTGATCCAGTCTTTCATTAAAACCCCTCGGTTAGAGACTACAATTTTTCATTCACTATGGAACATGATGTCTTTATTATAATGTAAGATTAAACTTTTCTATTTTTGACATACTCTGTTAGCTCTAGTTTAAAGCACTGTCACACGCTCATTCTCACGACTATCCACTTTTCCATCTGTACCTTTTAAGGTAAAGACACAGATACATGTATTCACGTAGATGTCACGTATCTCCCTGGGTTCATTAGCCACATTGGTATTTCCATTGAATGTAAGTATCCAAGTATCTTGACACATTTTTCCTTTTTCCACTTCTAGCATCCTCTTATCATTTTAGGTGATATTTACATTTGATTGCCGAAGGAATGTGGTATCGGGAGACTGAATGACCTGAATAAAGGAGCACCTAGTTTGATACCAGATCTAGATTCAAATCTCTGCCTTCCCACTCACCAGAAGTGTGGCTTACCCATGCTATTTGATCTCTGGTAGGCTTACTTTAATCCCTTTTGTAATGGGAACGATCATCCCATTACAGGATGTTTGCAACAATAAAGATTGGATCAGGTGGCTAATTTACTGTCGCATAATCCCTGAATAGAGGCACCTACTTTAATGCAGGCTCATTTCTTACACTGCCTTGAAATCCCAGAAAATATAAGAAAAGTACTCTCAAGCCAAAGATAAACACCTGCACGTTTCATCACTGTTTTTAAACAATTTTCATGGGACACATACAGTCCCCGACCACCCCCCACCCTTGTTCTCAGCCTCTCATAGCATGATACTGTGTTTAAACAAGACAGCAAACCACTGCAAATCCCAAGTGTTCGGGGATACTGGAAAAAAAAAAAAAAGTTAATAAGAGTAGAATAGACTTTATTTTAAATCATGTTAGTCTCCCCAAGAAATGTCTGGCTATCCAACTGTCATATGTAAAGAAATAATATTGTAATAGGATAAAGGGACTGTTAATTCTCTCCTTAATTATCCTGGCCTGTGGGTATTCATTTCAGTATTTGAGAGATGAGAAAAAAAATGTGGAGCCAGCACTCCACTTCATTAGCTAGTTCACCAGCCTCAGCACACCTAGTTTAAAGAAAAAAATTTTTTTTAGGATTTTTTATTTATTTGATAGAAACACAGTGAGAGACGGAACACAAGCAGGGGGAGTGGCAGAGGGAGAAGGAGGCTTCCCGCCGAGCAGGGAGCCCGATGCGGGGCTCGATCCCAGGACCCCGGGATCACAACCTGAGCCGAAGGCGGACGCTTAACGACTGAGCCACCCAGAAGCCTACCTAGTTTAAATCCCTATTCCTTCAAAGAGGGGGCTAGATGTTTGAACCCTCCATTTGTCTTTCCATAACCAAAACCACTGGGGAGTTTCTTAGAGGACTTTTTTCAGCTGACCTCTGTTATGCTGCTATTTATAAGGGAAAGAGATTGGCAGGAAAAAGAACGGACTCACACTGGCCGAGAAGACAGAATATACGGTACAGTCACTCAGGAACAAAGTGAGTCCTCTCTGATTGGGTATTAAATGTCTGGGAAGCTGACTTGGAATGTTTCACAGTAGCTTCTGCTGTTTTCTGGGTCAATTATTTCTTTAATGCCCTTCTCAACTTTGATCAAGTTTCCCTCCCAGCGTTCCAGGATGGAAATGTGGGAGTTTCAAAGATGAACCCAGAGGAATTTCACTGTAGCACAAAATTAATCTTGGTATCGGGGATGTCCTGACCTGCATATTAAGGTGTAGCTTACTTTTTTTTCACTAGTCAATTTTTTCTTGGTAAAATGCAAATAAAATCAATGCGGCATTTCATAGATAAGAGACCCGTCCCCATCTCTCCTTCCCCTACTCTCTCCGTAAGTATACGGTGTGTTTTATATACCCATACGCACATAATATTTGTATCATACTGTGCACGAATACAGGTGAGAAAACATAAAATACACCTGCAGGGACTCATTCTCCATCCTCTCAAAATAACCCCATTCTTTTGATAACTGCAAGAGACTTTTAAAAAAAGGTAAAATAAATGTTGCTTTGGAATATTTGGGATGAATTCTGACAGATGTATTTGCTGCTTCGCGTGAGGAAAGTTGTCCTCACACTGAGTGCATTGCTCTCCTAGAGAGCACTATTCACCTTTGACTGACAGGTCATAGGGGACCTTCTTTCCCTCCCAGTTAGAGGGGAAATCCGAGAGCACCTTGTGCTAATGTGGGAGATGACCAATATGCACTCACAGTAAATACTGATAAAAGAGAATACAGAATCTAGAAAAACAACAGTTACATTAAACTATAACACAATAGGCTCATTGACATTCATTGTGCTTAGATTTAAAGCCCGGTTCTGTATCATAAACACTTTCTTGGAATCATTGCCAAAATTCCTATGTCTAGTTATACTTATTCAGAGAATATATATGCAATTATGTGAAAATTAAAGAAGAAAGCTCATAGATATGATCCCCACTAATAAACCTAATTTTTTATATCATTGTATGAAGCATGCATATGAGGCTCACTGCGTGCTTTATTGACGATAACAGTTTTGGTATCCCTCATCATTTCTTTCTCATAGAAGTAAAAACAGAAAGGTAAATGGCTTAATTTAAATTCAAATTACTAATCCAAGAAATTAAATTACCATAGGCTAAGTTATACACTTCATCTATGAAGAATGACATTTTTCCACTTATGTGTGTTTCATAATTTTTTGTATGCATTCAGTACTTGAGATATTTGTTGTGCAGGCTCATGAAATAATCATTAGTCATCTCTCTATGTGGAAACCCAGGCAGCTCGTTTTCAGGTTTTCCCTCACTCTATTGCATATGTCCCTGAGGCTAATGTAAACATACTGAAAGTAGTGTTACAACTTGACACACAAGTTTTGTTTTGTTTACTGTTTTGATTTTTTTCTAAATTTTTATTTAAATTCTAGTTAATTAAGGGGGGCCTGGGTGGCTCAGTAGGTTAAGCATCGGACTCTTTTTTTTTTTATAACTGGGGTTGCCCCTTAAAACATCCCTCTTTAATAATGTAAAGAAATATTATTGTAATGCATTTGACACTTTTTAGATAAGCTATATATAGATATATATGTATATAGATATACAGAAATTGGGACACAAAAGCTTCAGGTGACATCTTCAAATGTTAACAACTATAGAAGAGAGAGGGCTAGAAGTAGAATAGTGGTCATGATTGCCAAATTACAATATAAGGATATAATTTATAATTTTTTTAAAAGTTTTTATTGTTATGTTAATCACCATACATTGCATCATTAGTTTTTGATGTAGTGTTCCATGATTCATTGTTTGTGCATAACACCCAGTGCTCCACGCAGAACGTGCCCTCTTTAATACCCATCACCAGGCCAACCCATCCCCCCACCCCCTCCCCTCTAGAACCCTCAGTTTGTTTCTCAGAGTCCATCATCTCTCATGGTTCGTCTCCCCCTCTGACTTACTCCCCTTCATTCTTCCCCTCCTGCTATCTTCTTCTTTTTTTTCCTTAACATATATTGCATTATTTGTTTCAGAAGTACAGATTTGCGACTCAACAGTCTTGCACAATTCACAGCGCTCACCATAGCACATACCCTCCCCAATGTCTATCACCCAGCCACCCCATCCCTCCCACCCCCAACCACTCCAGCAACCCTCAGTTTGTTCCTGAGATTAAGAATTCCTCATATCAGTGAGGTCATATGATACATGCCTTTCTCTGATTGACTTATTTCACTCAGCATAACACCCTCCAGTTCCATCCACGTCGTTGCAAATGGCAAGATCTCATTCCGTTTGATGGCTGCATAATATTCCATTGTGTGTATATACCACCTCTTCTTTATCCATTCATCTGTCGATGGACATCTTGGCTCTTTCCACAGTTTGGCTATTGTGGACATTGCTGCTATAAACATCGGGGTGCACGTACCCCTTCGGATCCCTACATTTGTATCTTTGGGGTAAATACCAGTAGTGCAATTAAGCATAGGACTCTTAATTTCGTTCGGGGCATGATCTCAGGGTCGTGAGACTGAGCCCCACGTCGGGCTCTGTGCTCAGCACAAAGATCCTCTTCCTATAACCCCTCCCCCACTCACGTTCTCTCTCTCTCAAATAAATATTTAAAAAAACATAAATTCTAGGGCGCCTGGGTGGCTCAGTTGGTTGAGCGACTGCCTTCGGCTCAGGTCACGATCCTGGAGTCGTGGGATCGAGTCCCGCATCGGGCTCCCTGCTCGGCGAGGAGCCTGCTTCTCCCTCCAACCCTCCTCCCTCTCATGTGCTCTCTCTCTCTCTCTCATTCTCACTCTCTCAAAATAAATAAATAAATCTTTAAAAAAAATAAAATAAATAAATTAAAAAAATAAATTCTTGTTAGTTAGCATATAGCGTATTATTGGTTTCAGTAGAATTCAGTGATTCATCACTTACATGTAACACTCAGTGCTCATCGCAAGTGCTTTCCTTAATGCCCATCCCCCATTTAGCCCATCCCCCACCCACCTCCCTCCATCATCCTTCAGTTTGTTCTCTAGCATTAAGAGTCTCTTATGGATTGCTTTTGCCCCTCCTTTTTTTTTTCCTTTCCCATATGTTAATCCGTTTTGTTTCCTAAATTCCACATATGAGTGAAATCATATGGTATTTGTCTTTCTCGGACTTATTTCGCTTAGCATAATACTCTCTAGCTCCATCCACGTTGTTGCAAATGGCAAGATTTCATTCTTTTTGATGGCTTAGTAATATTCCATTGTACACGCCACCTCCTCTTTACCCATTCATCAGTCAATGAGCTTTTTCCATAGTTTGGCTTTTGTTGATAATGCTGGAGTGCACGTACACTTTCAAATTTGTATTTTTGTATCCTTTGGGTAAATACCTTGTAATGCAATTGCTGGATTATTGGGTAGTCTATTTTTAACTTTTTGAGGAATCTTCATACTGTTTTCCAGAGTGGCTACACCAGTTTGCATTACCACCACCAGTGTAAGAGGGTTCCCCTTACTCTACATCCTTGCCTACATATGTTGTTCCCTTAGTTATTAATTTTAGTCATTCTGACAGTTGTGAGGTGATATCTCATCATGGTTTTGATCTGCATTTCTCTGATGATGAGTGATCTTGAGCATCTTTTCATGTGTCTGTTTGCCATCGGGATGTCTTCTTTGGAAAAATGTCTATGCATGTCTTCTGCCCATTTCTTTTTTTTTTTAAGATTTTATTTATTTATTTAAGAGAGAGTGAGTGAGGGAGAGAGAGAGAGAGTACAAGCAGGGGGAGGGGTAGAGGGAGAAGGCTTGCCGCTGAGCAAAGTGTCCAGGGCCGGGCTTGTTCCTGGGACTCCAGGATCATTACCTGAGCCAAAGGCAGACACTTAGCTGACTGAGCCACCCACATGCCCCATCTTCTGCCCATATCTTAACTGGATTGTTTGTTTTTTTTGGTTGTTGAGTTTGAGAAGTTCTTTATAGATTTTGGATACTAACCCCTCATCAGATATGTAACACAGTACTGAAGTCTTAGCCTCAGCAATCAGACAACAGAAAGAAATGGAAGGCATCCAAATCAGCAAGGGAGAAGTGGAACTTTACTATTTGCAGATAATATGACACTCTATATAGAAAACCCAAAAGACTCCACCAAAAAACTGTTAGAACTGATATATGAATTCAGCAAAGTCACAGGATATAAGAGCAATGTACAGAAATCTGTTGCACTTCTATACACCAACATTGAAGCATGAGAAAGAGAAAGTAAGGAATCAAGTTCATTTACAATTGCACCAAAAACAATAAGACACCTAGGAATAAACCTAACCAAAGAGATAGATCAGTACTCTGAAAAATATAGAACACCTATGAAAGAAATTGAAAAGGACAGAAATACATGGAAAAAAAATTCCTTGTTCATAGTTTGGAAGAACAAACACTGTTAAAATGTCTATTCTACCCAAAGCATCCTATACAATTAATGCAATGCCTATCAACATACCACCAGCATTTTTCACAAAGCTAGAACAGATAATCCTAAAATTTGTATGGAACTACAAAGACCCTGAATAGCTAAACTAATCCTGAAAAAGAAAAGCAAAGCTGGCGGCATCACAATTCCGGACTTCCAGCTCTATTACAAAGCTGTCATCATCAAAACAGTATGGTACTGGCACAAAAACAGACACATAGATCAATGGAACAGAATCGAGAGCCCAGAAATGGACCCTCAACTCTATGGTCAACTTATCTTCAACAAAGCAGGAAAGAATATCTAATGGGAAAAGGACAGTCTCTTCAACAAATGGTGTTGGGAAAATTGGACAGCCACATGCAGAAGAATGAAACTGGACCATTTCCTTACACCAAAGACAAAGATAGACTCAAAATGGTGAAAGACCTCAATGTGAGACTGGTATCCATCAAAATCTTAGAGGACAACACGGGCAGCAACCTCTGTGACCTCAGCCACTGCAACCTGTTCCAAGACACATCTCCAAAGGCAAGGGAAACAAAAGCAAAAATGAACTATTGGGACTTCATCAAGATAAAAAGGTTCCGCACAGAAAAGGAAACAGTTGAAAAACTAAAAGGCAGCCTATGGAATGGGAGAAGATGTTGCAAATAACTTGATACACAATAAAGTAAACTACTGGGTTCTCTAAATGATGATGAAGCCATTATCTAATAATCCCAGTGTTGAACAATCACTACCTAAATAATGTCAGTCCCAGGGAATGTGACCTACGTGTGTGGGAACAGTGTGCCGGGCACCATGCTGAGCTAAACACACACACACACACACACACACACACACATATTCATAAGCTTGGTACTATCATTTTCATCATCGTACGGAGGAAGAAGATGGAGTTTAATGGCGTTAAGAGCCTTGGAGCCTTGGCCAAGGCCTTGTACTTACAGAGCAGCAATTGGAACTGTGATGTTACACTGCCTCAGGTACTGTTTCAATAACTGGTCTTTTCTCTCTTCATCATTCTTTTCTCTCAAACCGGGAACATGCTAGGTATGAGAATAAATAATATCTATGCAACTCCTACCGTGTACCAAGCTGTTGAAAGCAATGCTCTGGAGAGGAGCTATTATCACCAGTTTTTACATCTAAAGCAAGTGAGGCGTTGGCAGAATAAAGCTGCCCCTAAATCACAAAGCTAGAAAGCGATGGGGCCATGGTAGATGAAGCCAGAGTCCCTGCGGACCGTCACCACCATGCTTGCTCTCAAAGCAACGATCATAAGACAGTCCTCGTTCTCAGCCATGTGACTACTGTAACAGAGAAATAAGGCACATGCACGAGAAAAAAATGCCAGCAACACAAGACAAATATGATGAGCAACAGACAACACTAGCGTGGATGAGAAGTCCTGCTGGGATTTAGAAGAGGAAAAACCCATCTTTCTCTCCATCTCTGCTTCTTCGGAACCTTTGTCTTGCTGTCTTTACAAATCCATATCCAATTCAACACATGTTGCACATGCTCTACCTCCTCTTGCTACCTCTGGTTACCTTGGTTTCCCTCACTCTGCTCTGTCTAGCAGTCATGAAGTCTCATGCACAAGGCACAGAGGAAGAGAAACTTCTTTTACCTTATTTTGTAAATGTAGGAGAGAAATGCATGCATGATGGCTTGAAACAGAACCCAATGGTAAGTAAACTGTCACAAATAAAAATGACCAAATTTAACATTTTGGTATTAGAAAATGGATTCTAGAAATATTCATGACTTTCATAGAATATGATATTTGCTTTCCCCTTATTTTTTTATTATACAATAATAGGTCTGACTTTCCATTTGATAATCCTTGAAATTGCATTTCTTATCCCACTTTTCTTCATCAGTAATGCTCTTTGGAAATCTGCAGTGCACACACCGGCTCGACTGCATAGACGTGAATTCCTTCTTAATTAAGAGTTATGGCCTATCACACAAAGAAAAGAAAAATCATATCTATCGAGGTCCTTATTTTATCTACAGCCCTAGACAGTAATGCCCAATCCTCAGGGAATCTCCTTTCTTGGTTTGGAAGACTGCCTATTTTGAACCTCATCTTGATGTCCCATGGCATCTTTTGTTTCCTTCTTCATGTCCCTCACCTCTGCTTTGTTACTGGATTTGTATATTCAACTTCTGACACTCAGTGCTGTCTTCCTCCCGGTGATGTATTGTACACACTCTGGTTATCAGGGTACCTACCTAGTGTTGCCTCAAAATCAACATGCTGCTGTGTAATTTATCTTTTCCTCTAAACAGACTTTTTTCCTGAGGCTTAAAACCATTCCCTTATCTTTTTAATGGGCCCCTGACCTGAACTCTCTGTGCCCTGGGACCACTATATTGTATTAAAATTTAGTCTATTTTCTCTTTCAAAATAGCTCTTAGATTACTTCTTCCTTCTTTAATGTCTTCAAGTGCATTCATACCCTCACAAATTCTCCCTCCATTGTAACAACCTCCTGGTGACAAGAGACACAAATTGTAATGATCCTAATGACAGAAAGCCAGTGGATACTCAATCTCTAATTATAAAATTCAGGGTTAAATACAATTAAATCACATACTATTAAAAGTACTAAAGTAAAAGTACTCCATTGAAAGTCATCTCTTGGTGTTTCTATAAGCCATATATATCTGCCAGTTAAGAAAAATAGTGTTTGTCTATCAAAAAAAATCTTTTGATTTGGATTACCCAGGTTTCACCAAAACACATCTTTATCGGCCTTAACTATGGATTAATTTATGAAGATACTCTTGTAGAGGTAGTGGTGGAGGGTGGACAGGAATGGCTTTAAAAAAAAATAGTGCGTCATGATGATCTTTGAGAAGGAGAAGAGAAAATTATTGTACTTACTCAATAATTCCAGAATATAGTTGTCTATATTTCTATTTATACCTGCAATTCTTTTGTCACCAGAGACGCTTAAAGCAGTTAGTCTAGAATGTCCATCTCTTCTTCCACCAAGTGAGCCAATTAGTTAAGTGAAAGGAATAACTACTTCTCAGAGAGCAGATTAGAGCAAAGTTATTGAGCTTTGAAGCCTTCCTTTTCAAGAAAATGCTAAGATACCAGCACTACAAACTGACACCCCCTTCTGATCAGGTAAGTAAGAGAACATTTTTTCTTACAAATCAACAGAAAACAATTCTATCTATAAAGCAATGTGTAATAACTCTGGAATTCTTATGTCTCTATTTCTCCTATAAACTGCTTCTTTTGCTGTAAATCACACTTTCCAACACTTGCAGAGGGAAGAAAGGCCAAGAAATCTACATCTGAATAATTTTGCTATTGATTGCTCTATAATTCTGGGAGAATTGTGGCTCCTTAATAATTACACTGCAAGTTTCACATTAGGTTGAGTGGCTGTAGATGACCTTGGACTTCAACACAGTTGCTTACAGAAGTTTTTATTTTCAATATTTTATTTTGAAGTAACTATAGGTTCACATGCAGTTATATGAAATGATAGAGAGGCTGCAGTACACCCTTTACTCTGTTTCCCCAGTGGTCATCTCATGCGCAGCTATAGTGCAATACCACGCTAAGATACTGACTTTGTCAAGATACAAAACATTTCTTTTGATCTTTGAATTTTCAAAATAACATAAAATCAATAAAACACATCAAGTTTTGATTCTAGGTTCATAAACAAAATTACCATTAAAACCCTTTTATCTATTGTTAGGGGTTCCAAAATAAAAAAGGAAGAAAGGGCCAATATTTCCTCTCATCCATTTCCACAACTGAAGGGCACAATTAGGGGCGCCTGGATGGCTCAGTTGTTCAGCGTCTGCCTCTGGTTCAGGTCATGATGGGATCAAGCCCTGCACTGCGCTCCCTGCTCGGTGGGAAGTCTGCTTCTCCCTCTCCCGCTCCCCCTGCTTGTGTTCCCTCTCTCACTGTGTCTCTCTCTGTCAAATAAATAAATAAATTCCCCCCCCAAAAAAGGAAGGGCACACTTACCTAGTGTTTATTCCAACCATTTATATTATCTTCTTGAAATGCTATATTTGGTTTGTAATTGGCATTCCAGGGAGATAGAATTACAAGGTAACCTCTCTTAAGCACCTAACATTTATTTGAATGTACCTATTGATTTGATAAGATACCAAACTTATATGTTAAATGCTTCACAATTCCCTAAAATTGATGATTACCATATGGAGATATTGATAAATTTTACAGGACAACTAATTCATTTTAGCGCACTTATTTTTTTCCCCAGAGACTGAATGTAATAGAATGCAGGTCTTGTAGCATAAAATTGCTTATATCTTATTTTCAGATAATGTCTTATTTATCTGTTAGTTGTCACAGTGGAGATACAAGTACTATGCTTCATATATCACCCTGAAATATTTTTAAAAACAAAGCCTTACAAGGTAACCTAATATGTGGTACCTTCTAGAAATTATTACAACTCTCCCATATATAAAATTCTTTGGACAAGAAAAAAAAAAAAAGGATGATTTTATTTGTTAAAGGACTATCATGATTAATTTAAACACAATATTTTTATTTGAGTATTTTTTATGGTGGTAAACATATATTACATAAAATTTACCATTTTAGACATTTTTTAGCATATTGTTTTAATGGCATTAAGTACATTGACATTATCACGCAAATGTCACCACATTCATCTCCAGAACTTCTTCTGTCTTCCCAAATTGAAACTCTATATACGCTAAAAAGTAATTTCTCATACATATGCAGTATATACAGACAGTGGAATATTATTCAAAGCTATAGTAATCAATTCATTATAGCACTGGCACAAAAACAGACACGTAGGCAGAGCAAGACGGCGGGGGAGTAGGAGACCTAGATTTCGTCTGGTCTCAGGAATTCAGCTGAATAGGGATCAAACCATTCTGAACACCTACGAACTCAACAGGAGATCGAGGAAGAGAGTAGCAACAACTCTCTGAACAGAGAAGCGACCACTTACTGGAAGGTAGGACGTGCGGAGAAGTGAATCCGAGGCGATATTCGGGAGGATAGACGGCGGGGGAGGGGCCTCCGTCGGCCACTTCTGGCAAGTGCTAGAGCCGCGGAGCACAAAATCGGACCTTTTAGAAGTCGGCTCCGCGGAGGGACGTCGCTGCAGTGGCTAAGCGGGGGTGGAACCCTCGCGGGACAGTGGGGGTCTCAGGACCCTCGGGGTCACAGAAAGACCGGGGGTGCCTGAGTGCGGCAGAGCTCCCAGGGATCGGAGCGGGGAAGCCGGCTGCAGAGACGGAGCCGAGGCGCGGGCTCCCAGCTCGGGGTGGTCATAAACCGTGATCCGCGGCCCAGTCGGGCCACTGCTCCTCCAGCAGGGACCCCACAAGCGGCAGATCCGGGGAGACTCCCCTTCCTCCCCCGGGAGGAGCAGCGCGGGAGCGCACCGCAGGGATCTGCTGGGTTTGGAGACTCCACGCGGGGTCGGGTGCCAGAGATAGAAACGCTGGGTCACAGGCCGGGTGAGCGCGGAGTGCGGCCGGAGACCGGGGACACGGGAGTGACTGCTTTTCTCTGGGGGCGCACTGAGGAGCGGGGCCCCGAGTTCTCGGCTCCTCCGGGTGGAGATTGGGAGGCCACCATTTTCACCCTGGTCCTCCAAAGCTGTACCGAGAGCTTGCAGGGAACAAAAGCTCCTGAGAGCAAACCCGAGCAGCTCGCTTAGCCCGGACCGACAAGGGCGGGGCAATTCCGTCTCCGGCAAAGACATTTGGGAACCACACCCTCGGAAGACCAACACGAACAGTCAGCCAAGACCAAGTTTACCGATCAAGGAGAACCGGAGAACTCCAGCGCTAGGGGAAGACTGCACATAAAATTCATGGCTTTTTTTATCATGGTTCATTAGTTTTTCAAAGTTAATTTTTTTAACTGTTTTTTTTTTTTAATTTTTCTTTTTCCCTTTTCAACCAACATCTTATCAATCCCTTTTGTTAAAAAAAAAATTTTTATTTTTCGGTTTTAGAGTCATATTCTATTCCATCATAGTAGTTACCCTTATTTTTGTCATATATATATGTTGTTCTCTCTTTAAAATTTTGAGATACAATTTCTTCTAACAGATCAAAATATACCCTAAATGTCTAGTGTATGACTTTGTTCTAGTCTCCGGCCTGATCACATTCTCCCTTTTTTTTTTAAATCTTCATTCTTTTTCAAACAACTTCTTATCAATTCCTTTTATAAAATCTTTTATAATTTTCAGCTTTACAATCATCTTCCATCCCTTCATTGTATCAACCCTTATTTTGTACATAGATAAGTCTTTCTTTCTTTTAAGTTTTAGGAGGCACTTTCTTCTAACAGACCAAAATACACCCAAAATCTAGTGTGTGGCACTGATCTATGCACTAGCCTGATCATATTTGATCATATTCTGCTTTTTTTGTATTGTTCTGTTTTTGTTTGTTTTTATCTTTTTCTTTTTTTTATTTTCTCTTTCTTTTTCCTTTCTTTCCCTTTCTTATCCCCTGGTTTCAGGTCTTTTCTGATTTGTTTACAGTATATTTGCTGGGGACGTTGTTAACCTGTTAGCATTTTGTGCTCTCATTCATCTATTCTCCTCTGGACAAAATGACAAGACGAAAAAAATCACCTCAGCCTAAAGAAAAAGAGATAGTACCATCTGCCAGGGACCTACTCAATACGAATATTAGTACGATGTTAGACCTAGAGTTCAGAATCATGATTTCAAAGATACTAGCTGGGTTTGAAAAACTCATGGAAGTTATTAGAGACACCCTTCCTGTAGAAATAAAAGAACTAAAATCTAACCAAATCGAAATCAAAAAGGCTATTAATGAGGTGCAATCAAAATGGGGGCACTAACTGCTAGGATAAATGAGGCAGAAGAGAGAATCAGCGATAGAGAAGACCAAATAATGGAAAATAAAGAAGCTGAGAAAAAGAGAGAGAAACAACTACAGGATCACAAGGGCAGAATTCAAGAAGTAAGTGATAAGATGAAACAGCATTAGAATAATTGGGATCCCAGAAGAAGAAGAAAGAGAGAGGAGGGCAGAAGGTATATTGGAGTAATTACAGAAGAGAACTTCCCTAATGTGGGGAAGGAAACAGGCATCAAAATCCAGGAGGCACAGAGAACCCCTCCCAAAATCAATAAAAATAGGTCAACACCACGACATCTAATAGTAAAACTTACGAGTCTCAGAGACAAAGAGAAAATCTTGAAAGCAGCTCAGGAGAAGAGATATGTAACCTACAATGGTAGAAACATTAGAATGGCAACAGACCTATCCACAGAGACTTGGCAGGCCAGAAAGGACTGGCATGGTATTTTCAGAGCACTACACAAGAAAAATATGCAGCCAAGAATACTATATCCAGCTAGGCTGCCATTGAAAATAGAAGGAGAAATCAAAAGCTTCTAGGACAAACAAAATTAAAGGAATTTGCAAACACGAAACCACCCTGCAAGGAATATTGAAAGGGGTCCTCTAAGCAAAGAGAGAGCCTAGAAGCAGCATAGACCAGAAAGGACACAGACAATATAAAGTAACAGACACCTTACAGGCAATACAATGGCACTAAATTCATATCTTTCAATAGTTGCCCTGAATGTAAATGGGCTAAATGCCCCAATCAAAAGACTCAGGCTATGAGATTGGATTAAAAAACAAGACCCATCAATATGCTGTCTGCAAGAGACTCATTTTAGACCCAAAGACACCCCCACATTGAAAGTGAGGGGGTGGAAAACCATTTACCATGCTAATGGACACCAAAAGAAAGCTGGGGTGGCAATCCTTATATCAGACAAATTAGATTTTAAAACAAAGACTGTAATAAGAGATGAAGAAGGACACTATATCCTACTTAAAGGATCTATCCAACAAGAAGATCTAACTAATGTAAATATCTATGCCCCCAAAATGGGAGGAGCCAGTTATATAAGGCAACTAATAACAAACACAAAGAAACACGTTGACAACACAACAATAATAGTGGAAGGCTTTAACACCCCCCTGACTGAAATGGACAGATCATCTAAGCAAAAGATCAACAAGGAAATAAAGACCTTAAATGACACACTGGACCAAATGGTCTTCACAGACATATTCAGAACATTCCATCCCAAAGCAGGGGAATACACATTCTTCTCTAGTTCCCATGGAACATTCTCCAGAATAGATCACATTCTGGGTCACAAATCAGGTCTCAAATGGTACCAAAAGATTGGGATTATTCCCTGTATATTTTGAGACCAAAGGGCTTTGAAACTAGAACTCAGTCACAAGAGGAAACTTGGAAAGAACTCAAATACATGGAGGATGAAGAACATCCTACTAAAGAATGAATTGGTCGACCAGGAAATTAAAGAAGAATTAAAAAAATTCATGGAAACCAATGAAAATGAAAACACAACTGTTCAAAATCTTTGGGATACAGCAAAGGCAGTCCTGAGAGGAAAGTATATAGCAATACAAGCCTTTCTCAAGAAACAAGAAAGGTCTCAAATACACAACCTAACCCTACACCTAAAGGACCTGGAGAAAAAACAGCAAATAAAGCCTAAACCCAGCAGGAGAAAAGAAATAATAAAGATCAGAGCAGAAATCAATGAACTAGAAACCAAAAGAACAGTAGAACAGATCAATGAAACCAGGAGCTGGTTCTTTGAAAGAATTAACAAGATGGATAAACCCCTGGCCAGACTTATCAAAAAGAAAAGAGAAATGACCCAAATCAACAAAATCATGAATGAAAGAAGAGAGATCACAACCAACACCAAAGAAATACAAACAATTATAAGAACATATTATGAGCACCTCTATGCCAGCAAATTAGATAACCTGGAAGAAATGGGTGCTTTCCTAGTGATGTATCAACCACCAAAATTGAACCAGGAAGGAATAGAAAACCTGAACAGACTTATAACCACTAAGGGAATTGAAGCAGTCATCAAAAATCTCCCAACAAACAAAAGCCCAGGGCCAGATGGCTTCCCAGGGGAATTCTCCCAAACATTTAAAGGAGAATTAATACCTAATCTCCTGAAACTGTTCCAAAAAATAGAAATGGAAGGAAAACTTCCAAACTCATTTTATGAGGCCACCATTACCTTGATCTCAAAACCAGACAAAGACCCCATCAAAAAGGAGACATACAGACCAAAATCCTTGATGAACATGGATGCAAAAATTCTCACCAAAAAACTAGCCAGTAGGATCCAACAGTCCATTAAAAGGATTATTCACCATGACTAAGTGGGATTTATCTCTGGGCTGCAAGGTTGGTTCAACATCCGCAAATCAATCAACATGATACAATACATTAACAAAAGAAAGAATAAGAATCATATGATCCTCTCAATAGATGCAGAAAAAGCATTTGACAATGTACAGCATCCTTTCTTGATCAAAACTCTTCAGAGTATAGGGATAGAGGGTAAATACCTCAATATCATAAAAGCCATCTACGAAAAACCTACAGCGAATATCATTCTCAATGGGGAAAAGCTGAGAGCTTTCCCCCTAAGGTCAGGAACGTGGCAGGGATGTCCACTCTCACCATTGCTATTCAACATAGTATTAGAAGTCCTAGCCACAGCAATCAGAGAACAAAAAGAAATCAAAGGCATCCAAATCGGCAAAGAGGAAGTCAAACTCTCACTCTTTGCAGATGATATGATACTGTATGTGGAAAACCCAAAAGACCCCACCCCAAAACTGCTAGAACTCATACAGGAATTCAGTCAAGTGGCAGGGTATAGAATCAATGCACAGAAATCAGTGGCATTCCTATACACCAACAACAAGACAGAAGAGAGACAAATCAAGGAGTCGATCCCATTTACAACTGCACCCAAAACCATAAGATACCTAGGAGTAAATCTAACCAAAGCGGCAAAGGATCTGTACTCAGAAAACTATAAAATACTCATGAAAGAAATTGAGGAAGACACAAAGAAATGGAAAAACATTCCATGCTCATGGATTGGAAGAGCAAACATTGTGAAGATGTCAATGCTACCTAGAGAAATCTACATATTCAGTGCAATCCCCATCAAAATACCACCCACTTTTTTCAAAGAAGTGGAACAAATAATCCTTAAATTTGTATGGACTAGAAGAGACCCCGAATAGCCAGAGGAATATTTAAAATGAAAAGCAAAGCTGGTGGCATCACAATTCCGGACTTCCAGCTCTATTACAAAGCTGTCATCATCAAGACAGTATGGTACTGGCACAAAAACAGACACATCGATCAATGGAACAGAATACAGAGCCCAGAAATGGACCCTCAACTCTATGGTCAACTCATCTTTGAGAAAGTAGGAAAGAATGTCCAAATGAAAGAAGACAGTCTCTTCAACAAATGGTGTTGGGAGAATTGGACGGCCACATGCAGAAGAATGAAATTGGACCATTTCCTTACACCACACACAAAAATAGACTCCAAATGGTTGAAAGACCTAAACGTGAGACAGGAGTCCATCAAAATCCTAAAGGAGAACACAGGTAGCATCCTCTTCGACCTCAGCTGCAGCAATTTCTTCCTAGAAACATCGCAAAAGGCAAGGGAAGCAAGGGCAAAAATGAACTATTGGGATTTCATCAACATAAAAAGCTTTTGCCCAGGAAAAGAAACAGTCCACAAAACCAAAAGACAACCGACAGAATGGGAGAAAATATTTGCAAATGACATATCAGATAAAGGGCTAGTATCCAAAATCTATAAACAACTTATGAAACTCAACACCCAAAGAACAAATAATCCAATCATGAAATGGGCAGAAGACATGAACAGACATTTTTCCAAAGAAGACATCCAAATGGCCAACAGGCACATGAAAAAGTGCTCAACATCGCTCGGCATCAGGGAATCCAAATCAAAACCTCCATGAGATACCACCTCACACCCATCAGAATGGCTAAAATTAACAAGTTAGGGAACGACAGATTTTGGCGGCGACGTGGAGAAAGGGGAACCCTCCTACACTGTTGGTGGGAATGCAAGCTGGTGCAACCCCTCTTGAAAACGGTATGTAGGTTCCTCAAACAGTTGAAAATAGAGCTACTGTACGATCCAGCAATTGCACTACTGGGTATTTACCCCAAAGACACAGATGTAGGGATCCAGAGGGGTACATGCACTCCAATGTTTATAGCAGCAATGTCCACAATAGCCAAACTGTGGAAAGAGCCAAGATGTCCTTCGACAGATGAATGAATAAAGAAGATGTGGTATAGGGCGCCTGGGTGGCTCAGTTGGTTAAGCGACTGCCTTCGGCTCAGGTCATGATCCTGGAGTCCCGGGATCGAGTCCCACATCGGGCTCTCTGCTCAGCAAGGAGTCTGCTTCTCCCTCTGACCCTCTTCCCTCTCGTGCTTTCTATCTCTCATTCTCTCTCTCTGAAATAAATAAATAAAATCTTTAAAAAAAAAAAAAAAAAAAAAAAAAAAAAGAAGATGTGGTATATAGACACAATGGAATATTATGCAGCCATCAAAAGGAATGAGATCTTGCCATTTGCAACGACGTGGGTGGAACTGGAGGGTGTTATGCTGAGTGAAATAAGTCAATCGGAGAAAGACATGTATCCTATGACCTCACTGATATGAGGAATTCTTAATCTCAGGAAACAAACTGAGGGTTGCTGGAGTAGTGAGGGGTGGGAGGGATGGGGTGGCTCGGTGATAGACATTGGGGAGGGTATGTGCTATGGTGAGCACTGTGAATTGTGCAAGACTTGAATCAGAGATCTGTACTTCTGAAACAAATAATGCAACATATGTTAAGAAAAAAGAATAATAAGAAGATAGCAGGAGGGGAGAATGAAGGGGAGTAAGTCAGAGGGGGAGATGAACCATGAGAGATGATGGACTCTGAAAAACAAACTGAGGGTTCTAGAGGGGAGCGGGGTGGGGGATGTGTTAGCCTGGTGATGGGTATTTAAGAGGGCACATTCTGCGTGGAGCACTGGGTGTTATGCACAAAGAATGAATCATGGAACACTACATCAAAAACCAATGATGTAATGTATGGTGATTAACATAACAATAAAAAATTTAAAAAAACCGAATAATGCAATATATGTTAAGAAAGAAAAAGAGGAAGATAGCAGGAGGGGAAGAATGAAGGGGAGTAAATTGGAGGGGGAGAGCAACCATGAGAGACGATGGCCTCTGAAAAACAAACTGAGGGTTCTAGAGGGGAGGGGGTGGGGGGATGGGTTAGCCTGGTGATGGGTATTAAAGAGGGCACGTTCTGTGTGTAGCACTGGGTGTTATGCACAAACAATAAATGAATCATGGAACACTACATCAAAAACTAATGATGTAATGCATGGTGATAAACATAACAATAAAAAATTTAAAGTAAAAAAAAACAGACATGTAGACCAATGGAACCAAATGGAGAGTCCAGAAATAAACCCAAGCTTTTATGGTCAGTTAATCTATGACAAAGAAGGCAAGAATACATAATGGAGAAAGACAGTCTCTTCAACAAATGATGCTGGGAAACCTGGACAGCAACACACCAAACAATGAAACTGGACCACTTCCTTACACTATACTCAAAAATAAACTCAAAATGAATTAAAGACCTAAATGTGAGACCTGAAACCATAAACTTCTAGAAGAAAACATACGTAGTAATCTCTTGGACATCAGCCTTAGCAACCCTCTTCTGGATCTGTCACCTCAGGTGAAGGAAACAGAAGCAAAAATTAATTATTGGGACTACATCCAACTAGAAAGCTTTCGCACAGTGTAAAAAGCCATCAACAGGACAGAAAGGTAACCTATGGAATGGTAGAAAATATTCGCAAATCATGTATCTGCTAAAGGGTTAATATCTAAAATATTTAAAGAACTGATATATTGGGGCACCTGAGTGGCTCAGTCATTAAGCATCTGCCTTCAGGTCGGGTCATGATCCCAGGGTCCTAGGACTGAGCCCCACATAGGGCTCCTGACTCAGCAGGGAGCCCGCTTTGCCCTCCCCCTCTGCCTGCCTTTCTGCCTACTTGTGCTATCTCTCTGTCAAATAAATAAATAAAATCTTAAAAAAAATAAAGAAGTCATATAATTTAATACCAAAAAACCTAAATAATCCAATTAAAAATGGGCAGGGGACTCAATAGATTTTTCCAAAGAAGACATCCAGGTGGCCAACAGGCACATGAAAAGATGTTCAACATCACTCAACATTGGGGAAATACAAATAAAAACCACAATGAGATACCACCTCACACCTGTCAGAATGGCTAACATCAAGAAGACAAGAAATAACAAGTGTTAGCGAGGATGTGGATAAAGGGGGACACTCGTGCACTGTTGGTGGGAATGCAAACTGGTGCAGTCACTCCGGAGAACAGTATGGAGGTTCCTCAAAAATTGAAAATAGAAATATCATGTGATCTAGTAATTCTACTACTGGGTATTTACCCAAAGAAAATGAAAACACTAATTTAGAAAGGTATTTATTGTACCCCTATATTTACTGCAACATTATTTACAATAGTTAAGATTTGGAAGGAGATCAAGAGTCCATCAACTGATAAATGGATAAAGATGTGGTATAAACACACAATGGAATATTACTCAGCCATATAAAATAATGAAATCCTGCCATTCAGGGCAACATAAATGGACCTAAAGGATATTAAGCTAAGTGAAATAAGTCAGGTAAGGAAAGATAAATACCGTATGATTTTACTTATATGTGGAATTCTAAAAAAGAAAAAAAACAAATGAACAAACAAACTGAAATGGAAACAAACTCATACGGACAGAGGACAGACATCAGAAGGAAGGGTGTGGAGCAATGGGAAAAATAGGTGAAGGGAATTAAGAGGTACAAACTTCAAGTTTTAAAAAAGTAAGTCACAGGGATGAAAAATACAGCACAAAGAATATAGTCAAGAATATAGTAATAATATATGGTGGGAGATGGTAACTACATTTACCATGGTGAGCATTTCATAATGTATAGAATTCTGGAATTCACTAGGTTGTACATCTGGAACTAAGGTAACATTGTGTGTCAACTATACTTCAATGATGCAGGATACCACATGGATGAACCCTGAAGACTTTATGCTAAACTGATTTGTTTTGCTTGTAACTTTTTTAGGAGCGCTGCTCTAACCGTTGTCATGACTACTCAGGAAATTACCTGATGGATAAGGTGGACATTTGAATATGATTTATATCAACTCCTCTTTTTCTCGTGGGCACTTAAATGACTCATTCAACTCCTCTTTTTCTCGTGGGCACTTAAATGACTCATTCTAGTTTCTCAGGGCGGCTTTGATTTCCAAGTTCTTTGCCTTGTTTCTGCAAATGCACCTATACTCATCAGGTGACACTCGTCATGAAGTTTGGCACAGAAAATGCAGGCCTCTGGGATCTATGAAAAATTATTTGGCCTTCCCAGCAATTTTACTTTGTGTAATCAGGCAAAAATGCCACATTCTTCATTTCAAGAGTCTGAGTGAACCACATGATTATTTATAAGGAAAAAAAGGTTAAAAAACCTTAAAACAAAAGAAAGTCAATGACCAAGTGCTTTGCTTTAGCAGTTGAAATGTATGTATAAATATCTATAACAGTGCGTGGTCCGATATCATGGGGGCCAACAGTATTGATTTAACAATAAGCAAATCATGGTTAGTTGTGAACAGTGTTACAAAGGGGTAGGTTCATCACTGTTGAAGCAGCTGATAACAACACCCCAACGATCCTTCAAGAAGCCACTACTCCTGTTCTCCAGTGGTTCCAAGCAAGTGGAATCCATCCTCCAGGCCCCGAGGCTGACAAATGATCTATGGGTGACACAGCACATTCCGTGTCCATACACACGGTACCTGGTTGAGCAACACGTATAACCTGAGTCCAACCACTGAGGGTCGTCCACCTCAGGAAACATTGTCAGGAAAGTAGTACCCTTCCTCATAGATTGTAGAATGTTAGCCTGGAGAGATCAAAATCCACTGTTGCCACAGGGGGGAAAGGGCCTCCCTACTCCCTGAAAATCAGGTCACCATGTATTAATCATCATTTTCCAGAGAATTGGAACCAATAGAGTGTTTAATGTATAAACACTGTGCACACACACACACACACACACACACACACACAAACACACACACACAGTTGACCTGCATGCAACACAGGGGGTAGGGTTGCTGACCCCCTGCACAGTCCAAAATCCATGTAAAATTTTGACTCCCCAAAATCTTAACTACTAACAGCCTACTGTTGACCAGAAGCCTTCCAGATAACATAAGCAATTGATCATTTTGTATATGTATTATATACTGCATTCTTCCAAAAGTTAGAGAAAAGAAAACATTATTAAGAGACTATAAGGAAGAGAAAATGCATTTATAGTACTGCAAAAATCTGCATGTAAGTGGACCTGCACAGTTCTAACCTGAGTTGTCCAAGGGTCAACTGTTTAAAGAAAGAAAGATTATAAGAAAACTCACAAGGCATTGGAGGCTGACAAATCCCCAGAACTGTAGTCAGCAAACTGGACACCCAGCAACACTGGTGGTATAATTCCCATCTGCAGCTGGGGCCTGAGAATCAGGAGAGCCAGTGTGTTTCCAGGCCAAAGTCCAGCAGGCTTAAGAGCCAGGAAAAGCCCATGTTTCATTTTGAGTCCAAAAGAAGGAAAAAATTGAAATCCTAGTTCAAAGGCAATCAGGAAGAGGAATTCCTCTTGCTCAGACGTTTTTATTTTCCCCATTCAGGCCTTCAACTGATCGGATGAGGCCCACCACATTAGGAAGAACAATCAACTTTACTCAGTCTATCAACTTAAATATTAAACTCCTCCAAGAACATCCTCACAGAAACATCAAAATAATGTTGGACCAAATGTCTGGGTACCCCTGGGCCTAGTTAAGTTGTTACATGAAATTAACCATCACACCCAGAATCATGCAGAACCTAAAGATGAATACAGAGATCATGTAGAGATGATACAATTCGAATTGTTGCTTTTAGCCATGCTGAATCATCACTAGTGCTGTTTTATTGACGTGAGCCAGCTTGAGTTGTGTTTCTGTTACTTGCAATTGAAAACAACACAAAAACCTCAAGTAATATAGCAGAGAATTCTAATGAATTAGAAATATTTCTCATGTCATTATTTTTTAAACCTTAAAGCCTTAAGTTCCATCGTTATCCTCATTTACTTCTGCCCCAGAGACTTTCCTGTAGACCAGAAAAGAATGTGGATTTTAAGGTGTCCCGGGAACGCTTCTGAAGAGTGAAATCTGGTGTGTGTGTGTTTGTCAGAAAGTATGTTAAGGGCTTGTGTTGTAACATAGCTGTTGCCTAGTGCTGGTCCACATACTATTGATACTCACTGATGGAATTCCAATAGGTGGAAACACGGGGAAAATAAAGATGATCAAATGGGTTTTAAGTAATGAGTTACTAAGTATTTTCACTTGAATGAGTTCCTCTTCTTAGATTATGACTTTCCAAATTTTTTGATGGAAATTTTTTTTTTTTTCCGACGCAATGATAATTATAATAGAAAAGTGGGTTTGTGTGCTTTCCAGTGTCCGTCGTTAGAGAAATAAGCTCAGTGTTTCTGTGCTGCCCCCTCGGTGCGTTAGAAGTTTTGTCCTCCCCACGCCCCCACAGAAAATTCTGAGATCACTGCATGTGGCAATTTCCCTGAAAGGCTTTATGACATCATAGTATCACTAGAGTGCTTAACCAACAATGTGGAGTGAACCCCTTCCTAAAGATAATGCTGACATTACAAAAGAGCCCCCCCGCCGCTCTGGGGACTGAGAAGTTTGCAGGTATGAGAATTCCCATCTCTCAGGGCAGATACTGCTAATTGTTCAAACACATTTTCCTGCTGAGCACAATCTATCTCAATGAGAGTCGCTAAAACACAGCAGGGGGTAACGCGGAAAAGGCTGTTATCTGTTGCAGGCCAAGGCTAATACAGAGAGACTGAGCCGAAGCTTCTCTGCTGCAGACACACTGTGTGCACATTTCTTTGTGATGCTGGGCTGGACCCCACAAAGCACGTTCCTACTCACTGCCTACTTCTCCCGAGGGGAGGTGATGGGAGAGGACAGGCCTGAGGCCAAAATGCAGCCCCCATGTTTGCCTCTGTTCCTGCCCCTGGTGCCTTCCCTAACAATGTCCCCCACCCCCATGACTCCGGCATGCAAGCGTTTACTTGAGTTAACATTTCCCAACAGGCGTGGAGGCAGTCTTACCCACCTCTATAGGATACCAGCACCAGAGCCCCCTCCTCAAAGGACTGGTTTATTCCTTGAGTCTGCAGACATTGGGTGACTCCCCTTTCAAAGCACGAGTGTCAGCTCTGTAGAGCTTCTCCTCTGGGCTTCCAAATTCTGTAATTCTTACCACTCCCATTTGCTTCCGAGGTTACTGTTTTTGTTATTATAGTGATACCATCATTCATTGAGCTCTTCTGATGTGTCAGCAGTAAGTATATGAATCTCATACTTGTGTATCACATGTACATATATTCAGTCCTTACAACAATGCTATGCGGTAAGTCCTATTATGATCCATGTTCTACAGATGAGGAAAATAAAGCAAAAGAAGTGGTGGAAGGTAAGTCACAGAGAGCCAATGTTAAGAATAGCAAGGGACAATGTTAAGAAGTGAAGGCTCAAGTATCTGTCGATTCATCTGTCATCCAGACACCCAGAGTCACCCTTGTGGGAAAAACGGCCATGGGTGAGAGGGTCAGGGGCCATGATGGTGTAATTGTCATGATCTTTCAATGCTTTCCTCATTGAATAGACAGAAATTCACATTTCTTCCGAAAGACCAAGTAGATTGGGCATTTCAGAAACTCTGGAGGGAAAGGGGGTGCCCACTGCATGATGTAGGTTGAGATAAAGATGGGACCCATATCCAACCTGCAAAGAGATAAGTGTTCTCACCTGCAGATAACTGAGTTCTATCCAAGACTTTTCATTTTTGAAGCCCTCTGTTGGGTGCCTGGGTGGCTCAGTCGGTTAAGCATCTGCCTTCAGCTCAGGTCATGATCTCAGGGCCCCGGGATGGAGCCCCGCATTGGGCTCCCTGCTCAGCGGGGAGCCTGCTTCTCCCTCTGCATCTGATGCTACCCCTGCTCATGCTCTCTCTCACTCTCTCTCTCAAAAATAAATAAAATCTTTAAAACAATAAAGTCCTCTGTTATTTGTCCTGGCTCTAAAATTGAGTTGGTCGATAAAATGCAATGCACTTAAATATATAAAATCTCTTCCTTGAGTCTCAGAAATATTATTGGTAGTTTAGAAGTGCTTTATTATTTTAACACTTATAAGTGCATTGTTGTTATCTTCAATTAGTTACTTTTGAACGAGACTACCAGTAATCATTCTACTTACATTTTGCTAGTATAAAATCTAAGCAAGGATTACCATGAAGAGGGCTCAGTTCAAAGTGTACAAGTCTGAGTTACTGGCTCCAGAAAGTACAGAGTTATGACGGGCTGACAACATCCTAGCTTCTGAGAGTAAACAGAGTCAGAAATGTATAAACTTGTACAGACCCCAAACTTTACAGCACAGGACCAATAGTGTGATCATACAAAATGATCATAACCTCAGACTATGACAGTTATTGTGTTAGGCAAGAATTATCTCTATTCTTTTTTCACTATTGTTTTTCTATCGAAGGATAATTAACCAACAGTGTCCTATTAGTTTTGGGTGTATGATATGATTCAACAATTCTGCACATCACTCAGTGCTCATCATGATAAGGGTGCTCTTTATCATCTTTAATGTTTATAACTCTATGTGGTAGGTACTATGGCATCCAAATTTTAGCAAGTAAGAGAACAGAGGTTTAGAAAAACTAAGCAGTTGTTAAAGGTCACAGAGGAACAAGCATAGCAGTGAACTCAAACCCAAAGCTGTCTGACTCCCACAGGAGTCTGTTCTTTGCAAATTATTATCCTTAGATTAAATCCTTCTAATAGCTTTTGGAATTACAGCACCAACAGATCTCCTATAGAAATTCGTTTTTTCCTTCCTGTTCTGTAAACCTTTGTCCTTTCTCTGGATAGAGGAGTTTGTTGACAGACTCCTCAGATATTCTCAGATCTTATTTCCAAGCAAGACAACCTATCAGAACCAATGTTAAGGAGAATCTCAATAATCAATATAAGGTATGAAGAGATACTAAAAAGATTTAACTACATCACAAACTTTACAGTGACAAAGCCATATAATGAATGCTGATTCACTCAGGGTGAAATATTGTTTTAAAAAGCTTAATTAATTAAATATAACAGAGCTATAAGGAACCAGAATTGATTAGAAGCTATTGTAGCCCACATGCATAGGACATACGATCAATTTGATTATGCTTTTTTTTTTTTTTTTTTGACACAGAGAGAGAGAGAGAGAGAGGAATCACAAGTAGGCAGAGTGGCAGGGAGCGGCAGAGGGAGAAGCACTCTCCCCGCTGAGCAAGGAGCCCAACGCCGGACCCGATCCCAGGACCCCAGGATCACGACCCGAGCCGAAGGCAGACGCCCAATGACTGAGCCACCCAGGCGCCCCTGATTATGCATTCTTATTGAGAAACTAACAAGGTTGATACCGACAGATACTTTAAAATATAAAATTGGTGAATTTTCTACTGATATAGTACATATTGCATTTTTCATGCAATCCAATCACTAATGCAGTACAAGAGATAAGCAAACTCCTATTAAACAGTTTTCCAGGGCAAAAAATATATTCCTGCTTTCAATACTTATTCCCTGTTCCTCTAATAAGATACAGCATTTTCCCTTATTTCCTACACACTTACAGACCCAAACACATACACAGCTAGCATGAGAATACTGCATATATGGTGGTGATCTGTCTTCCGAGTCTGAACAGGGCATGCTACAAAACTGTCCTAAACTTGGAGGAAAGTTCATGATAAAAAATCAAAACAAAATAAAACGTTGATGTCACAGATTAAAGTGGCTCAACTGTTTTTTTTCTTGATTTCAGCTTCCCAAAAGCTTAAAAAAAATCCACCCAAATATAAATAACCTAAAAATTATATATCTGCTTTGTATATAGTGAGTTGTGACCCAGCTTTGCCCCACTAGAGTGATAAAGGAAACCTTTTATTTTTCAAGTTTCTTTCCCCTGAATCTCATAGGGTGCACCTGGCAGACTCTGAGGCCAAACACCATCATCTGGAAGGCAGGGTTTTATGGGTCCATAAAAGGCAAAGGGTTTTATGGGTCCAACGTCAGCCTGTATATGAACTACCTGTTCTTTTTCTTCCCACTTAATATCAAATGATGTTGTCATTAACATAAGTGCATTTAAGGCTAAAATCACAACCTTAGACATGAAGTCTCTATTGTTATGAAGTTGGCAATATATACATCTAAGTAATTCTTCTTATATTAAATAATCAAACATTATTCATATCTTATTTCTAAACTTGATGCCTTTAAACTTCCGAGCTAATAGATTTGTAACCAAACTTACTGTCTGTGATAGTTAATTTGATGTGTCAGTGTGACAGAGTTCATGGATGCCCATGTAACGGGAGAACGTTATTTCCCAATGTGTCTGCAGTATTTCTGGAGGAAACTAGCATTGGAATTGATAATCTGAGTAAAGCAGACAGCCCTCCCCTCCCCAACTTGGGTGGGCCCCACCCAATCCATCCAGGGCCCTAATAGAACAAAAGGCAGGGGATGGGGGAATTTACAGGCTCTCAGTTTTAGCAGGGACATCAATCTTCTGCCCTTGGGCATTAGAGGTCCTGGTTTGTGGAACCTGCATCATCAGCCCAGGATGGTTCTCAGACCCTCAGACTCAGGCTGCAGCTGAAGAAGAGAAGCTTTGGGAAGTCATACATTTCAAAAGCAATTGAGAAGACATAAAAAAAAAAAAAAAAAAGTGGTACGGGGGGAGGGAAAAATCTCTTCAATTGAGGGACATGAAGTTAATTAGTAATTTAAATAAAGCTCTTCATGTGAAAAGGGCTGATGCCAGATTGTACTGTTGGGTTGCAGGGTTTTTGTCTCATGGAGTTGAAGGAGTCTCAAGTACACAACAGGGTGAGGTGAAGTGAATGCTTATTAAGTGAAGGTGAAAACAGAAAAGGGAAGCTCTCTAGAGCCAGAAGGCTCCCAAATGGGTTGCCACCAAGGGATTTTATGGTCTTTCACAGAAAACTGACCAGGAAGCTTGGTAAATATCCTGTCTATAACATTTACAATAAGGTGGATTTGTAACTATCAGGTGAATACCTCGTCCATGACTTTTCTCCACATCTGGGATTTCTGTGAGCCAAATCAGGCAGCCCCCTACCCTCTCTCCCTACCTAGCCCCACCTGTCCCTTACTCAGTACTACAGTGAATAAAGCCATGGGGGCGTGACTGAAAGATAGTTAAACCCAATGTCAAGAATCAGTCTAGGAGGTAAGCTAAGGGACTTACGAAATATACAATTGCAGATAACATAAATATGAGCAGAGATGTATAAGATATATTAACACTGTTTTAAAAAATCACTTAAGTATTTGAAGATTGTTTGAAGGAAACGATATTTGAAACTTGACTTGAAGGATGGGCAAGATAGCAAAGCACAGACAGAAGGTAGGAATGACCACCACATCATCTCAGAAGTGAGAGGAAAATACCCTGGGGGAGGCATGGGGGAAATTTGGGAGGAAAGCAGAATTTAAATGCATGGGTCTCATGATTCCTAGGAATGACAGATTCTGGAGATTCTGGAATCCCTACCACTTTCACGCCTGGAAGGTTCTGGGCCTGTGAGAAGATAAGTAATAACACGTGGATGGGTTTGAGAACACAAGACCACGTGAATGGAGGACCCAGAGATTAGTGTCAGCCCTGCACACTGGCCAGGCAGGTGCTGAAGGCAGGGGCTGCGGGAACGGGGCTGTGGGAAGGGAGGTTCTGTGTGGGTAACTGGTCAACCTCACAGCCAAGAAGAGGCCGGAGTCCAGGGGTGCAGAATGCCCCTCCCAAACAGACACAGAAGTTAGAAAAAAGTCAGTAAAGAGAGTATAATTGGTCACTGAGGGGTAAAATGTGGTACTTTTTTCAACTGGAATTTAAATTCCACTGTAATGTCATCATTTGCATTCCCTGTGATAAAACACACAGAAAAAAAGTTGTGAAGTGAATAATTCATTTGGAAATGATGAACATTTAAGGAAAAATTTACATAAGGCTACCGATCCTAGTCTAAGTGCTTAGCGAAGAGGTCAATACTGATTACTTTTCTCCTCTTTCTACCCAAGTATTGCTTCTGAATGAGTGGCTTTTTAATGTATTTGCAAAGGAGGATAAATATTTCTAAATAGCAATGAGTGAAGTTAGATTCCTCTCAAAGATCAAATATTAACATTTCATACTTAACACTGCAAACCACAAAGTCAATGGAGCAGGCAATCAATAATGGTATCATAGCCAATGTAGGGTTAGAGGAAAAGAGGGGGTTAGTTACTACAAATTAACCATAAGGAAAAGAGTTATATAGGATATAAAGTGAGAACCAGAATTAGTTCACTTATAGAAAGAGATGCTTATGGTCAGGAGTGATATTCTGAAAACTATGGGGCTGGCCCAGGAGAACGCAAGCAGGTGTCAGCCAGGAATGAGAGTCTGAGAGCCAGCCAGGAATGTTCTGCGTGAGGAGTTTAGTTTCATTTTAAAATGTGGGAAGGCAATGAGACAGAAATAAATAAATAAACATATATATATGTATATATATATATATGTTTGTATCATGAGCACATGAGCAGTGTAAGGACCATTCATGCCATTTAGACATAACCGCTTCACGGTTTACAGAAGACGAACCTTTTCCTTGATCACATAAGTGTTGGTTGTGCCTTGAGTGTTGGGTAGAACATTCCATTAAAACAGTCATTGTGGTGTATTTCTATCAAAATCTTTTAAATCACCAATTCAGTTTGGTAATGTTTATAAAAACATTCAGATTTTCTATATAATCTTGAGTTAGTCTTTATAACTTAAATTTTGTTTGTTTTTTTTTAACTTTCAGTATTTGAATTTTTGACCTAAATATATCTTCAGGGTATTTCAAAATATTTTTTAAACCTAATTTGTGTTGAATCTATATTAAGTTCCCCTTTCCTTTCCTAATATTGTTTATTTATATAGTCAATCTTTCTCCCCCCTTGTGGTCAACTGTACAAAAAGTTTAGTATTATTCTCAGTTTTGGTAATAATAAAAATGTTAAACTTCTTTATTGTATATATTCTATTTTATTAACCTCTATCTTAAGTATCATTTTCTTCCCCTTACATTCTTCCAGTTTGTTTCCTTTATACATTTCTTTTTTATAAAAGATTTTATTTATTTATTTGACAGAGAGAGAGAGAGAGCACAAGTAGGCAGAGTGGCAGGCAGAGGGAGAGGGAGAAGCAGACTCCCCGCTGAGCAGGGAGCCAGACGTGGGGCTCGATCCCAGGACCGCAGGATCATGGCCTGAGCCGAAGGCAGCCGCCTAACCGACTGAGCCACCCAGGTGCCCCTCCTTTATATATTTCTGATGACTTGTTAATTTTCAGCATTTTTTTCAATATAAACATTAGATACTAAATTGACTTTAAATACTGCTTTGGGTACATTGCCTGCATTCGATGTGTGATGTTCTCATTTCAATTTTAAGTATTACTTACTTTCTATTATGAGCTCTTCTTTGACTTAAAAGTTATTTAGATGTTTAATCTCAAGTATATGAATTTTTATAAGATATCTTGTTGTCATTGATTTCTAGCTTAATAGCATTGTCTTCAAAGGACATATTCTCTGTGATATAGATTTTTCTGAAATTTGTTGGGACTAGCTTTATGGTTTTATGTGTTGTAAATTTTTGTAAAAATGTGTCTGAAAAGCAAACATGTGTTTTCCAGTTATTAGATGGAGCAATGGAAATCGATTGAATAGATAAAGCTTGTAAATCAACTTATATTGCCTTTATGTTGGTTTATTTTCTGGTCATTTTGATCTACCAACTACTGAGAGAAGTATGACAGAAATTTCTATAATCATGGTATATCTGTCTACTCTTTACAGCACTGTTGGTTTTATATATATTAAAAATAATGTATTTAGGTCCATACAAGTTTAGAACTTTTCTCCTCTTCATGGGTTTAAAATTTTAACCTCATATACCCAGTGTGCCTCTAGATTTTTCTTTCCATAATCCCAGTATTATCTGGTATTTATATAGTGTGCCACTTTCATTTTTCTTCTTGTTTCCATGGGCATATTTTTCATTCTTCTACTTACAAACTGCATCTGCCCTTTTGTTTTAAGGATGTATTTTGCAAATAGCATAGCTGGGTTTGCTTTAAATCCACTGTGACAATTTCTGCCTTTTCACTGATGAGTTATATGAATCTGCATGTATATATTTGTATTTATTGCTACCATTTTGTTTGGAGATGTTTAGTTGTCGTGTTTTTTCTGTGCTCACTTGTTTCTTCCTTCTTGCCCACATGGTGCTGAACAGACTTGAGGGAGACAACTGTTCCTTCTTCCAAATCTGCTCTTTTCTCTGGTTTGGAAGCTGGGCATGCTTTAACCACTCTGCTGTGAGGATTCAAATACCAGGCTGTCCTCACATCTCAACAGCAAGCTCGTGAATACAGTCAGTCTCGCAGGCTCCTCGCTCCGAGATTCTGTCGTGTGCCGCTGTGTGACCATGCGCTCGTGGTGCTCCCGGCCACTGCAACTGGACCTTCCCTTGAGAGAGCTTTTTCCCAGGCGGTATGGCAGGCCTATTGAGTTTAATGCACTAGGTTTGTTTTTTTTTTTTTTTTTCCTTGTGTCTTTGTGTTATCAACACAACCGCTGTGGATTCCTGCCTAGGATTCAGGCACAGTCTGGAATTATACAATATATGAAAGCTAATTGGCTCCCAAAGGCCTCAAATCCATGATCTTAGACTCATTAGCTCCGAGCATCTAGCAGGATAAAGAACATCTAAGTAGGATAGATAGAACAATGAAGCCATTATGAAGCAGTAAAACGGCATTAAGAATTTGAAAATTAAAGAAAGACAATTAAGTAACCTTCTGGTCAGTACCGAGGCATTTCTCCCTAACAAAGTCCAGGCATAAGGTGGTGTCTCCTCAGGCAAGATGCAACCACCAATAGTAGGTGGTTATGTGCAGCGGGTAGTCCTCCGCCTGTGAGCTCCTCCGTGTCTCTGTTGACCTCAGCATCACTGAAATGAAAGAGAGTTCTGAAATCACTTAATTTGAGTACATCATTCACCTTCCTCCTTGTTAATTTAGTTCTGGACTGAGCAGTTTGAACTTACTGGATACAGCACAGCTTACGTGAATAAAATTCAGCACTCCTAGGTGGAGGGGAAAATGAAATTTAGCATCACACTTTTTTAGGTTTTCTGATGTCAACTGATGGATGCCAGTTGTCTTGTCATCAACTGGGAAGGATCGCTTCTTAGCCAGGACTTCCCAGTACAGTAACTGTTGTTAGTTCCTAACTGTTAGCAACTTTGTAAACACTGAGTTGGGAGCATCTGTGTACGTCCCCTCCCTCAAATCCCTTTCAGCTGGGACTAAGGTAGGACTTCCTTTATAGTCCCGGTTGTTTCTCTTGGTCCCAGAGACATCCAGGGTTTCTGAAGTCACTGCCTTATGTTGTATAATACACCATGAAGGCGTGTAAGGTCGTGCTTGACACCAGTCTCAGGGAGTAGGAAGGAGCTGAATAGAGCTGTTAACAGCACGGACTCTGGCCTTGCTTCCAAATGCAGATCTGCCTCATATTCTCTGTATTATCCAGGGCTATGACCTCATTTCCACGTGCTTACTTCTCCTTGTACGTAAAATAAAATAATGTCTATCACCCATGAAAAAGTAGTAAGACAGCTCATCTAAAAATGCTTAAAGGTTAGTTTGTATTGCCCATCTAGGTCCCCTTCTGGCCTTCCATCATCCTTTTCATAACTCTCGACAGTCACATGCCCTAACACCAAATTGAATGCACTTATAAGAGCCTCTGTTTAACATTTCTGCACTTTTTAGAATATACAGAAAGAGGCTGTTTTAGCAGAATAAATTTAGGAATAGTCAAGTTAGCCAAGCTTTGCTTCCATGGAGAAATAAATGCCCTTCAAGTCTAAAGGCTCCGAGTATATGCAACATAACTCCTTCTTACCCTTCCTTTATAAAAACCTTTGGTTTTTTGCGTATATATTCTTATTCCCAATCATGTTACAAGTCTGAGGGAAAATAACCTAGCATATATTTCTCAGACATTGTTGCTATGCAAGACTTAGACACAATCTTGTACTTAGCCATTGTCATAAACTTGATTATACTTAGAAAATTTTATTTGGGAAATTAACTTTTCACAGAAATGCACATAAAGTTACCAATAATACTGTAAATTAACAACTGAAATTAAAAGTACCAGCAGAACAGAAAAGACAAGGGATTTTTCCTAAGCAATCAGGACATGTGCAGGGTTTTCCAGATCCAAACTCTTTCTTATTTATACATTCCCCTCAACTAAAGGGTGTGGGTTCATCATTGCTTAAAAGCTAAATATTCAGCTTGACACACACTGGAAAATAAAAGTGAAACTGGGGGACCAATCTGACTCTGGGGATGCCTGTGTGGCTCAGTCGTTAAGCGTCTGCCTTCGGCTCAGGTCATGGTCCCGGGGTCCTGGGATCGAGTCCCGCATCGGGCTCCCTGCTCCGCGGGAAGCCTGCTTCTCCCTCTCCCACTCCCCCTGCTTGTGTTCCTGCGCTCGCTCTCTCTGTCAAATTAATAAAATCTTAAAAAAAAAAATCTGACTCTGAAAATGGCTGATACGGCCATGCATTTGGTCAGCTTGAGGAATTAGGGGGATAATTTCCCAATGATTACCTTTTCTCTCACTGAAACCATATCGACATAGAAAACATTTTTTTCAAAATACATTTCAATTTTTTATTAAAGATTTTATTTATGTATTTGAGAGAGTGAGACTCGAGAGCACAAGAGTGGCAGAGGGAGAAGCAGACGCCCCGCTGAGCAGGGAGCTCGATGCGGGGCTCGATCCCAGGACCCCGGGATCATGACCTGAGCTGAAGTCAGACGCTTAACCACTGAGCCACCCAGGCACCCCTACAATTCAATTTTAAATGAAAAATGTGAAAAACTGTTTTTTGCCATTGTAAAAACTCTGAAAATCTTCTCTGTCACTGTACACATATCATTTGGTTGTATCAATTCACAACACTCTAAAAATACTTTTTCATATTCAGAGGGTTTTTTGTTTTTATATTCACAGCTGAATGCTTTCAAAATGAAAACTTTAATTATTCTTTACCAAGTGATGCACATAGAATAGAAATCAGCCCAAGCATCTCACCTGCTCATCATTCATGTACTTTTTAAATAAATTCTAAACAAACTTAGGATCGATGAAGGTAAATTATACTGAGCAATAGGAATTAATAAGCAACAGAAATAACTGAACATTTTTCAAAATAGATTGCCTGAGAATTCTGTTAAATGACATACACAGAAAAACACTCGTCACTGTTTCAAACACTGCTATTTCCCTTCTTTTGTTTACTTTTTAATTTTTATTTATTTAAATTCAAGTTAGTTAACATATTATGTATTATTAGTTTCAGGGGTAGAATTTAGTCATTCATCAGTTGCATATAACACCTAGTGCTCAATCTATCACATGCCCTCCTTAATGCCCATCACCCAGTTACCCCATCCCCCACCCGCCTCCCCTCCAGCGACCCTGTTTGTTTTTTATGAGTAAGAGTCTCTATGGTTTGTCTCCCTCTCTGATTTTATCTTGATTTCCTTCACTTCCCCTATGTTTATCTGCTTTGTTTCTTAAATTCCACATATGAGTGAAATCATATGGTATTTGTCTTGCTATTTCCCTTCTTGAACACAACTAATCAAATGAGATTTTTATTTTTAAGCTCTTGTAAAAAATTACAAAGGAAAATTCATATTTGGGATGAGATTCTCTTTCTTAACAGTCTTTAATATTAGGGTGTACTTTGAAGTGTGTCACAAGTGCAAAATACGCAGATTTTTAAAAATGCTTTCTGCCATGATCAATGCGGTTTCCTAAAATCCTGTAGGAAGGAGCACTTCTCCCTTTTTATGAAGAGCCTTCAGACACCTTTTTTGCTACTTAGGACACCAGGCTTCCAGGACAACAACTTTGTAAAAGAGCACGAGTGTTTCCCTTTTGCAGGTGAAAATACGGGAGCACAGAAACAGGAAATCTACTGTTCCTGGTCATGCAGCTACAGAAGAGGACCTGTCTCCAGTGCCATCTGGATGACTCCAGCCGCCAGTGCCATCCTTGTTGCAACCCATGGAGTCAACTGCATATTAAACAGAGTAGTAGGGAGTTAAAAGAATTACAGGAAGTGAAAATAATACAGAGAATGGGGAT